>NC_059425.1:172202206-172512206 GCF_021028975.2 Sphaerodactylus townsendi | reverse complement strand
TTCCAATTCCTTTTTTTTAAAAGGAAGCTTTTGTTAAATTAGAAAAAACACTATTTTTTCAATTAAATGGAGACAGGGAAAGCTTTTATCAGCCTGGCAGAACTGACGACTGCACCGGCCAGTCTGAGGATCCAAAAATGCATGAGTTGCTGTCATATCAGGGAAGCCAGCTGGTTCCCGAAGGCCCCTAGCAATTACATAGGCCAAGGTACGATGCACTAGAATGGCTTATGTTGATCAGCATGAGTCATCTGGGTACCCTGGCGTTTCGTCAAAGATCCCAGCAGATGCCCAGCTTCACCAGAAGAGAACTAGAAGCAGTTTTAAGAAAGGAGCCATTTTTGGGGTGGGGGTGGGGGTTATACTTGGACTGTCCCCCTTCTGTTAATTGACAGGATTGTGCACCTATGCCAGTCCTGGACAACTCTATATTTTTGGAAATGTTTTGCATCTCTTTCTATGTACTGCTGGGCGGCAAGCAATGTTGTAAGTTGGGGTGTTGTGGGGTTTCCAGGCTGTGTGGCTGTGTTCCAGTTGGACATTCCACAGGTATATGCTTTACTACGATCAGATCCCCTGAAGATACCAGCCACAGATGCAGGCGAAACGTCAGGAGGAAATGCTACTGGAACACAAAAGCCTTCGACACTACAATGTTGTAAACTGCTTTGGATACCCATATGGGAGAGACACGGTGAATAAATGTCCAAAAATAAATAAAACAAGTGGGGGTCTGCAAAGCTGATGCGGGCTTGTGGAACCCCCATCACTCCTGACACCGATTCTAAGCCCTGTGCACTTTCCAGTCTCTGCTAGGAGTCATAAGAACATAAAAAAGAGCCTGCTGGATCAGACCATCTAGTCCAGCTCTCTGCTACTTGCAGTGGCCCACCTGATGCCTTTGGGAGCTCATATGCAGGATGTGAAAGCAGTGGCCTTCTGCTGCTGCTGCTGCTCCCGAGCACCTGGTCTGCGAAGGCATTTGCAATCTCAGATCAAGGAGGATCAAGATTGGTAGCCATAGATCGACTTCTCCTCCATGGATCTGTCCAAGCCCCTTTTAAAGCTATTCAGTCTGTGGAGATTTCCTTCCCTCCCCGGCTTCCTCTCCCCCAGCAACCATCACTGATGCTGTCAATTCTGGGGAATATTTACATATTTATATATATATAGGTTTAAATTTGGGGAATTTATATATATATATGGGTTTAAATCCCTCCAGTTAAAAAAATATCTGCACATGCACAGACAATAAACTTACCATTCAGACAAGGAGGATGCTAGTAACCTTGCTGAGTCCATGTCAGCAGTGATGCTACTGAGGGAGAGGGAAGCCATAGCAGACTCCCAGAATCTGAGCATCTGTGTGTGTGTGTGTGTATGTGTGTGTGTGTGTGTGTGTGAGAGAGAGAGAGAGAGAGAGAGAGAGAGAGTACGTGTGCAATCTTCAGATTTTTCTACAGACCTGGGGAGTCACCCAAGTCAGCGGAAGACCTGTTCGGGGTCAGTCTCCCCCCAATCTGTGGATTTAAGTATCCACTGGCAGGAGGCAAACTTGGGAATTAGATATGCCAGCCACAGATGCAGGCGAAACATCAGGAGAGAATGCTGCTAGAACACGGCCATACAGCCTGGAAACCACACAGCACCCAAATTAGATATATAGATAATTATCATCCCCATTGACTCCATTCATGATGTATTTCCACACAGGGATTCCAAGGTCTAACCATTGAGTCCTCCAAATGGATTCTTCCAGGATCAGTCTATGAACAAGGACACATGAAGGGGATGGGGAACTATAAATGGTTCATGGTATCAAGAGATTGAATATGGGGGAAAATTCTCTGTCATTCACAAGGAGGTGATCCAACGAAACTGACAGGCAGTAGATTCCCCACTGACAAAAGGAAGTGCTTCTTTGTACAAATTGATTTACGGAACTTGGGGCTCTGAGATGACCCACAGGCTCAGCATAGGGGGAAAAGTAGCGGTTAGGTGAGATTAGGTGACATTGGTGGAAATCATTTTTTCCTTTCAATTGGAGGAACTGTATGGCTGGATGTCTGTCTTTTTCTCAAGTTAATGTGTGCGCATGTGGGGGGGGGGAAAGGGCAAACAAGTACGAACAGCTGTGTCTATGTGCCCTCTTTGTGTGTATGTTGTTGGCCCTGTTTGGCTGAATACTGCTGGCCTCTGCGAGTTCTTTTCATTTTGTTGTGCAAAAATCTTTTCTGCAGAAAAGCCAAGATACTTGCTGGAACCTCAGAAATTTATTCTCAGGTTTGTTCTACTAGCTCAGGGGTCTGCAACCTGCAGCTCTTTCGTCCTTGTACTGTGGCTCCACATGGCTTGGGTCCTCTTAGCCTCCTTTGGAGAGTTGCCCTAAGGGTTAATGGGAAAGAGTCCCCGTTCCTAGAGAGGCACAGCCTGAGACAGCTATCCCAAGCCACTTCCAGCTTTCCTGTCCCAGCTGCCTGGTTGGCTGATGCCGGTGATGATGGCGCGGGGCAGGGAATCCTCTTGATCCACTGGTGGATCCTCTTGAACAGTTGAGTGATGAAGGGCGGGAAACGGGAGGGAGTTGCAGGAGCGCAGATTTTCAGTGCAATCCTACCTCAGTCTGCCCCCCTTGAATATGGGGTCAGGGGTCGACGCTGCTTTGGGTGGCCTCATTTCCCCTCCCCCGGGTCATTCTTGGGGAGCGGGACCACATGGGGGACCCCAGCAGCGTCACCTTGCAGACCCCCCAGCAGCCCCACTGAGCTCCAGGGGCTTTCCTGGTGGATGGCAGCCTGGCTGAGTCCAGGTGAGAAATACAATGTCAGGTTTTAAAGAAGTTATTACCTGCAGCCCTGCAAGGTTGCACTCATCAGGGCTGTTTGATGGGGAGGTGGGGATAGATGAGAATTGTTTGCTTCTGCATTGCCAAAGAGTGCAGGAGTGCATGGGGAAAGCCTTGCATGTGGATCTTGGAAGGTTTACTTCAGAGTAAGCCAGTGGAGGGTAAGCTTGTAGATCATGGAAGGGAGGAATGCCGGGATCATCCTCAGCCATGGTTGTCGCAGGTTACCAACTCCCGGCAGGCAAATCGCAGGACATTTGGGGGTAGATTCTCGGAAGCTGTGGTTTTGGGACCAGGGCGGGGGCCATGCTCTGTCCACCCTCCATGGCAGACATTTTCTAAGTGGGGGGGGGATTTTAGCCCCCTCGGAAATTGACAACTCCCCCAAAAGGCACCAATTTTGATCCACCATCCAAGTGGAGTTTGAGGGGGTTCTTTGGGGGGGGGGGGCATAATCAGTTGTTTTCAACACAAGAAAAGATAAATGTGTGAAATTGGGGTTCTATTGCTGGTCATTTGAATCATGTACAAAACAACAGGCTTTTTACCCCCTCCCCCTTTTGCTTTGATGGGTAAAAATGGGCCCCAAAGAAGGGAACTTCTCCCTGCATGAGAATATATACAGTGTTATCTTCATTTTATATGTCAAAAAGTATTTGCAGTTCCAAGTGTTTTCTTTTCCGTGGAAAACGGGTCCAAATGGCTCTTTGGGTGTTAAAGGTTGCCGACTCCTGTACTAGCTCGCGGATTTGGAGCACGAACAAGGCCTAGCTGGACTTATGAGGCATTCAGACATCATTTGTCACTGACAGGAAACCAGGATATGTGTGAGTTTTGTTTCTTCCCTTGCTTCTGTACACATCTTGCTGCTTCTTTCTTGGCTGGACAATCCTAATTAGAGGCTTATGCAGGAAGCGCACAGGGGAACCAAAACACTTGGTTGGTTGAGCAATATCAACTTGCGTTTTAGACCCTCTGAGCTCTATCAGTTAGTCAAGGCACAGAGTATCACAATTCTAAAGGGGGGGGGAGTCGTTGGATGTCTAATGGGCAAAGAAACTGAGAAGATACCACTGGCAAGTGGCCAGCTAGAGAGCTCTGTAAAGTTAGTGACTCCTCCTCCTTTTGTGTCACCTCTTGTCTGTCACTCTCAGGTCTAATGAACTGCGGCCATTTCTGCACGTTTCCGCATACCTGGTTACAACCGGTTTCTTGCAATCCTGCTCTGTTTAATCCTGGATTCTCCCTTTGCACGGCTGCCCATTTTTTTCAAGGAATCCAGTGAAGATCAGGAAGAAACACTCCGATTTCTTTTGCACGAACCCAGGACATGCAAGTGTATTTGAGCATGCCCGGCATCCCACATTCTGATTGGCTGTTGTTTTTGAGTGGCAGCTTGAATGAACATCAGGAGGGGAGATCATGGGGGCAGGGAAATCAGGCAACTGGGTGGGAAAAATAAGCCGGTTTTGCTCCTGATTGGTGTTTGCATAGTAGCAGGCTCTAGCAGGCTCACCCTGGGATTTTTGAAAAGAATCACCAAATTGGAAATTCCCTGGGATGAGGGAAATATTGCGCGGCAAAGCTGCTTTAGGACTGAGAACCGTGAGAACTTCTTGGCCGCACAGGGATATTTCTCTAGCTCAACCCAGGATATTTGGACCATGAGGAAACGACCTGCTAGTACAGCAGCACTTCAAAGATGAACACAATTTTTTTCACAATGAGTTTTGGTGAGTCACAGATCACTTCGTTAGCTATGTGAAATGAAAATCCTCCTGGGAATTCTTCTTAAGGAGAAGATAACAGAGGAACATGGAGCTGAGGCATAGAATTGCGAATTTACACTTGAAATGTTCATTTCAGGATTCACACCAAGCCTCTTTACTTTAGTTCCACCCCCATCCCCCATAATCCCCTACATAAAGGCAATTCCCAGGATGGTTTTCTCTTCACGTACCTAAAGACGTGAGCTGGGACTCATGGAAACTCACGGTGAAATAAACGGTGTTCATCTGTAAGGTGCCACTTGACTTCTGGTTTCTTTTGCTAAGGATGAACTCTGCTGCTTTTAAAAACCTAAAATCTCACCAAGATGTTCCAGTGCTTTGCATTCTAGCTGACGAATGAATTCCAGCAGATGTAAGTAAAATTGTATTTTTTTTCAAACAAAGGGATAAAAGGCCCTCCGGGATAAAAATAGAGGCCATTGTTCACAGTGGAAAGGTACAGCTGCTTATGCTGGAGTGAAAAATAGAGTATCTCCTGATGAGAAAGGGTTTTTTTTTAAAGAAAAGATAATGCAAGATTCTTACTTTCATCCTATTCTTTTAAATGGAAGATATGCTCTCAAATTCATCACATCTTAGCTTTATGGTCTGCATGGAGAGTAATTTCAACCATTGCTTTCCCCATTGCTTGTTTCAATTAATCACATAATTCATTTGTGTAAGGTATCTCCCACTACTTCCCCCAGCTCTTATTAGGAGATGTGCTCATAATTATTTTTTATCGCACACACCAGACGTGGTCTTCCTCAGGGCTTTTAAAGTGCTTCAGCCGTACTGTGCTTCCCTCAAATTCTCACAAAGCCCTTTCCAAGTGAGAATCAATCACCACATGCAACACTTCAGCTAAAGCATCCCAGTTGATCCTGGAAGTTGGTCGTTCTGGCCCGAAAACCCACCCAAGGTGTCCATTTCAATAGGCTACCAAAAACCATTCCTGCTCAATACTCTCCAATACTCAAAAACTGGCATGTAACCTCTTGAAATCAGGATAACTGCTTCTGTTCCCTACCAGCAGCTTGTCTGGCTCTCTGGGGTGACCCATATCCTCAGAATTTTATACCCTTCTCTTAGTGGCCTTGTGGACACCAGGACTTCATTCATTCATTCATTCATTCATTCATTCATTCATTCATTCATTCATTCATTCATTCATTTTACTGTACTTTCCACCCTCAAAGGGTTCTGGGCAGTGTACAACCAGGTAAAAACATATAAAACCCCAATAAATAGTAAACGTAAACAACCCAATCCATAAAATTACAAAACATATAGAACCACGGAACCTGAGCTCTACCTTCCTGAGGGGAAGATTAGGGCCTGGTTGGGTATTTTTAAATGACCTGGGATCTTTTTGGGAGCTAGCGTGGTGTAGTGGTGAAGGTGTTGGATGAGAACCTGGGAAACTCAGGTTCAAACCTCCGTCCGTTCACACCATGGAAGCTTGCTGGATGACTCTGGGCTGGCCACACATTCTCAGCCACGGCTCTGGCTAGTATTTGGATGGGAGACCTCCAAGGAATACCATGGTTGTGACATGGAAGCAGGCAAAGCAAACCAACTCCACGGTCCCCTCTGCACAAATTCCCTAAAACATTTCTGAAACGTTTTGAATCCCCACCTTGCCATGATGCATGTTCACGTTCACCTCCTCGAAATGATCCATGGCTATTATTTTTTTTTGGAGAATAGCAAGCCTTTATTGGCATAGACAACAGAACAACAATAATAAAAAACGGATTAAAAAGCATATACAAGCATATACAGGAAATAAATGTTAAGTCGAAGGAAATCTACTGGCGTTTAGTAGTTTCCAGGAGAAAGTCTGCCACTATCATACAGAGAGAAGGATCAGGATTGTCCAACAAGTAGTGTAATCTAATTAAATTGGGGAGATGGAGTAAATATAAAGGAGTAAGATTCACATACTTGGATCTGATTTCCTTGAATCTGAGACAGTGTAGTAATTGGTGGGCCAGAGATTCAACTGAGCCATCATTACATGGGCACAATCTTTTAGCCTTTTCTTGCTTATTGAATCTGCCATGTAACAAGGCAGAAGGCATAACATTAAACCTGGCAAGCATTATGGCTTTCCTTTGAGCAGGGTTTATTAAGCAATACAGGTAGTGTGCCAAGTGGCCCCGTTCAAATGGGAGAGAAAAATACAGGGGGGAGCACGTTTTCTTGGCTGCGGTGATTAGGGTAGAGCATGGATATTATGTGATTTTTTCTCTTTTTTTGGAGTTCATTGTCGAATCAATACTTCATGGTTCACAGTGGGGTCCTGCGATTCTCTGCACCTTGTTCACTTGAAAATTAGTCCCCCACAAAATGATAAAAACAAACTGAAATCATGCAGATAACCAGGCATGGAGCAGCAAAATGAGCTCAGAAAATGCTACCAAAAAGGAAGTCTGGGGACAGCACAGAAGGAACGGAAATGTCTTAAATATATTGCACAGGCAACCAAAGACATTCTGAAAACGTTTCAACTAAAGAATCATTTAAACAGGGCCTTCATTTAAAAAGTTTTGAGGCTGCAAATAAAATGTTTTGGATGCTGCACTCCATGGCAGAAACATTTTATTTCCTGCCTCAAAATGTTTTAAAAGGTTTGTACGGAAAAGGCCCAAATGTCTCTTCCCTTGGAAACCCTACAGGGCTGCTATAAATCATTTGTGACTCGATAGCAAAGAAAAGGCGGCTGTGTGTGTGTGTGTGGATCCTTTACAGGGGAGAGTCAGTAAATTCAAAGGCACATATCCCTCTGGCCCTTTCCACATGGCCAGCTTGTGGGGGTGCATCAGCATAGTTTATGCCAATGCACCCCCGTGGGACCATTCGCACGAGGGTCCCACTGAGCACACCGCCTGCGCCGCAGCCTTCGCACAGGCTGCACTGCTCCCAAACGTTGCTTACCTCCTGTCTCCTTCTGTTGCGTTGTGGAGACCAGGGGACATGCCCCCCTAGCCAGACCGACGCCCCTGGAGTCGGAGGCCAGGAGGTGTGTCTCCTGGCCTCCACAACGCGACGGAAGGAGACTGGATGTAAGCAGCGTTTGGGAGGGCCGGGGGAAAAACTCCGGCTGCCACCCAGTGCCGTTCGCATGGAAGCCGGCGTTTGCTAAAAACCTTGCTCCCCGAGCGAGGTTTGAAAACACCATTTGGGTGGGAACAGAGCGCCACTGCATCCATTTGCGAAGGGCCCCACCAAACAGTGTTTTAACCGGGCTGAAATCGTTGATTTTGGTCCGTGCGGAAAGGGCCTCTGATTCATGTCTTCCCCTCCCAGCCTCTGCTTTAAATGTTTCAAGGAAAATACAGGGATAGGAACCTGCGGGTCTTCCTCATAACATGTTGGACTCCTAAGGAACATAACGGTGTGATCTTAAGCAGAATCACACACCCTTCTAATTCCACCGTAGCCAATGGCCTTTGAAGGTGCATAACTCCACTTGGGACTGCTCTACAAAGCAATTAGTAGAACTCATGCTTTTGGTCTTGTGGGGTTTTTTTTTTTTTTGATGTCGTGCCTGACCTTTCTCTTAGACATTTGCAAGTCATCTTGCTTTGAGCTATGTCGTCTCCGCTGGGAACTGAAATGCCTGACATTAGCTTCTCCCCCTGCATGGATTCCTTACTACTGCAGAGCTCAGTGGTGCATTTTTCCAAGAAAGCATTCAGAGCAATATACTGCCAATAAGGAAAATAAAGCATATGTGCTTTAAATCAGGCAAGCAACGTCTTGGGCGAGAGACAGTCCATTATTTGGTGGTTTTTGTTTTATAAAGAAAAGGCACAAAGAAATCAGACGAACACTCCAAACGCACAGATGTATTCCTCCCTACGTTATGTAGACTGCTCTTCCGACTCAAAATAATAACTTTCTTTCATGTTGATGTTTTCAAAAAAACTTATAGATTTCCCACCATGACGAAAGATCTGAAGATTATTCCTCCGGATTTGGGCAGGAGAAGAGCTGGAAACGAAAACAGATTCTGAAAATTCATTTAGAAGAATTGGTTTAAATTTGATGGGTTATGTATATTTATGCTAGGAGAATTTGGTTTGTTTGTACTGTCAATTATATTGCAAAAGAATATACGGGTTTGTTGCAGATAAACATTCTCTCTTACTTTGGCAGGATGCTATTATGGAAAATGCAGAATATATTATGAGTGTGTTTTTGTTTGGTTTATGCTACCCCTTATCTTCTCCCTACTTGGAGAAGTGACATTAAGGCTTCCCAGCTTACCCAACACTCATGACAGTCCCACTTCCGGTAGACCAGGATATATGCAGATGGTGCACTGGAAGAGGGTACAGGCATAAAGGCTCCAATGCACACAAGTCCACATTTGTAAGGTCAGCTCCCTTATGGGGAAGAGTCTTGTCCAGTGATAGAGCATCTGCTAAGCTTGCAGAAGATCACACATTTCAACCCATGTAGGGCCACCAGAGCCCTGCCCTAAATAACCCAGGCTTGCCTGATCTTGTCAGATGACAGAAGCTAAGCAGGGGTGGTTGACCTGGTTAAGTATTTAGAAGGGAGACCTCTAAGGAATACCAGGGTCATGACATGGAGGCAGGCAATGGCAGAACATGTCTGAATGTAAGTCAGCTGTGACCTGACAGCAAAACAATATCAAAAAGGTTGTTGGAAATGCTGCAAATAAACAGGAGAGGGGGAATGGAGTGCGTTCAGAAAACGGCACCAAGGAGGAAGTTCAGGAAAGCAGAGAAGTGTGGGAAATGTAGTCATTGCATCGCACAGCAACTGAAGATGTTTTCAAGACATTTCAATCAGAAAATTGTTTTAAAAGGGGATTGATTTAAAATGTTTTGGGGCTGCAAATAAAATGTTTGGGAGTAAAAACTATGTAGAGCTCCATGGAGGAAATGTCGTATTTCGTGCCTCAAAATGTTTTTAAAAGTTTATGTGGAAAGGGCCAATGTCCTTGCATATCTGGGCACATAGGCGTTTTCCCCACAGCCAATATATCCTGGGATGAGGAGGTGAATCATTCCAGTTCAGCCATGATTTCCACATGGCTTTTGGGTCTAACTTGGGCCCGCCCTGGAGATTTCCCTTATCCTGCGCCTTTCAAAAAACTATGGAATTGGGTGTTCTTTTTAAAAAACTGCGCCACTCCCGCTCCCATGCAAGCACCGCAGGTGATGGACTGGTTTATTTTTCCCACCTCACCGGCTGCAGCCAATCAGAACGGCAGAAAAATGGGACAGTTTGCGCATGCGCAGCATCGTCGGCGAGGAAAATGAAAGTAAACCGGGGGCCATGCGTAATCACCTGGAGTTCTTCCTCCAGGCCTGAATGCACTGACAGGCTGCTGTGCAGAGGGAGAAACCAAGATGGAAGCATCCTGGTATGTATGATCCTGGTTTTCCCATCGGATAGTTTGGCCATGGGGAAAACGCCATAGAAACCTTAGAACATGTGCCTCTCCAGTATCTGTACTATAAAAAAACATACATCCTAACCTTACCTCACCACTGCTATATAGATAACCGGGGCACACAGGACAATTGTGTACTTCTATGTATACCAATTCTGATACAGCATACAATTTTGCTATGTTCTGTGCAATGATACTTGAAATATGCTATAAAATTGTCCATGCCATAAAATAGGCTTAGATTTGAAAGAGTATTGTTACAATACTTTATCTGTTGACTTTGTTGTCCCCTTGTGCCTATTCTTTTCTAGCTTTAAGCCTTTTGCTTTCTTTTAATTTACCTTATGCTTTAATTATGCTGGTTTATACTTCTCTATGACCATAATAAAGATTCTGATTCATACTTCACATTCACATACCTGTCAGTTTAAACAAAGAGAAGGGGGCAGAGAAACTTTGGCTTGGACTCAAAATGGATTTTTGGAACAATTTGGCCACACTTAAAATGGTAGCCAATAAAGGCTGGGAATCTATGACCATGAGAAATCTGCTCTGGCACCCACAGCTGGTAAGATGTAAGGTAAGTAAAGAGGGTGTACACAGAAGAGATTCGCTAAGCAATCTTGAGCTTCCTCTTTAAAAATACATGTGCACAAGAAAATGTTTCTGAGGGGAGATGGTACAGACTGCATGTCATCCCAGATCTAAAAACATAAAGCTGCTCTTCCCAGAATCCCGAAGTGACATATTCCATCTTTATGAGTACAAAATGAGCAACATTAAAAAAAAATGCAGAAGTCCCAATTACCAAACGAAAAAAGCTAAATTGTACAGAAGATATGGGAAGAGAAAGAGAAAAGTCTATCTGCTTCTAGCAAGCTATATAAAATAATACAGTGGCTGATGCTTGTGGTCATGAGAAGAAGAAGAAGAGGTGGAGGGGTTTGGATTTTTTTTCCCCCCTTTCTCTCTTTTAAGGAGACTCAAAGGGGCTTACAATCTCCTTTCCCTCCCCCCCCACCCCCCCACAACAAACATCCTGTGAGGTGGGTGGGGCTGAGAGAGCTCTAAAGAACTGTGACTAGCCCAAGGTCACCCAGCTGGCATGTGTTGCAGTGCACAAGGTAGTTTGGTTAACCAGATAAGCCTCCACAGCTCAAGTAGCAGAGCGGGAATCACACCCGATTCCCCAGATTAGAGTGCATCTGCTTTTACCCTCTACACCATGCTGGCTCGCCACAAGGAGGAGAGAGGTGTCTGCAAACCTAGCGGAACCCTCAAACATGCAGAAAAACATTCATTTTCTACACCCTCCCACAAAGACTGGGCAAATAGCCCCCAATTGTTGCAATGAGGACTGCACATTTGCAACCTTCAATATGCCAGTTAAATTAACTACTGGGCTCCTGACTGGGGAGAAATAAGGGAACTGTGGGACAAATTGATTAACCTCTTGCTGTAACCCCCCCTCCCCCAAACACTATGGGGTAATTACTCCTTGGTGCTGAGTAAGCTGAAATTTGGGACTTTAGAAACAAAGGGCCTTTCCCCATTTACCTTAAGCCCCGCGCTACTCTCCTCAAGTAGCGCGGGGTCTCCCGGCACTCCCCACTACAGGGACGGCGACAACGCAGCCACCCCGACGCTGCTGCTGTCATACCCCCTGGTGCTCTTGTAAACGGCACCTTTTGATGACCCCGCACAGAGCGCGGGGTTGTGGGGACGCCTGGGCACGCGCCAGAAATGACGCACACTGAGAGCAGCACGCGGCATAGGGGGGATCGTGGTGAGTGGGGAAATGCCCAAAGACTTGCTCGTCAGCTTAACAATGCTATGGGGTCCATTGCCCCACAGTATTACTGTTGGGAGGCATAGAAGAGGAAAAATGGAAAAGGACAACATTAGGGAAAGAGTGCAGGATGGATTACACACACACACTCTCTTTGTTACTGGCTTCAAGCACAGTTGATATGTACATTTTAAGCACAAAAAAAGGGAGGGAACTCAACCAAAACAATACTGGGAACAACAAAGACTGAGCTGGACCCCCCCCCCCCCATCACAAAATAAACATATTTTGTTATTGTGTAAATGAATACAAGTTAAAAACACAAGGCCTTTAAACCAGACTACACCTGGCCTGTAGCCTGTTTTTCAGGCCTTATGTTTCAAAGTGTACATTTGTGTACACTTGGTAATAAATCTGTTTATTTTGTGATCTACATTTTGAGACCAAATTCCACATCAAGGACTTCAGTCATGAAACTCCAATGTCGCAGGTCGTCTGTCCCTTTAATTCTGATTTTCTTGATTGCTGCGAGCCTTTAAGCTCACTCAGGGACCCAGTAGCATCTCCTCTGGATCTGCAGCACGGCTGTTCCAGGCAAACCAGGAGTGCGTCAGAACGGCTGCTCAGGGATGAGGACTGTTCTTTTAGAGGCTGTAGAAATGAACTTCAAACAGTTTCGTTTCCCTTTCAGGTGACACAGCATCCCCGAGCGGAGAGCTGCTGTTTTCTTGGCAAAGTCCCGCTGCTGTAGGGGAGCAGGGGGGTGGGTGGGCTCCCGGCAGAAGCACGGTGTGCCACCGTATTAATATTAATGGGCGGAAAGGGTGAGGTTTGCTGTTGGCAGTTCAGTTTTGGGAGACTTGTCTGGGAGTCGGCTTGCGAGACTGAACAAAAACAGAGGCCATCAGTATGTGAAATACAGCCCCACTGTGCATAAATATCAGATGTCTCTGAAGCAGCTCAGAGGAGAGAATCTGATGATAAATAATGCGGGTCCCTGGAGCTGACGAACGATCAGGGATTGCCAGGATGACAACAGCTTTGAAAACATGCGACCAACAACAACTATTACTTTAGAGCATAGGTGTCAAACTCGTGGCCCTCCAGATGTTATGGACTACAGTTCCCACCATCCCCTGCCAGCATGATGCCTGTAGTAGTCCATAACATCTGTAGTCCATAACAACTGGAGGGCCAGGAGTTTGACACCTATGCTTTAGAGCAACAGTTCTCAACCTGTGGGTCGCGACCCCTTTGGGGGTCGAACGACCCTTTCACAGGGGTCGCCTAACAAAGTCCATAACAACTGTAGTCCCTAACATCTGGAGGGCCACGAGTTTGACTAAAGTCTAAAGCATAGAGCAACAGTTCTCAACCTGTGGGTCGTGACCCCTTTGGGGGTCGAACGACCCTTTCACAGGGGTCGCCTAAGGCCGATCAGCATCCAGGTTAAGTTCCGATGGAACAGATATTTTATGGTTGGGGGTCACCACAACATGAGGAGCTGTATTAAAGGGTCGCGGCATTAGGAAGGTTGAGAACCACTGCTTTGGAGAGCGAAGGGAGAAGATGGCGGGGAACTCATCTGTGCTGGAGCCGGCGTGGTGTAATGGTTAAGAGCGCTGGACTCTAATCTGGAGAACCGGGTTTGATTCCCCACTCCTCCACATGAGCGGCAGACTCTTATCTGGTGGACTGGATTTGTTTCCCCGCTCCTACTCATGAAGCCACCTGGGTGACCTTGGGCTAGACACAGTTCTCACAGAACTCTCTCAGCCCCACCTACCGCATAAAGTGTCTGCTGTGAGGAGATATACCGGATGTGCCCAGGTGCCTTCATGATGCTTCAGTCTGTCACTTCCAGAGATGGATGAGTTCGAAACAGACGTCTAGTTGAAGGCAGAAGTCACGCATCTGAGCGCTTTCCATATCTTACTTTGTTTTCCCAAATCCAACTTGAATTGATAGTTATTAAATGTCGCTCCTGATTGATATGTGGTTGGCGGGCGATCATCCCTCTGAGAAAAAGTGAATGGATCACTAACAAAGAAAAAAAAGCTTTGCAACAGAGGATCCCAAGTGTGAACTGCTCAAAGAACAAGTTTGCTCGACTAGGGCCTGCTGAGTGACTTTGGGCCAGTCACACACTTGCAGCCTAGCCTACCTCAGAGGGTTGTTGTGAGGATAAAGCAAAGGAAGGCAGAATGATATACACCTGGTCACATACTTTTATATTGTCCTTTTAAGAGCACAATCAGGCATTCCTTGTTGACCCCTTTTTTTAGTCAACAAAGAAGGATTTACGGACCAACAGAAAATCTGCCTGTTACTATATAATGAGTCTTCTGTTGTAACTGAAAAAGGTTGCAAGGTTCCTGGGTTTTGCCATGAAACAACATTCACAATTAAATACAAGAGCCGGATGAGCATACTCACCAGTGTTGTATTTGCCTAGGGATGAGGGATACCCTTTTTTCCAGGGTACCACTAATCTGGTCACGTGGGGGGCACAAAATCGGCTCCCCACATGACCAGGAAGATGGCATGTGGGGAGCAGAAAGTCCTGCTGCCTTGTCGTCTTTGAGTGCCCTTGACCCCGCCCATGTTGTCATCGACATGGGCAGGGTCGAGGGTGCCTGGCTGCTGTTCCCCCTTGCTCCCGGCTCCCAGCTGACAGCCAGTAGTCCCTTCTGCCCTCCCCTCTGGGGAGGCCAGAAGAGACTGCCATCCCCTGGCCTCTGAGGCCTACTTTTATAAGCACTGAGGCTGAGGGTGGGGCTTGGGGAGGTGTGGCCATGTCCCAAGGGGCAGGGTGGGGGCATGGCCATGCCCCCCTGAGCCACGCCCCCCAGCCTCAGTGCTTAAAAGCAGCTCTTGGAGGCCAAAGGGCAGCAGGAGGGGGGGGGGCGCCCAGAGACAATTTGTCTCCAGGTACCATTCCCTCCCCGATACACCTCTGATACTCACTGAACAATGGATTCTTAGTTCAAACCATGCTAATACAATATTGTATTTTAGATTATACAGTTTGATTAGTGTTGTTACTATATTATTTATTGTTTTGTATAATAAGCATTTTGTAATGGCAATAAAAGGTATTTAGATTTGGACATAAGCCATTTTGGGTTGCCACTGGGGAGAAAGGTGGAGTATAAATTAAGTGAATCCATAAAGAAAGAACTGCAGGTTTGTCCAGCAGTGCAAGAAATATTGCTGAGCAGAAAGATGCGGGCACTGAGGAAATTTGCAAAATTGTTTTGTGATTCTTTGCACATGACTCCTGTTCGTTCCTGTCTCCTTTATCAGTTCCACACACTCCTTTGGGGATTGGTGCACAATGCAATGATCTAGGGATTGGGAGAAAGGGCATTGCATATACAGTGGAACCTCGGTTTTCATCGATAATCCATCTGGGAAACCTCAGCGAAATCCGAAACTGACGAAAGCCAAGACAAACACTGGCAAGCAATGGAAATGCATGGGTCGCCGTTTGTTGTCGCAAATCTAGTGCTCGCACTCCGACGAAAACCTATGAAAACCGAAGCAAACGACGAAAACAAGACAAAATTTTCAGGGAAAGAATCGAGGAAAACCGAAACCGACAAAAAACGATAAAAACCAAAACCGAGGTTCCACTGTATTTTAAGAAGGAGCCAATGGCACTTCCTATTGTATGTATTCCTACTTTTTACTGTATTTCTGCAACCCTGTTTTGCATTTTTTCAGTCATGTCTTATACAGTTTGGATTGCGCTATTTTCTAATTTTGTAATCTGACCTTGTTAACAACATTTATTAAAAGTCTCATACGGTTCCTATTGCCTTGCTAAATGATGTAATTGATCTTGAACTTTGGTGACAAAGGCAGGATATAAATAAATAAAGAAGAAGAAGAAGAAGAAGAAGAAGAAGAAGAAGAGGAGGAGGAGGAGGAGGAGGAGGAGGAGGAGGAGGAAGAATCTGGATTTATATCCCTCCTTTCTCTCCTGTAAGAAGACTCAAAGTGTCTTACAAGTTCCTTTCCCTTCCTCTCCCCACAACAGACACCTTGTGAGGTAGGTGGAGCTGAGAGAGTTCTGAAGAACTGTGACTAGCTCAAGGTCATCCAGCAGGAATGTAGGAGTGTGGAAACACATGTGGTTCACCAGATAAGCCTCCGCCACTCAAGTGGAGGAGTGGGGAATCAAGCCTGGTTCTCCAGACCACTACACCACATTGGCTCTTGCTGTATAGAACTTGCTATATCAGTGATGGCGAACCTATGGCACGGGTGCCAGAGGTGGCACTCGGAGCCCTCTCTAAGGGCACGCGCACACAGAGTTCATCATGTGGGGGCGGAAAATCACTCCCCCCACACACACACACCTAGGCTGGCCTGGGCCTCTGAGCACGACGTGCACGCACATCGGTGAACAGGGAGGACTTGGCTGGTGGGCCTGGTGCCTGTGCTCTGGGTGGCTGTTGCCTGAGGGGGGGGGACGCAGAGGAGGCAGAGATGCTAGAGAGGCACAGAGCAGTGTGCACGGGACTTGCTGCAGGCTAGAGCAGGCTGGCCCCTGCTCGAGCGAGTGGGGCAGAGGAAGAGGAAGCCAACCAGTTTTTTCTAAACTAAAACCTCAGCATTTAGGTTAAATTGCCGGGTTGGCACTTTGTGATAAATAAGTGGGGTTTGGGTTGCAATTTGGGCACTCGGTCTCATAAAGGTTCGCCATCACTGTGCTATATGGTGGTGGCAGACAACAGACACGATGACATTTTAATGTGTAGATGAACCCTGAGAAACTCCTGTGCAATACAGTAACCCAGGGCATCACTTGGTTGCCTTGGCATGAGAGACCCATCCCCTCTTCCCTTCATTCAGAGGGAACTAATGGGTGTACTTATCTTTTATTTACTATTTTATTTGATTTAATATCCAGCCCTCCCTGGCCAAAGGCTGGCCTCAGGGTGGCTAACACACACATTTAAAAACAAGTAACACATTAAAAAACACATTTAAAAACAAGCATAACAAGTAAGTTAAAAATGTAAAATCCTCCAGTACATAATAAATACACAGATGGCGATTTTCCATAATTACCCACATATGTTGCCATACTTCATTAGTGTTGTTACAACATATGGCAGGGATCTCTACCATGGGGTCCGTGAGCCCCATGGAGCCCACATCTTTTGTGGTGCTTCCCAAGTCTTTTCAGGAAGTAGGTGGTGACAGGTAGGACTTTTGTCTAACAAGGCATTTGATTGAATATTGGAGATTTGATTGGTTGTCCTGATTTTTTTTTAAAAAATGTCACTTAGCAGCAACTACTATCACACAGGGGTGTACTGCCCATGGGGACAGAGGGTTCAAATGACCCCGGGTGCACTGGTGGGGGGGGGGCACAAAATGGCCCCCACCCCCTCCTCCCCCACACCAACCCAGCTCAGAAGAACTGGGTCAGCGTGGGGGAGGCGCCTAAAGACAGAGCCGTCCTGCTGCTGTCCATGCCGCCTCCTTCCCTCCCCAGGCCCTTGTTCATCCAAGCCACCTCCGAGCCCTGCCCCCAAGAACGGGGGGGGGGGCAGGGGAGCGGGGGGCATGGGGATGGGCAGGCACCCAGAGCAGGTGTTGTCCTCAGATGTCTTTTCTCCCCAATACACCACAGCATAAGGATCTGCACTTTGATACTGAAATTAAGCTGTGGCAGTCATCCTGTGGCTGGCCGGTCACACATTTGCAGCCTAGCCTACCTCACAGGTCTGTTGTGATGATAAAGCAGAGGAAGGGAAAATGATATAAGCTGTGTCCTGGAGCGGCCATTTTGTGGCTGCCATATTGTTGCTTCGCCGGCCACACTGTTGTCAGAACTCCAAATGTGGCCACGGGCTCAAAAAAGTTGGGATCCCCTAACCTTTGCTATGCTATACGGTGCTGGCTGTGATGCTGCAAAGTTTGCTACGCGATCCCTGATTGGTCGTGACCACAAACAGAAGAGGAAAGAAGAGCAGCAGTGGCGTAGGAGGTTAAGAGCTCGTGTATCTAATCTGGAGGAACCGGGTTTGATTCTCCGCTCTGCCGCCTGAGCTGTGGAGGCTTATCTGGGGAATTCAGATTAGCCTTTACACTCCCACACACGCCAGCTGGGTGACCTTGGGCTAGTCACAGCTTCTCGGAGCTCTCTCAGTCCCACCCACCTCACAGGGTGTTTGTTGTGAGGGGGGAAGGGCAAGGAGATTGTCAGCCCCTTTGAGTCTCCTACAGGAGATAAAGGGGGGATATAAATCCAAACTCCTCCTCCTCCTCCCTCTTCTTCTTCTTCTTCTTCTTCTTCTTCTTCTTCTTCTTCTTCTTCTTCTTCTTCTTCTTCTTCTTCTTCTTCTTCTTCTTCTTCTTCTTCAAAATGACGATGCAGCCGCTGCTGCCTATCGGAGCTGCAAGCAGAAAGTGAAAGACCTGTTAGACACAGGGGGATGCGTTCAAGGGGCTTTTTTGCACTCCTCAGAAGCCCAATTTTGGTGTCAAAAACTGAGCTTAGGAAAAAAAAAGACTCAGCACCGCGCTAGAGAGCAATCACAGATGAGAGAACACAGAGCAGCAGCAGATGGATGGAGGGAAGCGGGACTAAGGAACCTCATCTGTGTGCCTCGCTGTTGCATGAATGCCTGGGCAAGAGGCACAAAACAGCCCCCAGTTTCCAGAGCTAATTAGAGGCCTTAAGGGAGGTTTGGAAAGAAATGTGCTCTGACTGTTTTTATACTCGAGCCAGCCTCCATAAGGGGAGGACAGTCACCCTCCCTGTTATGAAAACGGGAGGGGGGAGATGTTGAAACAGAAGAGAAAAAGGAAATGGAGGATGTCGGAGGGAGTTCAGAAACAGAGAGGGCCCGGGGAAAAAGAAAAGAGTTAGAACGGCCTCTGTCTTTTTACAGCAGCTCTTGTCTTGTAAGTGTTTGCTTGCATTGCATCCAAAAGGCACTGGGCCCGTGGCATCCGTCGGGCTTTTCGGGAGACGTGCTACTCCGGCCAAATGTTACCGTCAAAATATCACACGTTCTGCCACTGTGTCATGCTCGCCTCAATCTTATCGATTCACCCTGGCTGGAAATGTAAGATGCAGCTGTCACTCAGCATTGTCAGGGCTCGGCCACTTATGTTCCCCTCAAGCCCCTTCCCATCTGTTCTTATTCCAGAAACATCCGTGGCGCTGCACACATAATAGATGAAGTAGAAACTGCACCGATCTATAGTCCGATAGCTTCGGAGGCCAAGCTGCAACTAAAAACAAAGCTGGGGGGAAACTGCCCCGGAAGGTTGCTTCTCTGAGCTCAGCAGGCTGTGAAATTCAACCTAATTATATGTATTCTACATGACTTCACGCTATGGTTGCAAAATTCCAACTCTGGAGAACAGCCAGGGAAAGTTTTGCCATTACAGCAGTGGCTTTTCTGGCTGTGGTGGGGTTTGTTTTTTTTTAGTTGCATGGCTGTAGTCTGGTGGTTTTTGTTCCATAACGTTTTGCCCTCATCTATGGCTGGCACCTTTCATATAACCTGGGCTGAAGAATGGTACGCTCTTTCTATTTGGATGGTCGTCCTCTTCCACTGAGCACGCAGCTTCAGGAGGGACGTGGAGCGGTGAGGGTGGTAGGGGGCACCTGCCTAGCCAGCCAGATCAGCCGAATCAACCCTGGCGATCAACGGGGTGACAGATGTCGCAGCTCACACAGGTTGCCCTCACACAGCTGGCATCTTCAGAGCAAGGGCGTAATGCCCATCGGGCAAGGTGGGCAGCTGCCCAGGGCACCACCTTGTGGGGGGCATCAAAATGCAGGGTTTGTTTTTGGGTATTTTTAGTGGTTTTCCATTTGTGGCCTGCAGGGGGCGCAGATTTTAGTCTAGTGCAGGGGTAGGGAACCTGCGGCTCTCCAGATGTTCAGGAACTGCAATTCCCATCAACCTCTGTCAGCATGGCCAATTGGCCATGCTGGTAGGGGCTGATGGGAATTGTAGTTCCTGAACATCTGGAGAGCCGCAGGTTCCCTACCCCTGGTCTAGTGGCACCAAAATTGCAGCGTATCATCAGGAGACTGTCCTTATGCTACCCCCCAAGTTTGGTGAGGTTTGGTTCAGGGAGTCCAAAGTTAAGGGGGTGACCCATCCCCCATTGTTTCCAATGGGAGCTAATAGGAGATGGGGCTACAGTTTTGAGGGTCCATAACTTTGGCCCCCCTTAACCAAACTGCACCAAACCTGGGGAGTATCATTACGGCAGTCTCCTGATGAGACCATGAAAGTTTTGAGACTGTGCCTTCAGAAATGTGCCCCCCCCCCCCGCCTTCAACCCCCATTGACAGCAATGCAGAAAACTCAATGCAGAACAAAGATTCTTAGGCAAATTTCTGGGATGTTCCTGCAGGGGGTGCATTTTTGGACGTATCAGCACCAAAATTTCAGGGTATCATCTGGAGACTGTCGTGATGACACCCCCCAAGTTTGGTGCAGTTTGGTTCAGGGGGGTCCAAAGTTATGGACCCTCAAAAGGGTAGCCCCCATCTCCTTAGCAAAGAATGGTGCTAATATGTCTAAAAATGCACCCCCTGCAGGCACCAGTATCCTGGTGCAAAAAAGAAATTTGGTTGTGGTGGAGTGGCCGCCCATGGGGGGGGGGCATCCAACTCAGGTTTTGCCCAGGGCTACAGTTTGCCTCGTTACGCCCCTCGTTACGCCCCAAGAGAAATGCATCTTGCCATGACATGCCTGCGAAGATGCCAGCCATAGATGCAGGAGAAACATTAGGAGCAAAAGCTACCAGACCACAGCCACACAGCCCAGAAAATCTACAACAGCCAGTTGTTTCTAGCTGTGGAAGTCTTGGGCTTATTCCTCTGAGGTTAGCAGGAGTATTCATCATGATGCCGATTAACAACACTATTGTTGTATTATGGGTGAAAGTGCAGGTTCATCGCTGGTCTGGGGAGTTCAGTATGGTGAGGTGGTTAGGAGAATAGGACTAGTATCTAGGACAGTGGTGGCGAACCTTTGGCACTCCAGATGTTATGGACTACAATTCCCATCAGCCCCTGCCAGCATGGCCAATTGGCAGGGGCTTATGGGAACTGTAGTCCATAACATCTGGAGTGCCAAAGGTTCGCCACCACAGATCTAGGAGATATGGGTTTGAATTCTCTCGCATGCCTTGGAAGCTTTTCTTGCTTGGGCCAATCACACTCTCTCAGTCTAAGCTACCTCACAGAAGCCCCTTCCGCACATGCAGAATAATGCACTTTCAATCCACTTTCAATCCACTTTGCAGCTGGATTTTACTGTGCGGAATAGCAAACCCCACTTGCAAACCATTGTGAAAGAGCATTATTCTGCATGTGTGGAAGGGGCCAGAGTTGTAGCGAGGATAACATGGAGAAGAGAATGTTAGGCCCCTTCCGCACACGCAAAATAATGCGTTTTCAAACCACTTTCACAACTGTTTGCAAGTGGATTTTGCTATTCCGCACAGCTTCAAAGAGCACTGAAAGCAGTTTGAAAGTGCATTATTCTGCATGTGCGGAATGAGCCTTAGCTGCTTTGGGCTCCCATTGGGGAGAAAGACAGGGCACAACATAATTTAATGAATTAAATAAGCAAACTGAACGCCGGCAGGAACAGGTTCTCCCGATTTCCAAGAAAAGTGTGCCCTGTAGAGTCCTGATTAATTTGACATTGAGACAAAAGCAAAGCACAGCCTCATGTAGCTGGCTTGAATGCTAATTGTGTGATCCTTGTGACATTGCCCCTTCAGCTAAAACAATGCTACAAGTTAAACAAAAAGAATGGAGTTGGAAAAGTAAGGCACCAATTGAACATTTTAATAGATCAACATGCTAGATCCTTGGACAAAAAGCTAAAAAGGAGCCTAGAGGTGTAATTGTCATAGAGCAAAGCAGTAGAATCTAAATTTGCTCTGGAGTGGCTGCAATGCACCTATATTAGAGGAAGAAATGGGCCGCTGTCCGGTCTGGAAAGGCTGACAGCCACTGAGCATGGAACAGGAAGTCAAATGACAGCAGTCATGTGACAGCAAAACAGGAAATGAGAGTTATGGCCTTACCAGTGATGAAACCAGAGCTGTAAGTGTAACCCCCATGCTCAGAATGGGTTGACCCAGAAAGGGGTTGAGACCCAAAGCAGGAGAAGGCTGCAGAGCTCATGTAGTTTGGAGGAGACAAGGCTACCAGACTCGGACCTTGATTTGTATAAGCCCTTAACACCTTGTTAAGGGTTTTTTGTGGTTGTAATGGGTGAGAGTTCTCCTGGAAACCTTCAACATGTTGAATCCTGTTCATCAAGCCCTTGGAGTCTTCAGGAGCCAACCCACTTGCAAAGAAAAATTGGACTTGGCAGTATCAGTAGACTGTAAATATAAGGACTTGAAAATGCAACCTGAACAGGACCTTGAAGTGTGATGTTAAATGTTGATGTTATATATTAAGAAAGTAAACAATTTTTTAAAAATTTGTTGTTGCAAACTCTTTCCAAGTTCTGCCCCACAGAACCCACAGATAGAGGTTACATAAGCAACAGAGGAGATGAGGAATAAGTTGAAGTCAAAGCATGGAGAAATCTTCTCCACCAATGAGAAGTCTGGCCTTACCCTCTTGGTGGTCCTCTGGAATGGGAGGCAGGAGGGCTGGTACCCTTGCTTGGTAAACATTCACACTAGCAGGAGGTCTTTCCAAAAGGCATTGAAAAAAATATATATAATGGCTCTAGAGGAGATTGTGACCCAGCAGGTAGGGATCTACATGTCACCTGCATGTTGAAGCACCAACTGAACTCTTCCCTTAAATTTCGCTTCAAAACCGAACACACCAACTCAGAAAATACAAGGAACCAGCATGTTTCCATGGGTTAATCACTGGCCGAATCAAACCATCTGGAGGGCATTACAAGTACAATTACTGTCAGATATACTATATTCATATATTGCTTTTACCTCCCAGATCAAAGAACAGCAAGGAAGGCTTGTTGCTGGCTCGCATACTGAACTCCTCTAGGCAATAGCAACACATTTCAGATTTTTCACAGCTGGAGCAAAGAGCTGGTGTTCACCTTTCCCTTATTCTTTAATGGATGACTTGCTGCTCTGATAAGTCAGTTTCTCATTTTGCCTGTCTAACAGGATATTGCTTTTTCTGTTCTCAAGCCCAATTCCCTTGTGGCCTGCGAGATATATCAATATTTTAAACAAGGGAGTACTTTTGTGTCTGATAATATGGTTGTGACTATTTGCTAGCATACAATGCTTCTCGAAAGGAGGAACAATAGGAGCTGGATGTTTTCGCCCTGTTAGATTAATTTGGTGATGTCGATGGCAGGAATACACCTGTCTCAAATGCTTCCAGTTGCACACATTTCACTGGAATAGCTCTCCGCACATCTGGATTTTTGCCAAGGGTTTAGACACTGCTGCTATTTGGACACAGTCTTTGCTAGTCTTTTCTCAGAACCCACAGGCTCCTTACAATCTCCCTGTTCCAGAACCCATCATCTTCTGAGAACATAGTGGTTTCTGCCAAAACATTGTCATTCTCCTCCACAACACTTGATTGTCACTGCATTCAAGTGTCCCTAAAGGCTTATTTGCATGACACAGTGTGTTACAGACTTCTCTCTGTGATACACCTCTGAAGATGCCAGCCACAGATGCAGGCGAAACATTAGGAACAAGATCTATCGGACCACGGCCACACAGCCCGGAAAACTCACAACAACCAGTTGAGTTCGGCCATGAAATCCTTCGACTGTACACTAATTTGCATGTTCAAAAAACTTGCAGGCTTGGTCCAGGAAAGCTCCACTGTGAAACACATTCTGTAAAACTATGTGGTGTGTGCATGTGTGAATATATGAGTGTGCACACATTTTTGAATGCTTCCCCACATAGAACAATAGCATCTTGGGTGCAGGAATAGCTTCTGGAAGCTGATTCTGTGTGTGGGACATTATTTTTGTGGGAAACACATCAGTGCATAGTATCATACCTCACTGCAGGCTCAACACTGGGGATCAGTGGTCTAAAGTGATGGGATTGCACAGAAGGTTTATTACACAGTTTTGCTGAACACAAATCCAGACTTCCATTTTTAATAATCAAACTACCCACCACTGTGACCGTCTAGAAAAATCAGTATTTTATCTGTACAGTTTTCAATGCACAAAGTAGAACAAACTTATCAGAAAGGGCTAGTGGAATAGGATTGTAGTGATTATTGTAGGTATCTCCTGATCTTACTGTTTAGGCTTTAACTTGTAACTAGCAGTAAAGCCCATTGCAGATGGGGAATGCAATGGACTCTAGCAAAGGGGGGGGCGAGCAAGCATTCTCCCCCACACAGGGTTTTATTGGAGCGTTGTCCACCCTTCCCCTGCTGGGCTGCTTCCCACCTACCCTCTAAGGATCATCTGGTCCTAGTGGTCCAATAAGTGTGGAAGGCTGGTGGGACTGGAGGGCAATGGGGATACTTGTGGCAGTGGGTAATAGGGTTGTTATGGGTGGTAGGAGGAGGAGGAGGTTGTTTGGAGTGGTGGGAGGGGGGAATTGGGTAGTTTGGGGTCATGGGAGGATTCGGAGTGGTGGGAGAGAGGGGAAATGGGAGCCTTCTGGGTTGGTCTTTGGTGGGGTGGGTGTAGGCACGTGGGGGAGTGGGGGAGCTTCTGGTGGGCCTTGGCAGCTTACAGTTGGCACTCTGCAGGCTGGTATGGCCTTTGGTGGGGTGGGTGTTGGGGGCATGCGGGATCTATTCCAGCTCCCACGGAACACCTTTGGCTTACTGCCGGTGCTGCACAGGGCCTGGCTTGGTCTTTGGAGTAGGTGGAAGTTATCAGACGATTGATTAGGATACATGGGTCGATTCCCCACTTGCGTTATCAACCTAAGTTCGAGCTGCGTTTGACCTAAGTGCTCCGCACAACCACTGGGATTGACGTGGTTTTGTACCAGCTTCGCCCCGTGTAACGGTCAAATTTCCAACTCTAGTTGGGAACTACTACTTTTTCAGGGAACCACGCTCGAACTCAGCTCGATTCCAGTAAAGTGCGGAATCTCTGGTGCCAGGAGTCCCCCATTCAGCCAATCACAACTGAGTGTTTCGGGCATGCGCACAGCTGGCCAATAAAAAAACGCCACCGTCTCTCCACTCCTGTGGCAGTTTTTTTATAACGTGCGTGGGGATAGACGGAAGATGGCCATAGAACAGTAGCCAATCGGAACGGAGCGACGAAGAGGCACAGGATGATTCCGCCCTCTGAGCTGGGGTCAAGCTGGTTGCAGTGGGGAACAACAATGGCTTCGACCTAGGTTAGTACCCTTCTCAGGGAATTGGGTCGAACCTATTTTACTCGTGTGCGGAATCGCCCTTATTTTGGGCCCTGCAGACTATCAGCGGCTAACTGCCAGTGTTCCGTAGGGCCCAGCTTGTTCTCTGGATGGTGGGAGACAATGGACAGGGGAATGGAGGGGGCGTGTTTGGAACACAAGGGATGGAGTTCCAACAAATGGGCATACAGGACTCAGTTCTGGGCGCCGATTGGTTGGGTGTTTGTCATCACGACATTAGGGAATTGTATATGGTAAGATTCTGTCTCTGTATTCTTTATAGTATGCCCAGCCCAGTTTGTTGTTCTCAGACTCTGAAAACATAATTCTATTATATTGTTCACATGATGTCTTATTCTGATCAGTTGCCCTACTCTATATTTGGTAATCTGCCCTGAGTCTCACTTAAATAAAAGCATTTTAAAAAAGAGTCACTGTGATGATAGGTGGACTCTCTAGGAGAACATCTACCCACCCATAAGCTATCAACCTCACATCAAGTATGTGACAACTGCCACATGACAACCCTACGAATTAATGACCTTCAAAACATTCTATCATTAATAGCCTTGCTCAAGTCTTGCAAACTCAGTGGTGTTTGATTGAATCATTAAGTCAATCCATTTTATGTTGTGTCTTCCACTTTTCCTGCTTCCTCTTTTCCTAGCATTGTTGTCTTTCACAGTGACTCTTGTCTTATAATATTACTTAAATATAATAGCCTCTGTTTAGCCATTTTAGTTTCTAGGAAGTGTTCAGGCTTGATTGGATCTAGAACCCACACTGTCTTTCTGGCAGTCCATGGAATCTATAAAACTCTCCTCCAATATCACATTCCAAAGGAATCAACTTTCTTCCTGTCAGTTTTATCTATGGTCCAACTTTCACACCCATACATCATGACAGAGAACACTATGGCATGAATTAATTTGAGGTCCTGCAAGACATCGTTACACTTAAGAGCCAGCGTGGTGTAGTGGTTAAGAGTAGGTGGATTCTAATCTGGAGAACTGGGTTTGATTTCCCATTCCTCCACCTGTGTGGCAGAGGCTTATCTAGTGAACCAGATGTGTTTCCGCACTCCTAAATTCCTTCTTTGGAACTCCCTCAGCCCCACCTACCTCACAAGGTATCTGTTGTGGGGAGAGGAAGGGAAGGAGTTTGTAAGCCACCTTGAGTCTCCAATTGGCCATGCTGGCAGGGGTTGATGGGAATTGTAGTCCATGAACATCTGGAGAGCTGCAGGTTGCAGACCCCTGGGCTAGTCACTGTTCTCACAGAACTCTCTCAGCCCCACCTATTTCACAAGGTCTCTGTTATGGGGAGAGGAAAGGAAAAGGGGTTTATAATCCTCTTTGAGTCTCCTTAAAGGTAGTGGAAGGGGGAGTATTTATCCAAACTCTTCTTTTCCTTCTAAAATATTGAGATAATTCTGTGTTGTAGTTTAAAAATATTTTTTGAATTCCCAGCTTCTTCTTTTTTTAAAGTATCTATCTTTTTCCCTCATGGAGATATGCCTGTTCCTTTATCTCTCGGGGGTTAGAGACTTATTTTTAAAAAATGAAAGTTGGGAATTCATAGAACTTGTTTAAACTATCATTACAACATGACATCAATATACTTGTGTTTTTTGTGTTTACAAAAATTACAAACTGAAAGCACTCGTCTTCAGGGGAAGAGATGATTTGACAAGGATGGCAGTTCGGTCATCAGAAAGTGGGCCGGAGGTGGGTGGGAGCAGGGGGTACAGAAAAAAAAACTGATGGAAACATTGCACATGAGGAAGATGCCAACTCACAATCAGCTTCCAGCAAAACATCAGGGTAAAAGTGGTTTCAAAGGAACCAGGAAAACAAAATCCAAGGAGCAAACAAAAAACTGAAGTGAAAACTAAAGACACAGACAGACATGTGGAAATTGGGGGTGGGGTGGTAAACCGAAACAGTATGGGGTCAGAATCGATGAGAAAAAAACATACTGAGAAGCCCCAATTTTGCCCCAATGATAGCTGAAGACTTCTGTCAGCCTCTATCACAGTGATGGTGAACCTATGGCACTTGTGCCAGAGGTGGCACTCAGAGCCCTCTCTGTGGGCACACGCGCACAGGGTTCATCATGGGGGGGCAGAAAATCACCCCCCCCACACACACACACATCTAGGCTGGCTTGGGCTGCTGGGCACGACGCCTTGCAGAGAGCAGGAAGGACTCGGCTGGCGGGACTGGTACCTGTGCTCCAGATGGCTGCTGTCCAAGGGGGGGGGGGGCAGAGGCAGAGGAGGTGGAGATGCTAGAGAGGCACAGAACAGAGAGTGTGGGACTTGCTGGAGGCTAGAGCAGGCTAGTCCCTGCCCAAGCGGGCGAGGTGGAGGCAGAGGGGTGGGGTGGAGGCACTGGAGCAGCGTAGGGCAGAACGGCAGGTGCACATAGGACTAAAACCTCAGTGTTCAGGTTAAATTGCTGGGTTGGCACTTTGCGATAAATAAGAGGGTTTGGGGTTGCAATTTGGGCACTCGGTCTCGAAAAGGTTCGCCATCACTGCTCTATCAGATATTCTGGGCTTCTTTAATTGCAAACTTCCTGTGTTCAAATATCTTCCCAAAAAAAAGAGAAAAAGAAATCCTGCCAGTTGTGAGTTAGCTTGCAAACTGAAGACACAGGGGATCCTTCACAAGACAGAAACGTGGAGTGCATATTTTAAATGCGCAGACAGGAAACCTTAACTGTACCCCTTTCTGCTTTCCAAATCCGAAGGTCTATTACATAAGGATGCATTTTTCCACTGGTCTTAAAACAATAACAACCCCAAACTCATGGCACCATCTCGTAGACTGACACATTTAAATTCAGTCACATGCGGTAATTTGCTTTAATTACAAAATCAGAAATTATACTGTCTAATAATATGGCTGAGAGGAAATGTCAGCTGGTGGTGGCAAAATCAGTCACACTGGTAGGTGACCCAGTTTCTGCTTTTGGAGGGACAAGGTTGTCTGGGTTTCCTAAGACACCTCTCTGTTGGTTTTGTAGTGCAGAGAAATTCAAGACTTATTTACTATTATTATTATTAGACGTCTTTGGTTTGTTTTCTAGATATTGTTGGAGCTATGGAAGAATTATATGGAGCTGTTGAAGAATTATATGATTCAAGTGAAGTAGGGTATTGTCCTTCGGGAAACGTTCCCTACTCAATCCCTCCGACCAACAGCCACAACTACGAGCTGTTGGAAGCGGTGGGTAAATTTTTTAATGGTGTTATTTTAACTCGTCAGAAGTTGTAAAGGCTGTTATTGTCTTGCAATGTTAATTTTAAACTATTTATATGCCATTAAAGGTACTCGAAATCGATCGATCCCTCCAACCAGGTCACGTAACCAACATTGTAACGATATTGTGAAAAGTGACACAATATTTTCTAGGATCCGATAGATCCCATTCACTGCTATAGATGAGGCCTCTTCCCCCGCCTCTCCACACCCCTTTCCCTTCCATTTTAACTTCTCTCTGGGAAAACAATATTGAAGGCTTGGGATGTTGAAGTTGTTGCAGCATTTAAAGGTCGTTTTTTTTTTCCCTGATTTGCCTTCTGCATCTGTGGCTGGCATCTTCAGAGTGATCAGCCACAGATGCAGGCTATAAACGCCAGGAGAGAATGCTGCTAGAACACGGCCATACAGCCCGGCAACCACACAGCACCCAAGTGATTCCGGCCGTGAAAGCCTTCGACAATATTGAAGGCTGCATGCACAAACTCATACACAGGCTGTTCTGAGGAAGAAATAAGTCCCACAGCATTAGAGTTTGTGGATATTTGCATGGAAAGGCTGCAAAGAGAAGTAATGAAATTGACAGGGTCCCCCCATCCAGATCTCCAATGAGACTAGAAAAATCACTTCCCCCTACAGGTGAAACAATCAAGAATATCCCAGGTACTAGGACAGTTCCTTCCCATCCCTAACTGATCAGTACTAGCACTAGGCACAATGGACCAGGAATTTGTCACTCCTTATCAATTTCACCTTTTGGGTGCTGTGAAAGTTAATTGGAGTTGTAATAGTTAGCATTCTTCTCCTGACGTTTCGCCTGCATCTGTGGCTGGCATCTTCAGAGGATCAGCCACAGATGCAGGCGAAACGCCAGGAGAGAATGCTGCTAGAACACGGCCATACAGCCCGGCAACCACACAGCACCCAAGTGATTCCGGCCGTGAAAGCCTTCGACAATATTGAAGGCTGCATGCACAAACTCATACACAGGCTGTTCTGAGGAAGAAATAAGTCCCACAGCATTAGAGTTTGTGGATATTTGCATGGAAAGGCTGCAAAGAGAAGTAATGAAATTGACAGGGTCCCCCCATCCAGATCTCCAATGAGACTAGAAAAATCACTTCCCCCTACAGGTGAAACAATCAAGAATATCCCAGGTACTAGGACAGTTCCTTCCCATCCCTAACTGATCAGTACTAGCACTAGGCACAATGGACCAGGAATTTGTCACTCCTTATCAATTTCACCTTTTGGGTGCTGTGTGGTTTCCGGGCTGTATGGCCGTGTTCTAGCAGCATTCTCTCCTGACATTTCGCCTGCATCTGTGGCTGGCATCTTCAGATGATCCTCTGAAGATGCCAGCCACAGATGCAGGCGAAACTTCAGGAGAGAATGCTGCTAGAACACAGCCATACAGCCCGGAAACCACATGATCCTCTGAAGATGCCAGCCACAGATGCAGGCGAAACGTCAGGAGAGAATGCTGCTAGAACACGGCCATACAGCCCGGAAACCACACAGCACTCAAGTGATTCCGGCCGTGAAAGCCTTCGACAATACAATTTCACCTTTAATGGGAAAGGGCTGGACCTGTCAATTTCTCTCTTAGGCTTCAGCAAGACCTTGGCCCTTTCCCCACTTACCTTAAGCCCCGCGCTACGCTCCTCGAGTAGCGCGGGGTCCCGGGGCACTCCCCACTACAGGGGCGGCGACAGCGCAGCCGCCCCGCCGCTGCCGCTCTCACACCCCCTCAGCACGTGGCATCCCTGGCGCTCCTCAAAACGGCGCCTTTTGAGCGCTGGGTCGTGGGGACGCCCGGGCGCGCGCCAGAGATGATGCACGCTGAGAGCAGCACGCAGCAAAGGGTGGTCAAAGGTAAGTGGGGAAAGGGCCCTTGTCGTCTTTTGGATGGCCTTAAGATGCTTTCCCCCCCCCCCCGCCCATTACATTTTGCTCACACAAAATAGCACTTTGTGGGCTCCTGCCGCCGCTCTTTCCCTTTGCATTTGCTTCAACACCACCTAGCCAACCACCGACAGCAAGGGGCGACACCGCTTTTCACAATGCCATTATATTGCTCAGTTAAGTGACATGGTGGGAGGGATTACGGTCTGGCATGCTGCCCAAAGGATAATCACGCAGCCTGAATTACACAAGCCTACGACTCCCACGCAATCCTATCAATGTCCATGAAAGGGTACGCAGGCCAAGCGGGTCTAACCGGACGGTAAAAATTGCGCTGTGGCACTCCTCCGCAAAAACAATACCAGTCCAGCAGATAGTTCACGTCCTCGGCCATCAAGAATACGTAAGCACGATTCTTCCCTGCTCCTAACCGGCCAGAGTTAGTTTATCTAGCATGGCTGCTGCTTTGCAAAATAAGCTAAAGAACAAGAGCTCTGCCTAGCCTGTTCTTTGGCCAGAACGATTGTCTTATCGAGTTAATACAACATGAAACATTTTCCTTTTAGATGCACTGGATTTCCTGCCCTCTGCAACGGACTGCAGTCTGGGTAGCTTCCGAGCCCAGCGATGCATCACACCTTGCTTCTGGGCAGTTAATAATAAGCTGGCTCCCTTCCTGGGACGCAAACTAAATAAAAAATGACATGCACAAGTAAGATGGATGCGGGGGAAAGTGCCCCCCCTCCCCAGTTTGCCTAGGGCAGTGAAATTCCCAGGGCCTGGATGGGAAGGTTCTCTCCAAATAGTATTGCCAACTGTTTAATAATATAAGAAGTGAGAATCTTCCAGCTGTGCCTTTTTCAGCTTCGTAACAAGCAACGTTTTCATCGCTTCGGCAGGGGATTTCTCTGGCAGCATTGCAGCGAGTTTGACAGGAACGATTCTGTCTTGCTCCAGATTGAGTGGCGTGTTTGGGTAGCTTCTGTTGAGAGCTCATTCAGTGTAACTTTTTAACCTATGTGTACCTTGAGACCAGCATGCACAGATGTCATTTGAGAACAGCCGTGTCTGGTGGGCTATTGGGCAAGCCGCAGGGCTCTCTTTCCTCACGGTTCTTCCACTGCAAAGAACTGCTGCAGCCCAGAGTTGCTTTTTCTCTGGAAAATGCAGTCATCAAAAATTTGCGCACGTACTTTTGTGCGCAGCGTATAATTTTGCCAGCAAGTGAAAGCTTGTCTTCCACCTCCTCAGGACAGCTTGGAATCTCACCACCCTGCCTTGAAGGTGTAAGTCCAGATTTCAGATCTTGAGGCCATGTTACATTTATCGGGTGCTTAAAAGACCAGGCTAGTCCATTAGATCTCAGAAGGTGAGCAGGGTTTGATTTGGTTAGAATTTGGATGGGAGACCACTGAGGGAGACCAAGGTCACTACTTGGAGGTAGGCGATGGCAAACCACCTCTGTTTGTCTCTTCTTATCCTGAAAACCCTACGGGACTGCCATAAGTTGGCTGTGACTTGATAGCATTTTCACCACCAAATCAGGACAGAATGACAAAAATGACAGCTTCAAGTGGTAGTTGTAAGACCAGGATATGTTTAACAGACAGTGAAATCATCGTAATATACTGTTGGTTACCTAAATAATTTTTTTAAAAACTTCAATTATAATGGCATGTATCCAGTATTTTTATTGAGAATTTTTATTTATTTTACACATCTAAATAGTGCATACATATGGGTGCTGTGTGGTTTCCGGGCTGTATGGCCGTGTTCTAGCAGCATTCTCTCTTGACGTTTCGCCTGCATCTGTGGCTGGCATCTTCAGAGGATCCTCTTAAGATGCCAGCCACAGATGCAGACGAAACGTCAGGAGAGAATGCTGCTAGAACACGGCCATGCAGCCCGGAAACCACACAGCACCCAAGTGATTCCGGCCGTGAAAGCCTTCGACAATACAGTGCATACATAGAAAGATAAAGAAAAGATCCTGATCTAGTCCTCCCTCCCCCTATAATAATAATACTAAATGAAAGGAAAAGAAAAAACACATACACAAAACTTATGCATGTATATGGTGACTTTCAGCTATCTCACTAAGGATCCAAGCATAAATCTAATTCCATGCTTATATTTAATATCTACATTTTTTTCACTTTTAGTCCTTCTTATAAAGTTGTCTTAATCCAAGACGCTGTTTTCATGTAAGGGTGTTTCCCCACTCACCATGATCCCCTCTATGCCGTGCGCTGCTCTGCGCGGGGTCATCAAAAGGCGCTGTTTACAAGAGCGCCAGGGGTGCCGAGCGTTGAGGGGGCGCGACAGCGGCAGTGTTGGGGTGGCTGCACTGTCGCCGCCCCTATAATGGGGAGTGCCGGGGGACCCTGCACTACTTGAGGAGAGTAGCGCGGGGTTTAAGGTAAGTGGGGAAAGGCCCTAAGTCTCGAATCCTGCTGTTGCATCTCTGTTTGTATGTTTTCAATAAGTAGTCTGCAAGGGATTTCCAGTCTTTCAGAAAATTATTTTGTAAACCTGCAGGACCGTCTTACCCCATATGTCCCAAATAGGTCTCTGCGTTCGGCAGAGGCCAATTTACTGTTGATCCCTAGCCCCTCGATGATACGGCTGGCCTCCACCCGGGCCAGAGCCTTCACAGCTCTGGCCCCTGCCTGGTGGAACGCTCTTCCATCAGCTGTCCAGGCCCTGCGGGATCTTGCTGAGTTCCGCAGGGCCTGCAAGACTGAGCTGTTCCACCGGGCCTTTGGGGAGACCAGCCGTTGATAAGGGGCCCTCCTTTTCCTCTCCCTCCTTTATGACATCATGGAGATCCTGCTACCCCTTCCCTTTTGGGGTTTATGGGAATTGATAGCAGGCGCCATCCTGAGTTAATTAATGCTGCATTTTAAATGGGGTAGGATTTATTTTTATTAGAGCTGTTTTAATCCATATTTATTGTATTTAATTCGATGCTGTGCTCTATCTATGTTGTTCATTGCCCTGAGCCCTTCGGGGGAGGGCGGTTTATAAACCCAAATAATAGATAGATAGATAGATAGATAGATAGATAGATAGATAGATAGATAGATAGATAGATAGATAGATAGATAGATAGATAGATAGATAGATAGATAGATAGATAGATAGATAGATAGATAGATAAATCTTTGCTTTATCATACCACAAGTAACCATGCCACCTAAATCTTCTATAAAACCCCTGCAGGTCCAATAGTCTAGTATTCTTCGACATCACTCATTCTCTGATCCACACCAATACAGTTGCATCAAAATACAGTTTTAGATTTGGCAGAGCCAAACCTCCACTCTCTTTTGCATCTTGTAAATTCTTAAGTTTTATTCCTGGTTTCTTGCCTTGCCAAATAAAATTGCTGATATCTTTTTGCCATTGTGTAAAACACGTTGTGGTATTAATTATTGGCAATTCCTGGAAGAGAAACAACATTCTTGGGCCCTTTTCACATGGGCCAATAAACGCGGGTTAAGGGCGGGATAAACCCAGGTTGGAGGGGAACTTCACGTGGATCCTCTCCTTAAGCGAATCTGCTCCATGTTTCCCCCCAATCTGGGTTTTTCAAGAATTGTGTTATGAGCAATTTTTTTGGTTTCAATGTACCTTGCAGCTGCGGCCGAGCGAATGACCGCAGTTGTGAGGCACATTAGGTGGCTGTGATCCAACAAGAGAATCGCAGTCCCCTGCTCCCATCTACAGAGCCACGCAGGGACAAGGGGCCATTTCATGCCATGGGGGGGTCAGTTGTGCCTGCCTCTGAAGCTGTGCTTTGGAGGGATGCAGGGACTCCCCCCCCCAAAAAAAGCATCTCCACAGGACAGCAAGCCATGAGAATGGGCTGGGGAAGAGGACGGGTTCGTGTAACCCGCCTTTCACCCATGTTTATTGGCTCGTGCGGAAAGGGCCTTAGAAGCACATTCATCTTTATCACAGATACTCTACCCAACAAAGATAAATTCATTATGTTTAATCTCAACAAATCTTTCTTTACTTCATCCCATGCTTTTACATAGTTATTTTGAAATAGTAAACAATTTTTATTCGTCAACCACACTCTCAAATATTTAACTTTTTAAAGTACCATGAATTCAACAGCTGGGATAATTTGTTTTGTAATTCTCGGGACATATTTTTTAAAGATTTTTGTTTTCCTCTTGTTTAACTTGAACCCTGCCAGATCACCAAATTCTTTAATTTTATTTAACAATCTTTCCACATTTTGCACTGGATCGTCTAATATTATTACTAGGTCATCTGCAAAGGCTCTTCTAATACTTCCGCTTAAGATTTCTAATAGAAGGATAAAAAGCACTGGTGAAAGTGGACATCCTTGTCTTGTTTCTTTAAAAATCTTGCATTTCTCAGACATTTCTCCACTTACAATTATTTTGGCATTTTGTTTAGTATAAATCAATTTTTCAAAATACCTTTAACATAAAATTCCAAGAAACATTATCAAATGCCTTCTCTGTGTCCAAAAAAATCAATGCAACTTGTTTGTTTGTGTTTTTCTCATAATAATCCACTGCATCTAAAATTGTTCTAACATTTTCTCTTAAGTGTCTTTTAGGCAGGAAACCACTTTGGTCTTCATGAATGAATGTTCTTAGTATTGCCTTTAATCTTCTTGCTAAAATCACTGCAAATATTTTATAGTCATTGTTTAGGAGTGAAATTGCTCTATAGTTTGTAACATCACTCCTGGTCTTCCTTTGAGATTAATGTAATATTTGCCTCTCTGCAGGATTCTAGAAATTGCCCAGATAGTAAAATATAATTCATCATTGCTAGGAGTGGTTCCATTATTACATCTGCAAAAGCTTTATAGTAAATAGTACTAAATATTACTAAATATTCTTCTTCCTTTTATATATTGCTTTCAAATAATTTTATAATATTTTAAAATGCCTTTTTAATTATCTGTTCATTGTTGGTTAAACCATTGTAGCTTGGTAACAAATCTGTTCTCTCTCATCTTTCATAGATTTTCAGTCAATATTTCCCCTTGTTTGTTGGCCCATTCGAAAGATTTTTTTTTGCAAGACTCAAATTTCATTCAATTTCCTCTGTAGTAAGCACTGATAATTCTTGCTGCAGAATCTTAATACTGTAGACAATTTCATTCTTATTTGGGAATTTTTTAAGTCTTTTTCTTTTATCAAGTCCAAAACATTCTGTATTTTCTGTTGGGTCAACTTCTTGTTCCGTGGTATTTTTAAAAACCTCATAAATGTTTTACTGGCATCCCAAACCACATTTAGATCTTGTTAAAATTGATTTGAAAAAAATTCCTGTAGCTTTTGTTTTGCCTTTTCCACAATGGTTTTTTCAATAGAGATTAATTTAATCTCCATCTATATCCCAACCTTTTTCTTTTCCATGTAAATACTAGTGCATTGTGGCCTGAAAAGGTCAAAGGGCACACATTCATCTTATAAATGCTTAGTCCAAGTGGATTAGTTATCCACACCATGTCAATTCTGGAATGTGATTTATGTCTTTCTGAATAGAAAGTGCATTCTCTCGCATTGCCATATTTTACTCTCCATAAACCTTGTAACTTTAAATTCTCTATTAAATCAAAAAAAAGTTTTAGGTAGTTTACCTTCTGTTATTTTTCTATTGCTGTCTGATTTTCTGTCCAGCCATGTTGAGGTTACTCCATTAAAATCTCACATCAATATAATATTTTCACAGGAATATTCTAGTAATATTTGTTCCACTTCTTTATAGAATTGAAATTTATTGTCATTTGGAGCATACACGCCAACCAAAATTGTTTTAGTTCCTGCTGTTGAGACCTGAATTGCCAGCAGTCTTCCTCTCTCATCCTCATATAACAGCTTTGTGCTTTAACATAAAAAACCACCCCTCCTGTTTTTTGTAAAGTCTGATGCAATAAATTCTTGCCCTAAAATTTTGTTTACAAAATATTTTCTATCGCGTTTTGTGACACAGTTTGCTTGTAATGATATGTAGATTTTAACATTTTTAAAAAGAAACATTCAAAAAAAGAAACTTTTTAGTTAAGTCTTTCAGACTCGGAAATCAAGATCAAACATAGAAAACTATTTCTTTATATGATTTCAGCAGCAAGAATCCTGGTGGTGAAGAACTGGAAAAGTAAAAACTTATCTGAAACCGGGGATGGGAGAAATAAGATAATGGAATATTTAGGAATTGATAAACTATCAACTTTAATTGGACAAAAATCTTTGGACATACGGGATTAGGAGCCTTTAATTAGATAATTATATAAAAATAAAGGAAGAAAAAGACTTGGATTTATATTCCCCCTTTCTCTCCTGCAGGAGACTCAAAGGGGCTGATAATCTCTCTTCCCTTCCCCCTCACAACAAACACTTTGGCCCTTTCCGCATGAGGCCAAAAACAGCGGCCCAGGGACAGAAAAACACGGGTCCCTGGAGTGCTGTTCGCACAGGCACCACTGCTGCAATGCAGTAGCGCTGTCCTGTGCAGCCCCGAGCGGCGCGAAGGCACCGCTTTTCACCTCCCTTCCCAAGGGAGGTTTTTGTAAAGCGCCGCCATCATGTCTGTGAGGTGCGAACAGCACCGCGCCGAAGACACCACTTTCCCGTCCCCCACTCACCTTGTCTTCCAGCGTCAGTCTGGAGGGCTGCTGAGACCCGCCCATGCTGCCCTCCGACCCCTGGAGGTCAGAAGGCAGCATGGGCGGATCCCTGCAGCCCTCCAGACTGACACTGGAGGACAAGGTGAGTGGGCAGGGACGCACCCTTCTGCGCCGGCTTCTGCGGGGGCCGCTCTCACGCTCCCATGTGAACGGCCCCCTCCCCTCCATAATTTATGAAAATAAGATATAGTGAAAAAAGAAAATTCAGGAACGAAAAAGTAGAACATTATATATGTATTGGTTTAGTGGGAAGCGTTCACTAAGATATATAGATTAAGGTTATTGTAAAATAAGATTTATGTTTGTTTAGTAGTTGTCTTTTATTTTGTAAACAGTTGGTATTGTCTATTAATGTTATGTTTACTGTTCAATACATTTTTATATTTGTTGAAATTAAAAAAATTAAATAGTCGTGCCACACTGAATTTCTGTACTAGAGTGAAACAGGGATACACTTGAGTCCAGTAGCACATTAGAGACCAACATGAGTTTCTGGGTATAAGCTTTTGAGAATCAAAGTTGCTGGGATTAAGATGCAAACTGAACTCAAATCTAGATCTTCTGTGGCAGACAGCTGACCTCCTGAAAGAGTCCAAAATGTCTCTGACCTCACCGAGGTCCTTGATCACCTTGCCGTAGGAGAACCCTCTGCACCAGACATTATTAGTTTGTTTCTTTGTTTATGGATTTGATTTTTAGGCTGCCTTTCCCCTTCCAGTCATAGGGTGGCTTATAACAGGTGGTTCACAATTATCCAGCAATCAATTACAGAGACCATGGCGCTTCAAATATATCTCACATTAAGCATAGAATAATAATATAAATATAGACAAGAAGGGCAAAGGGATGGGAAAGGGAGGCCAGCCAGATGGATGCCATTGCTGCCTTCAACCAAAAGACCTGGTGGAACAGCTCCATCTGCGGGACTGCAATAGATCCCTCAGGGCCCAGGTCTAATTGGATAGACCATTTCACCAGCTGGGGCCAGCACGGAAAAAGCTCTGCTCCTGGTTGAGGGCAGCTGGATGACTTTGGGGTCAGGGATCCCCAACAAGTTGCTATTTGCAGAGACCAGTGTTCTCTGGGGGTATATGTAGAGGAGTGGTCCCAAAGATACAAAACCCCCAGATGGTTTATGGCAGTGATGGTGAACCTTTGGCATCCCAGATGTTATGGACTACAATTCCCATCAGCCCATGGCCAATTGACCATGCTGGCAGGGGCTGATGGGAATTGTAGTCCATAACAAAAGGTTCGCCACCACAAGTTTAGGGCTTTGAAGGTTAAAACCAAAACTTTGAGTCTGATTCAGTCCTCTGCTGGAAGCCAGTGTAGCTGGTATAACACTGGATGCATATGTGCTCACCGTGGCAACCCCGGGAGGACCCGTGTGCAACTGCATTTTGCACTGGATCAGCCACAGGGATAGCTCTCAAAGGTAGCATGGGTGCTGCTGAATGTTGACCTGCAGACTAACATTTGTTTTCAGCATCTTTGACTGAAATGTGCTGATTGGCCAGGAAGCTCTTCATTTGCAAATGACATTTTATTTCCAGCGAGAGGGGCAAAGCATCTTAACAGCCGAAGTCCACTAGGAGAGTACCCACCTGACCTGGAAATGTTCTGCAACCTGGCAAATGTGGCGGAAAATCCAACTGTGGCCGTTTCCCCACTTGCCATGATCCCCCTATGCGGCGCACTACTCTCAGCGCGCGCCATTTGTGGTGCGTGCCCGGGCTTCCCCATCAAAAGGCACCGTTTTGAAGAGCACCAGGAATGAGGGGGCACAACAGCAGCAACGTCGGGGCTGCTGCGTTTTCACCACCCCTGTAGTGGGGAGTGCCGGGGGACCCCGCGCTACTTGGCTACAGTAGCACGCAGCAGAAGGTAAGTGGGAAAACGCCCTGTGTCTAGATCAACTCATAAGGTACTCCCCGCTCCCCTTTATTAATTGCTCTTTTAATGTCAGTTCTCGTCAAGATCTATATAGCCTATATAGCCTAGGCCAGTGGTGGCGAACCTATGGCACTCCAGATGTTCATGGACTACAATTCCCACCAGCCCCTGTCAGCATTGGCCATGCTGACAGGGGCTGATGGGAATTGTAGTCCATGCACATCTGGAGTGCCATAGGTTCACCACCGTGGGCCAAGGCCTGTCCATCTCAGCTACATGTGACACTTTTCCTGTTTTGCAGGCAATGCCGGTATTTCTCCTTTCGACGCACTTGCATTTCCTCCTTTATAAATGAGGCGCAATTAGACTCGACAGCAGAAGGATCCAACTGAGGACTGTGCTAATTGAATACAATGCAGAGAAGGGGTTTTGAAGCACAGTATGGGTGGAGCGGAGGGACAGCTGAACTGTCTCTGATACCTCTTAACCTCTACCCTGCAGAGAATAGCAACTGGGCAGGTTTCCAGTCTTGAAGAACCACCCAGACAAAAGCAGCAGGGGTCATTTCGTTTAGGGAGAATGAGGACAGAGGGAGTGGAGGGCTTCGCGCTCCTCTTCCTGTTGCCTACCCTGCATGCTAAAGCAGCTCTCAGCCTTGCTTAGTATTAAATTTGACGTCCCAGCTTTTACACACAGGACTGCCGTCACACGTGGCTCAGATCTACGTTGTTGTCTCATTAAAGTGCCTGTGTACGACTGCATGAGTTTCTGGGACAACTTCAGAGTTTATCCCTGCCTTGTTACCATGGTGATTAATGCAACATTACTTGATACGATAGCCCTATTAAAACACCTACACTCGGGAGCCATTTTCACCAGCCACAAGTTCCTCAAACGTTCCTCTTAATGGTCTCTCTGCTTCGGTGTTGCGTTCACTTCCTTCGCTGAGAGACAAACAGGAAGGAATGCCATTCATTTCATCGAAAGCTGGCATTGGTGCAACATCCCCTCTGCACAGGTCCCATTTTCTAGGTGTACAACAGAAAGTACAATCAGTGATCAGTACAGTTATCCCTTCCACATTGCTGGGGTTAGTTTAGGGGCGTGGTCTGTGTGTCCCCCCCACCCCCCCGGCAATATGGAAATCCGTGTAAAAAAAATTTTTTTAACCCTTCCTTTGTACCAGATAATGTGACTGTTTTTTTCCCCTTTCCATTTATCTTAACTTTAAAAAAGAAATTGTGTGTATGTACGATATTAAAAGATAAAATATGTTGATCTTAGACGACACATATATTTTATGCATTTCTGAATTTCTAAACTTTTTCTGCGGCATCTGCTGGACTTTGCAGCTTTTGCAAAACTTCCCCCAAATTCCCATTTAATTTCTTATGCTGACCCGCGATGTATCAAAATCGCGATGGGGGGAAGTCATGACGTGTAAGGGATGATTGTACAGGCTTGGCGGAAGTAGCAGGGCGCGTCGCGGAACAGACACAAGCAGAGGGCGCTCTTCCACCTGTGCCAGATTTGTCTATTCAGCTGACATCCCATGACACGCTGGAGGACTCTCCTCGAGTGGCCCTGAAGGTGGGGTAGAGAGACAGTGGAAAAGTAGATGCCGGAAAGCTCCATTCTACAAGCAGAAGATTCTCAGGATTTGGAGTGGTTTGCCTCTTTGAAGGCACCTTCACATGCTGAATCTCAGAGGTCTCCAAGGGGCATCTCAGGAGCAGTGGCGTAGGAGGTTAAGAGCTCATGTATCTAATCTGGAGGAACCGGGTTTGATTCCCAGCTCTGCCGCCTGAGCTGTGGAGGCTGATCTGGGGAGTTCAGATTAGCCTGGGCACTCCCACACAGGCCAGCTGGGTGACCTTGGGCTAGTCACAGCTTCTCGGAGCTCTCTCAGCCCCACCCACCTCACAGGGTGTTTGTTGTGAGGGGGGAAGGGCAAGGAGATTGTAAGCCCCTTTGAGTCTCCTGCAGGAGAGAAAGGGGGGATATAAATCCAAACTCCTCCTACTCCTCCTCCTCCTCTTCTTCTTCTTCAAACGATTCTCTGGCTGAAACATTTTGAAAAGGTCTTCAGTTGCGTGTGACCGACTGACTACATTTCCCATACTTCTGTGTTTCCCTGAACTTCCTCCTCAGTGCTATTTTCTGAGCTCACTCAGTTTCCCCTCACCTCTTTTATTTCAGCCACGTCTGGTTTTTAAAAAGTGTTTTCAGAAGCTGATCTTCGATGCTTCGAACTTATATGAGGAGTAGAGAATTGCGGCAAGAAGATTTGAGGCACCGAAGCATCGATTCAACACAAAACTAAAAAAAGGAGGCAGGAAAATAAAATAATGGCGGCAGGAATCATTCGAGGGTGTGACTGTAGAAATATATCATTGTGAAGGGGGAGGATTGAAAACGTTTTCTAAACATTTTCGGTGATTTGTGCGGACAAGTAGGAACATCAGGGAGAGAGTGAGAGACCAGTGTGAAAACACACCGGCCCTGGCCTTTTAGAACCCTCCTCTGGAGGTGGCCCCTCGGTTGGGAAGTCAATTCGCTCATTCAGTAGCCGTGCTCGAACGTGTCACGCCACACTCTGGAGCACCGACTTTCTGAAGATTAGCAAGCCCCGTCATGCTCTCATAACCTAGAATCCAAGGGCACTCTGGCAGACAATGCGGTCCACCATGCCATCGGGGCAGCGGCTTGCAGAAACACCTGCCCTGACGGATGCGATTTTGCATCCCAATGAGTCTTCTATTTCATTGCCAGCCAAGTGTTCATTTTGCTGACATATTTACGAGCCCTCAGTCTCATTAATCTGCTAAGTATTCATAAGACGTCCCTTTCATGCTAGGATAGCTAAGGGCAAATGCCCTTTATTTATCCATTCCTTACAGGGGGAATTTCTCTCCAGAGTTAGCTGGATGAAAGGTTTTTCACCTTTTAAATTCTTAATGGAGTTTTCGCAGCAACGTGTCCTTTATATTTTTGAAACCGCCAACTTTCCCCTCTTTTATGGAGTACGCCATTGCAGTCAGTCCTTTGACTACCATGACAAGGTACCAGTCGGCTTCTCATTCATCGCACATTTTTTTCTTTTCACAGTCCACATATTTCTTCACTTGCACGTCTTTTTCCAGTGGATCATCATACTGTCATAGAGATGGTTGGATTAAAAGGGGAAGCAAAACCCAGCCTGGTTAATTTTCTCCTTAATATATCGTAAATGGTTGCATTCTGGAACTTCCTCCATTTCAATTAACCTTGATGCAAAAGGCCTGAACGAGAAACCTCTTCCTTCCCTCCCTCCTTTTCCCAGCATCTTTTGTTTATTTGTGTCTCTCCGCCTTTGTACCGTAATGACATTTCGGCGGCATCGTGCGGCATTTTGTATATTTATCTCCTGTCAATTGACTGGCATTATTACTCTGCTGGAGTTTGCAGTTTTACGTGCTTCCAGTTTACAAATCTGCTTGTGATGGGATTGTAATGTGAAACTAGCTCTTATCCACGAAATGGGGAAGTTTGGAAAACAAATGGGACAGTTGAGGAAATTACCAGGGACACAATAAGGTCTCTAAATCAGAGAGAAGAGTGCAGCCACACTTCCATTGGCTATTTTAGCATAAAAAGCCAGACCTTCTGTTATCCAAAATTTGATGCTCTGGGCTTAGATCCTGATCCTTGCTTCTGTTTGTGCTCCTCTTCATCCATGGTAGAAACACTCCGGTGGTAGGTACATTTTGGCTCACAGAAAGATGCTAGCCTTGCATGTAGGAAAGCTCCAAGCATAGAAACAGCATGGTTCACGCATGTAGCCCTGCATGTAGGAAAGCTCCATGCATGGTTCAGCATGGAGAAGGACCTCCCCGACATTAGAAAGCCGCAAATGTAAGCAAGACTTAAAATCTGAGCCCCAATTCTTACATTCATTTAGGATTCCATGACCTGGATAGCCCGGGCTAGCCTGATCTCATAAGATTTCACAAGCTAAGCAGGGTCGACCCTGGTTAGTACTTGGATGGGAGACCTTCAAGGAATACCAGGGTTGTGATGCAGATGCAGGCAATGGCAAACCACTTCTGAACGTTTCATGCCTTGACACCACCAGGGGTTGCCATAAATTGGATGTAATTTGATGGCCAAAAAAAAGTTATCAGGGAAAGGTGGCATGGTCCAGGAGTCTGCAACCTGCGGCTCTCCAGATGTTCATGTGGCAGGGGCTGATGGGATTTGTAGTCCATGAACATCTGGAGAGCCGCAGGTTGCAGACCCCTGGATCAGATCTCGGAAACTGGCCAGGGTCAGTATTTGGAAGGGAGACCACTGAAGAAGGCTCTGCGTAGGAAGGCACTTTCAAGCCACTTCTGCTTCTCGCTTGCCTGAACAGCCTTTGCTATGGCTGCCATAAGTCAGTTTGCACAGCGATGGCACATATATACATAAAAATCACCAGAGTTTAATTTCTTGCATTGGGACATCTTTCTTTGGAACAAGCACCGATCAATGGGTCATAAGATTTCCCCATCTTATACTGGTTGTGCTAAAAAAGATAGCTTCCCAGATGTTAACAATATGGTGGTTTCCAACTCAACATGCTGTTGAGAATCAAGCCTAACAGCTGTCCTGCTGCAGGTCAAAAGAGATGAGGAGTACTGGGCTTGAAGCTCCCAGCATTAAACAAAGTTATCAGATGCACATGGACCAGATTTGATACTGTGGCATGAAGATGGTTGCAGGGGGTTAAGCTTCCCCCTCCGGCACCATTTTCCCAATCTGAAATGGCTCTGGGGAGTTGTTGTTTGCAACATTAGGAGAACATTGAAATACAGATGCAGGTATCTGTAGGTTGGTCCCAATGGGACAAATAGTGGTTCCTCAGGGCCATTTTAAACCAGGGAAATGGCAAGTTAGGCTTAACCTTCTCCCTGTCCTCACACTATGGTTCCAACAACAACAATTTGCCTGATAACTGAGTTTTAAAACTAGTGAGAGCTCTGTTTACATTTGAGTGCATCTAGCCCAGGGGTAGGGAACCTGCGGCTCTCCAGATGTTCAGGAACTACAATTCCCATCAGCCCCTACCAGCATGGCCAATTGGCCATGCTGACAGAGGCTGATGGGAATTGTAGTTCCTGAACATCTGGAGAGCCGCAGGTTCCCTACCCCTGATCTAGCCAGCTATCCTGGTCAATATATCTCAATATCCTTCTTACTGCAGCCCCCTGTCCAACAGGGCCTTTTGCCCATGAACCTCAGGTGGTCAAAGAGAATTCCTCCTTTCTTTTCCAGCAGTAGAAAAGTTGGCTAGCTCCAACCCCCATGTCTCCCCTGATTTGAGAGCTAGTGTGGTTAAGAGCAGGTAGACTCTAGTGCAGCGATTCCCAACCAGGGTTCCGTGGTACCCTGGGGTGCCGTGAGAATGTCCCAGGGGTACCGCAGCAATGCTACTGGCCCCCCTTACTTTTGTGGTGTCTCCCTCTGGCACCAGCAAGGACATGGAGCTGGCCCAGGGGGCAGGGCCTGCTGCAAGGTCAGCAGCCACTTCCCGCTGCCCCTCCCCCAGTGCTTCCCTTCACCCTGGGAGGGAAAGGGGGGTGGCAAGCAGGGGCACTAGGAGGGGAAGGTGGGGGGGATGGCAGGGGTACCGTGAGATATGAAGAGTGAGGTCAAGGGTACCGTGACATTGAAAAGGTTGGGAAAAACTGGTCTAGTGGTTAAGAGCAGGTGGATTCTAATCTAAAGAACCGGATTTTATTCCTCACTCTTCCACAAGAGTGGCGGACTCTTATCTGGTGAACTGGATTTGTTTCCCCACTCCTCCAAATGAAGTCTTTTGGGTAGTCACAGTTCCCTCAGAACTCTCTGTTCCCCACCTACCTCACAAGGTGTCTGTTGTGGGGAGAGGGAGAGAAGGCTTTTGTAAGCTGCTTTGAGACTCCTTCAATGTAGAGAACAGTGGGTCTAAAACTGTCTCTTCTCTTCTTCCCCTGTTCCTAGGATGGAAAGAACTGATCCCCGTAGACCCAGCATGAGGTTACAAACAGGATGTCGCTCCGGCCTGAGCCGAACACTCCACAAGCAATGCAGGTGGAAAAGCCATCCATATAGTCAGCATTCAAGTTACCTTAATTAGTTATGTGTCCTGCACATAATTACATGTTAGTTGAAGACTGTGTAAATCATGTTTTATTTTACCTACATTATCCCAAGCATTTTGAAAGCCCTTCATATCATTAACATAAACATAAACAAGGCTACATGAGGACAGAAAAAAAATAACACAGCAATAATAAAAAAAAATCTCTTCACAAAGCAATTGACTCTGGGCACTTCATCTCCAAGTGCACACCGAACAGCTGGAAAAATTATACGGAAGTAAAAATTAAAATGAGATTAAAAGGCTCTTCATTGGCTGCAAAGGGAGAGGGAACGGGATGCAAAAGGGATAGTGTTATGAAAAAAAGCCAGCATAGGAAGAAAAATCTCCAGGCTTTCAACTGCCTCCAGGATAACCAATGAGAAATTTAAAACAAGCCAAGGAAATGTGGCACTGCGTACTACCATGAAAGGACTCAAGAGCTTTGCCAAGGGCCAAACAACAACTCCTTGAAACGTGGGGGGTTGCAACACCCAGCTCACGTTTCCTCCATAAGAACACTTAGTGAAAGCAGATGCACGTGGAGACATTGTCTTGATGAGGGTTTCTTTCTTCCATTCTTGTGGCTACCATTGGAATGGGAATGCAGAAAGAATGGTCACGGCAGCAGTGGGTCATGTGACTGCTCTGACTAAACAAGAGACACAGGACTGTGTTCAAAGGTGCTGCTCTGCCTGTAGTTAACACCAATGGAATGGCACACCTGATGACAAGGGTGAAACAATTTTTGCCGGTCCCACTCCCATGCCAGAGCCAGCTTGATGTAGTGGTTAAGAGTGATGGACTAATCTGGTGAACCAGGTTAGTTTCCCTACTCCTACATTCCTGCTGGGTGACCTTGGGCCAGTCACACTTCTCTTGGAATCATCTGTTAGGTTTCGGAACCTGACACCAATAAATGGACTCTGAAGTAGTAATCAGCAGTGTTTATTGATGAGGCATTCAAGCACCATTCTTGGCAAAGCCAGTTCTAACCAAGCTGGCATCTAAAGGCCCATATATTCCCCCAAGAATCCCCCCTCCCATCTTCCCAGAGGCAGCCTCTGGAACCGAGACTGCCTCCGAGAGCAAAGGAGCCACCTGGTCTCCAGCCCACAACAAAATAACAGTTGTAACACTTTTCACATGGGACAGTCGATACAGAGGAGACCTGGTTTACTACAAAGCATGCAAAGCCATAAAGTACAGGTCAAGGAAATAATGCACAGATGGCAGTGGTAACATATAACAGGCGGGTTACATTTATTATTGTTGTTGTTGTTGTTGTTGTTGTTGTTGTTGTTGTTGTTGTTGTTGTTGTAGATTTCACAGCTGCCAGATCTTTAGCTGGTTGTTGGCCTTCATTACAATTCAAGCCTCACCCAGAGGCCTAGGATGATGATGATGATGATGATGATTGTAGATTTCACAGCTGCCAGATCTTTAGCTGGTTGTTGGCCTTCATTACAATTCGAGCCTCACCCAGAGGCCTAGGATGATGATGATGATGATGATGATGATGATGATGATGATGATGATGATGATGATTGTAGATTTCACAGCTGCCAGATCTTTAGCTGGTTGTTGGCCTTCATTACAATTCGAGCCTCACCCAGAGGCCTAGGATGATGATGATGATGATGATGATGATGATGATGATTGTAGATTTCACAGCTGCCAGATCTTTAGCTGGTTGTTGGCCTTCATTACAATTTGAGCCTCACCCAGAAGCCTAGGAAGTTGTAATGTATTGGCGTAGTATTCATGCGGATCCCAGCAGGGCTGCCTTCTGAATTCGACAGATGTTAATTTTGCTCGGGAATTCGAAGATGTTTCAAGTGCTGCCCTAGTGTTTTTGGGATGGCACCCAGTGTGCCGATTACCATTGGGACGACCTCAGCTGGTTTGTGCCATAGACGCTGAAGCTCGATTTTCAAATCACGGTATCTAGTGACCTTCTTGTGTTCTTTTTCAATGACCCTGCTGTCACCGGGGACTGCTATGTCGATGATGGTCACTTTCTTGTCCTCGATCACGGTGATGTCTGGTGTATTGTGTTTCAACACTTTGTCCGTTTGGATTCAGCAGCAGTGGCGTAGGAGGTTAAGAGCTCGTGTATCTTATCTAGAGGAACCAGGAAAAAGTTAATTTAGGATCCACAATAGGAAGAAGACGAGTTTGGATTTATACCCTACCTTTCTCTCCTGTAAGGAGACTCAAGGTGGCTTACAAGCTCCTTTCCCTTCCTCTCCCCACAACAGACACCTTGTGAAGTAGGTGGGGCTGAGAGAGTTCCGAAGAACTGTGACCATCCCAAGGTCACCCAGCAGGAATGTAGGAGTGCAGAAACACATCTGGTTCACCAGATAAGCCTCTGCCACTCAGGTGGAAGAGTGGGATTAATTCCTGTGACATTAATCGTGGCCTATCATCACCCTGGTGTCTTTGTTCATATAAAGAACCACTGAACCTGGTTTCTCAAGCTTATTTGGAGATGGCTCCAATGCTCCAACATTCTTGTCATGCAGTAAACACCGATGCTATACTAGGATCTCTTTGCGTATTCCTGCGGCAGACTGGAGACACAATTTTTGTTCTTGTGTATCTGTTGGCTTCAATGAGAAGGTAAGAGACAGGGATTTTTTTTAGTGGTCAGAAATAGAATTATATTTTTTAAGCAACAGCCAAATGAGATTAATACCTTGAGATGCATATATATGGACCAAGAAACATGGCAATTATGGTAATGGCTAGAGCTTGTGGAACTCTGGCATCTGGTTTACAGATGATGAATATGCTCCCTGATTCTGGTTCCTTTTTTGTTTAAACCTTCAGTTCTGAAGATTCTTGCACTCCCTGCTAACAACAACACCAACAACAACAACATCAGTGCTCACCAACTGGCATGGATAGTAAAAGCACAACTCTAGGGATCAAGAGAGAGCTAAGTACCGAAAGATTCTTCTTTATTAAGTAATTATAACACAACTAGATTGGCTCTTCGAGCCAGTGATACACTCAGGCTTTGCTCCATTTAGCTAATCAGATAATTGGGCAGTGTTTTTAAGCACAGTGGCGTTGTATTTCATGCAGTAGCACGATGTTGCAGAAGGAATTATGGCGATGCAGCAACGCTAATCGGGGACAGGCTGGAAGGCAGGTCTATAGATCAGCTCTCCCTCCGACTGCAATTTACCCTGCCAGGTGGGGTGGGAGGGTTGAGGAAGTGGCTTGTTTTCTGTCATAAACCCAAGTGGTAGATTACCTCATCTCTGCAATAGCCTTTTTCTACACAAGGTCCACAACTGCCTAAAATATCATTATTAGGACAGTTGGATGCCTCAGAGAAAGAAAACCTTGTAGAACAACAAGAGTGTGCATATATTTCTGGTTGATAACAATGGCCTTTTCCCCACTTACCTTTGTGGGCCCTTTGCTGCGTGCTGCTCCCAGCGTGCGGCATCTCTGGCGCACGCCCGGGCATCATCAAAAGGCGCCGTTTTGAGGAGCGCCAGGGATGCTGTGCGCTGAGGGGGCGCGAGAGCGGCAGCGTCGGGGCAGCTGCGCTGTCACCGCCCCTGTAGTGGGGAGTGCCCCGGGACCCCGCGCTACTTGAGGAGAGTAGCGCGGGGCTTAAGGTAAGTGGGGAAAGTGCCAGTGTTCCTTAGAAGTGGTTCCAACCTTGGGTCTAAATGGTGGCTGAACTCTCCTTAGAGGGCATCAAGACAGTTTGGGAGACCAGGTGATGAGACTCTTATCCATGCCGTATTTAAAGATGCTTGGGGGAGGGAGGAAGCTGTGACAGGTGTAACCCCTTGAGTCCCCAAGGGCCAGGTTCAAAATCTAGGATAATTCGAATAGACTCAAAAGATAAATCCAAATTTGTTAAGCTACAACAGGTCTAGAAGAAAATGAAGTCGAGTTCAGTCTTTTCAATGGGGGTAGGGTGAAAACATTCCCAAAAAGATTAACCCTGGTTCACTAACAATTGACTTGTAGCAGAATCCTCTTCACAGTCCTTTGCAGAAGGCACAGCACTGTGTACTTCTTGAGATCAAGTCTGGAACAAAGTTACAAAAAAAACCTTCTTGCCACATCAGGAACATTTCTTGGAAAGCCACTGGATATGTTTTCGAGCTTGGTCATTGCCATAGGAGCAGTTCCATTGTTCTTCTGGCAAGGCAAGGTGCTAGGGTGCTTCAGGGCAGTTGTTGAAGAGTTCAACTATGGCAAATGCTGCTGCTCTTTCCTCTTTCCAGTCACTGCTGCTCCGAAGAAGGGTTGCTCAACTCCTTCCAGGTACTGCAGTTTTCAAGGAATATAGTTCAGCACTTCCATTTAGCAAGTTAGCCCTTTCTGTGCAGTCCTTTCCAGATCCAAGCTTGTATGCTATTCAGAGAAGACTACTTTCAGTGCTCCTCAACCAACCCCCTCTTGTTCTTAGTCCTGCTTTATACCATCTTTAAGTGTTATGGTGCCCATTTCAATGCCATACCCCTTGAGCCTTTGCTAAATATGTAAATTAACACAAGCCCATGCACACACCAGCTATTTTGCTAGTCTGTTGTGGCTTACAGGCTATCAAAATATCTGTGGTCTCCTAATCAGACCTAGGCCTAAAACTCTTTGCTTTGCGGTACAGGCTACACATGCATTTGCTGCTTTGATCTGGGGGAAGGTGGGGGTTGGAGTAGTCAGGGGACAGCTGGGCAATGGCGTAGCGCCCACAGGGCGGGGTGGTGCGACACCCCAGGCAGAGCCGCAGCAGAGGCGTGGCTGGGCCGTGGCGGGGGCATGGTGGCATTTTGGCGTGGGGTGAGGGCGGGTAGCAACACAGGAGGGGCACAGGGTGCACACGCACCCCAGATGGAGTTTCCCCTCGCTCCGCCTCTGCAGCTGGGTCAACAGTGATAACCCCAGATAGCAAAAGGCATTGGACTTCACTGGGAGCTTACAGTGAGAATCTCATCCTTTGTGGACCAATCGTTATGGGCTGTGGTAGGGTAAGTCTCACTTGTTATGTTCAGCTTAAAAAATGGAGGCTAGAGGAGAATTTGTTAGGGGTATCCCCCTACCCCCATTGAAAAGACTGAACTCGACTTCGTTTTCTTCTAGACCTGGTACTCATTGAATTGATACATTTTTGCATGTGTGCAGATCAAAAATATAGACAGATGTCTAAGAACTTGCATGTCAAAGCTGACCTCTGTACTGATCTCCGTGAAGAGCAACTAAAACTATTCCTGATTTTAATTTACTCCACTTTGCAAGAAACCTGCAGAAAATCTAGAATAATGAGCAGCCAGACCCGAAGGGAATATGTTGGAAGTTCATTTACTGCATTGAAATGTGGATGTAAATATTTTAGAAGGTGCTAAAGCTTTTAACCTGCTATTGTTTTACTATGGGCTGTGTTTCTTTGGATTGCTTCCTACTTTTCAGTGCTTGGCAGTCTTTTGCGGTGGTTTTGTTTTAATTACAATATTGATTTAAATTTGACACTGGAATACTAAAGTTATCAAAAAGCACTCAATAGAATGCCTTCCACTAATAGAAAAGAAGATCCGGTGTGCATGTGGTGGGGCTGTGCCAAGTCCACGATGATAATTGTCTCACATCCCAAATGACACATTTGTAAAAGACTTCAGATTTCTCAACTGATCTGCACTCAGAAGATGTCATTCCAAGGTCCGTGTGAACATCTATTGCCATGCTGCTTATTTAGTCTGAAGTGGCCAACGGACCTTGGAATTAAAGTCTTCTGCAATGCCCCTTAACAGTCAGCTGTCTGGCTCCAGGCTTCCAAGACCCTCTGTGACACTGGAGCAGTAGAGATAAGGATGGCCAGAAGGGCTTTGCATCTGAGTCCTGCCTTAGGCTCTCTGATGTTACACAGTTACACAGGGCCTTGCCAATCCAGGTTAAAGGGATTGCCCCTCCCTTGCATGCCACCCCTCTCCTCCCTCGCTCCCCTTCACTTGCATGCCACCCCTCCTCCTCCCTCCCCTCTTCCTCCACTAGGGTGGGTGGGTCATGTCCAGATGCCAGCCCCCTCCCTCCTTTCCCTTGCATGCCACCCCTCCCTCTTTCCCCTTCTCTTGCACGCCACCCCACCCCTCCCTTCCCCTCCCTCCGCTAGGGTGGGTGGACCACATCCAGATGCCGGGCACCCTCCCTCCTTACCCTTGCATGCCACCCCTCCCTCTCCTCCTGAAATCTTTATTGTCAGAGGATTTGAGATGGCCAAAGTTTCACTGTTAAAGTAAATTCATGCATGCTTCTTTTCAAGGATACCACAAGTATAGAAGGACATCAAAGGAAAACACCCAGTGAAATCAAGCGAATGGGCAGTTCACATGTTGTGAAATTCTCATAGCCTCCAGATGTATTTCTAACATGCGTAGTAGTAGGAGCATAGAGTTGCCTGCCCTAGCTAGCACTCTGGTAGAAGAATAAGAGCAGAGAGTTGGGACAAGCTATTCAGGATTATACCTACATGTGACATCACTTCCTGTGCAAAACTGGAACTGACATCGTTGTGTCAGGGCAGCTAGCTAAGATTCACCCCAAACTCTAATCCTAGAGCATCGTGCTTATGTCACTTCTGGTTCAAGCCAGAACATAGTTTGTTACTGGAGCCTCCATTTTTTCCTGCTGCCTCCCTATTAAGCTGCCTTGGGGAATGAGGTCCCACCCCAAGAGGCCCCTTGCTATAAAATAATTGTATGGACTCAAGGGATATATGCCGGATTTGGATTGAAGCCAAAGCACTCAGGAAACTTAAGCACACCCCATGTCATTTTTCTGAACTGAAACAGTCCCAGGGAAACTGCCATTTGGGAAGCTTAAGTGTAGAATAGACATTAGTACAAGTTAAGTTTCCCCAACAGGGCAAATAGCTGCTCCTGGGAACAGTTTCAGATCACAAAAAATGGTGGTTAAGAGCAGGTGCACTCAAATCTGGAGAACCGGGTTTGATTCCCCGCTCTGCCACTTCAGCTGTGGAGGCTTATCTGGTGAACCAGATATCTGGTTTAAAGATTAGCTTGTGCACTCCAGCAGATGCCACCTGGGTAAGCTTGGACTAGTCACAGCTCTATGGAGCTCTCTCAGCCCCACCCACCTCACAGGATGTTTGTTGGGGGGGAGAGAATGGAGATTGTAAGCCCCTTTGAGTCTCCTACAGGAGAGAAAGGGGTGTGTGTATAAATCCAACTCTTCTTCTTGTGCCGTGGTCTAATTGGAGGGCCATGCACCTGGAAACTTAACTTTCCAGTACATGACTGAATGCCATTGCTCCCTTTGGAGAAACATCGTGTGTACACATCTTATAGAAACATGTCTGGTAGCTATTGGGACTTTATAATACGTGGAATAGTTCCAGTCAAGATGGAAGAGTACAGGGCACCTACCTAGTATCACAGCCAGATATTAGGCAGCCAGAAATAAGCATAGCTGAGAAGACCATTATTTCCCAGGCAAAAATCCCAGCTGGATGGGGAAATTGTCATCTTTTTCCAAGTGGGGGAACTTCCACAGCAAAGTGGGGATTTGAACTTTCACTTCTACTTTAACATTCTACTACTAAACCGGCTCTTAAAGCACAACCATGACATAATCATCGGTGTTCACTTAACTGTGCAATACTTGTGTAAAAAACGTTTCAGTTCAACTTTTTCATTCAATATAGTGCATATGAATATTAATGTGCAAAACACGGTCCTGGTCATTGTCATACCATATTTTTAAAAAACACACAAATGGACAAAATCACATATACTCAGTGGTGGGATCCAAAAATTTTAGTAACAGGTTCCCATGGGGCTGTGCGGGGCACGACAGGGGCGTGGCTAGGCAATCTGGGGGCGGGGCATTCCTGGGCGGGGCTGTGGCAAGGACGCAGCCGCTGTGTGCTGCTGATCCTTGGTGAGAGCTTAGCGAATGCTTGCGAGCCGCGGGCTGCCTGAACGCCAGTGCACCTCACGCTGAACTACTTCAAGTTCCTGCCGCTACTGCTGAGAGGAGGGTGTAACTAAGGCAAAAATCACGTGGCAAAATCACCAATTAGTAACCCCCTCTCGTCACACACAAATAATTAGTAACCTACTCTCGGGAACCTGTGAGAACCTGCTGGATCCCACCTCTGCATATACTGTGCAAACAATTTCATATACTTAATGAGTCTTATCCTTCAAATTTTAGAAGCCGTATAGGACTTTATACACAGCATTTTTCATTACTTAAGTGAAGAAGGTTACCCCCCCCCCAAAAAAAAAACTATTTTAAGATTACCATGGGCACTCCAACTCCTGTCAAATCTGAATTGCTGGTTTCAAAATACTACATTTAAAAGAAAATTCAGTTAAATGAGGATTTGGGGGGGGGGGGGTTAACAGCTGAAACTAGACACAATTTCCTCCCACAAAAGTGTGTAGTTTAGAAAACATGACATAAAAGGAGAAGTGAAGGAGAGGCAACGCCATCCCGACAGAAGGAGTCCTTGAATGCATTAGTTTTAGCAGACTGGGCTTGCCGTGCCAGCACAATAATGCTTAGAGTTATGCCAAAGCAAGAGCTTAAATAATTTTTTTTTCATGACTTGCCCTAGCATTATAACTCACATGTAAATATGCTGGCTCGAAGAAGGAAATCCCCCTGAAATATTATAGAGGTTGCTTGCAGAATCTCTTTGCGGGTAGGCCAGGACTGTGTGTGTTTGAAGTGATAAAGCTGGACAGGGGCTTGACTGGAGAAAGCTCTTTCCACGGGCATGTTTTGCTCCCAAAGAGCATACTTCCCAATTGGCTATGTGAGGCACGTTGACTGAGTGCTCTCCTGACATGCTTTTTTAGCAGCACCCAGAGAACAACATTTCCATGCATTGCGTGGGGATGATTCTAAAAAGCGGTCGATAGTCAGAGAGCGTATTCTAACAGCTACTTGCAGGCAGAGTTATGTGGGGCACGGATACTGATGATGCAGTTCTAGAGAGGTTCATTTCTTACAGAGGTCCATAATAAAAAACAACAGCTACTGCAGAAGGCCGCAACCCAAACTCCTGCCAGAATTTCCAATGTGCAACTGTGACCCCCATGTTCAGAATGGGATGACCCAGAAAAGAATGGAGTCTGAAAGAAGCAGAAGACTGCAGAACTCATGAAGTTGGAGGAAGCAAGGCTACCGGGCTGGGACCTTGATAGATTATTATAAACTCTTGTTTAAGGTATCTGCAATGTTGTTGGGAACTAGTGGGAAGGGAGTTGTTTATTTTTGCTATATTGTAAACGTTAGAATTTATTGTTTCAGGGTTTTTTTATTTTGCAGTACAACAATAATAAAAACAGATTAAAAAGCATATACAATACAGGAAATACATGTTAGGTCGAAGGAAATCTACTGCCGTTTAGTAATTTCCAGGAGAAAGTCTGCCACTATCATACAGAGAGAAGGATCAGGGTTGTCCAACAAGTAGTGTAATCTAATTAAATCGGGGAGATGGGGTAAATGTAAAGGAGTAAGATTCACATACTTGGATCTGATTTCCTTGAATCTGAGACAGTGAAGTAATTGGTGGGCCAGAGATTCAACTGAGCCATCGTTACATGGGCACAATCTTTTAGCCTTTTCTTGCTTATTAAATCTGCCATGTAAGAAGGCAGAAGGCATAACATTAAACCTGGCGAGCATTATGGCTCTCCTTTGAACAGGGTTTATTAAGCAATACAGGTAGTGTGCCAAGTGGCCCCATTCAAATGGGAGAGAAAAATACAGGGGGGAGCACGTTTTCTTGGCTGCAGTGATTAGGGTAGAGAACTCTCTATCCAATAGTTGATCTTTTAATTTCCTATAAGCTTCTGAATAGGAGAAAGGGCAAAGTGAATCCACTGACAGTCCAATAGAGGCAATTTTTTCTTCAATTATGGAAAACCAGGGGTATTATGGAAAACCAGGGGTTTGTTTCAGGGTTGTGTGTGTGTGTAATTGGTGAGAGTTCTTTTGGGACCTTCATCATCGAGAACCCAGTACACCAAGCCTCTGGAGTCTTGATGAGCCACCCGCTTTCAGGAAGAAATGGACTTGGGATTGTCAGACTGTAATTAGAAGGACTTGAAATGAAACTTAAACAGGACCTTGAAGTGTTATGCTGAATGTTAATGTTTGATAAGTGTTATATGTCAAGGAAAAGTAAACCATTTTGTTTAAAATTTAGTTGTTGCAAAGTCCTCCCAAGCTCTGCCCCACAGAACCCACAAGCTGAGGTTACACTACACTGGCATAATGGTAGAGACAGTCATTTCTGCGTAGTTCGTGAAATATGTGAGTGGGCATATGTAAAGTGACAACAAGTCACGGCTGACCGATGGCAATCTCAGTAAAGGGAATTCAAGGCAAGTGAGAAGTACAGGTAGTTTGCCAATTGGCCATGCTGGCAGGGGCTGATGGGATTTGTAGTCTATGAACATCTGGAGAGCTACAGGTTGCAGACCCCTGGCTGGTAGGTTCTGTGCTCTGCAGTGGCCAATGGGGGATTTCTGAGTGTGTAAGCAGCCTGCACATTTTTAAAGCTAGTGACACCCACATTTCAGGCTCTCATCTGGAGACTGTCCCAACAATACCACCTGAGTTTGGTGAAGTTTGGTTCAGGGGGGCCAAAGTTATGGACCCTTAAAGGGGTAGCCCCATCTCCTGTTAGCTCCCATTGGAAACAATGGGGATGGGACACCCACTTTCGGGGGTCCATAATTTTGGCCCTCCTGAACCAAAGTCACCAAATGTGGATGACATCATCAGGACAGTCCCTGGATGTGACCCTGAAATCGTGGTGCTGCTTGCTTTAAAAATGCACCCCCTGAGGCTGAAATGTGAAAAAACACCATAAAAAACAAACAAAAAAAAATCAGACAGGCGCATATATATTCAGATATCTGAATATATTCAGGCATACCGAATCTGGTATTCGGACTTATTCATGCATATAGATACTTTTATGCCTGAGTAAGCCTGAATCCGAATTTTACCGAATATTTGAGGTATTGACCAAGCCTATAAAATACCACACAAGAAGATGTAACCAGCTGAACTGATAAAATACTGGGGGGAAAGGCAATGTTCAGATGCACATCAGTTACGGTGTGTGAAATGAAATGAAAATTGTGGCCAACTGCATATGGTCTGGTTCCAGATTTAATTTCAGAAAGTCTCCTAATTAAAACGGAATTCAGGAGAAATTGTATGCAAAACATCAACATTACAGAACAATGCAGTTCAGAACCTGAGAAATCCACTCATGTCCAGAATCCACCATGCTGAGAATGGTCGAATCCCCACTACCGTCTTAGCCAAGTTTCAGAACACAAAGTAACCAGGTTTGAGGTCGTTTGTGTTCTGAAACCTGGCTAAGACAATAGTGGGGATTCAACTGGGGAGGTCGTCCCTCAAACCTGGTTACTTTGTGTTCTGAAACCTGGCTAAGATGGTAGTGGGGATTCGACCAATTAGGTGTGAGGGTAAAGAGGAATGCACATATCTTTATTCACATGTTCACCAATTCCTATGGAAATTGTGGGAAGGGCATTGTGTTTCCTTTCATTGTGTTTCCTTTTCACTCGATACCTGTCTGTCATTTTTATTGGCCAAGCTTCCACATACATAAACTTGGGAAAATGTACTTTGAACTACCTAATACAGCAAAGTAATGTGGACGAAGAAAATTTCTTTTCTTCTTTTCCTACATTCAGAGTAATTTGATAACAGCCAATAAAACAGCCAATAAACAAACACTAAAATACACCATAAAAGTATCAAGAAAGACAAGAAGAACAGTTTGGATTTATACCTCCCCCCCCTTCTCTCTTGTAAGGAGGCTCAAAGGGGGCTTACAAGCACCTTTCCCTTCCTCTCCCCACAAGAGACCCCTTGTGAGGTGGGTGGGACTGAGTTTGGAGAGAACTGTGACTAGCCCAAGGCCCCCCAGCAGGAATGTAGGAGTGGGGACACAAATCTGGTTCACTAGATAAGTCTCTGCTGCTCATATGAAGGAGTGATGAATCAAACCCGGTTCTTCATATTAGAGTCCTCCTGCTCTTAACCACTACAGCACACTGGCTCTCCAATAAGCCAGCAGTACAGGACAGCCTTTAAAAATCATCTCAACTAAATACCAGCAAAAGACCTTCTCAGTTAAATGCCAGTTAAAAACAAGTCTTATATGATGCATACCTGAAAAGGTTCAGAGATGAAATAACTGCATTTATTTCCTATGGCAAACTATTCCAAAGCTTGGGTTCTCGGCTGAAAATGTTTCACACCCATTCCACCACCATTTTCATCACCATTAAAAAGAGAATTAGCAGAACTTGTTGTGTAAGTTCAATTGCTGTGTAAGTTCAGTTATGGGAATTGTAGTCCATAAAATAATTCTTCTTCTTCTTCTTCTTCACTGTACTGACTAGGTATGCATTGTTTTTCCCAGTAGTGTTAATAGCACCCCTTAGTCTGTTTAAAGTCTGGAAAGTCTGAAGGTCCTTCTTCCTGCACACTATGGTCCTGATCCAGATGGGGTTCACATATACTTCAGAGGTGTGGACTCACAGAACAAATCTACTGATCCAATTCAGGATCTGGAAAAAAGTATTATGTAGTTAGACCGTAAGTCACTGCATGATGGTGCCCCTGCAAAATAAGACTCAGGATGGGCAGGAATCGCAGGATGCTTTCCTGTTAAACTACTTCAACTGAAACTTGAGTCTTAACTGGGAATCTTGATCGTTCAGCTGGGAGAGCCCCATGGTGCTGGTCATTAATTTCTGCACCCGACCAGTCAAGGGAACTCGGTGGAGCTGAGGATCTCTGCTTAATTAATCTGAAGGCTTCCAACATCGGACCACCTCTGCCATTTCAACCAGCGAGTACACAGAGCAGCTAGGCAGATGGCAAACCAGAAAAACTCCTCATCTGTCCCCAGAATCCAATTTGAAGAACACACAATCAATTCCAGCAACTGTCTGTCCTGAATATCTGCCAAAGGAGAGAGGTTCATGACAAGTTATAGCGACACTCCTTTCCTGTCTTCTGGGACAAGGATGGGGTCAGACCAAATGTCTAGCTGGTTCTAGTAAAATAAGCCAGATCTATCTTCACTCCCAAGATTAAACTGCAAAGCAAAGATGCTTTATTCTTTGCAGGCTTGCATTTATCATCATCAAGGTCAAAAAGGGGTAATGGGAGTTACAGCATTGACACTCCTTTGGATGGGAAAGAGATGAGACAGGAGATGAACACACTCATTTCTCCTCTCTCACACCACCAGTATTTAACATTCCTCCCCCTGACATTCCTCCCCTGCCCATTCACCACCTGAATAGAAGTATCAGCTATTTCAGGCCAACCACACTGTAAATCCCCCATTAATACCTTACAGAGAGACATAGGCTCCTTCCGCACATGCAGAATAATGCACTTTCAAACTGCTTTCAGTGCTCTTTGAAGCTGTGCGGAATAGCAAAATCCACTTGCAAACAGTTGTGAAAATGGTTTGAAAACGCATTATTTTGCGTGTGCGGAAGGGGCCATAATCTCTGGCCAGGTTCTTGCTGGAGGGACAATACCCTCTGGCATCATCAGGATTGCCAGCTCCAGGTTGGGGGAAAAAAGGGTGTGAATCAATTTTGGGGAATTTTTCTGATTCAGGTTTATTGGACCCATTTTTTTAAAAAAAGAAAAGCCAAATACCTATACCAGTAAATGGGGTTTTTCAGCTTTTCTCCCCAGGTATCTGAAAACGTTTGACTCCATTAAAATCTATGGGGATTGGGGGGGGGTTGGGGAGCAGTTTTTCAAGGTAGAGGCATCAGATTTGCCCCATGACACTTCTAAGAAGAACCTTCGGGTTTTGTGAAGTTTGGATCAGGAGGTCAAATTCTATGGTTCCCCAAAGGAGATGCTTTTAACTTCCATTGAAGCAACTGCAAACTCCATTGGGGGAGAAACCAACACAGCTCAATACCTCCCATCCCAAGAACTGCACAAGTCCCAAAGAACCAAACTACAAACCAATCCAGTAGAATTACAAACCAGGGCATCATGAAGCCTAATAGAACCAATGTCAAAAAACCACAAGCACAACGCAAGAACATCCAATAGTGGGCATTTTTACTAGCCAGATAGAGGAGCGGGGAATCAAACCCAGTTCTCCAGATTAGAGTCCACCTGCTCTTAACCTCTACACCAATGCAGGTTGCCTGGGAGCCGCCAAGTCTTGTCACAGTGAGGTGGTGGTGGTGGTAGTAGGTGATTTTTATACAGAATAATTTGCTAGGACTTGGAATGGCAATTTATATTGCGTCCATCAGCCCTTCATTTCCACAGAATTGTCACTCCAGTCTACCAAACAACCCTTTAGAGCAGTGGTTCTCAACCTTCCTAATGTCGCGACCCTTTAATATAGTTCTTCATGTTGTGGTGATCCCCAACCATAAAATTGGTATATATAAAATATAAAAAGACCATTTTCCGATGGTTTTAGGCAACCCCTGTGAAAGAATCGTTCGACCTCCAAAGCATTTTAATGTCCTAATATAATCCACAAAAGATGAGCAAAAAAATTCAATTATACCTTGAGTCAGTAAACTCCAGGTGAGATCTTGGGAGCCCCCCAGAATTACACCTCATCCCCAGACTACAGAGATCAGTTCCCCCCTGGAGAAAATGAATGCTTCGGTTGGTGGACTCTATGGTATAGCACCCCACTGAGGTCCCAGTCCCCCCCCCCCCGCGCGCTCTGTCCACAAATCTCCAGGACCTTTCCAACCTGGATCAGGCAACAATTCCCCTCCACCTCCCACAATGCCCTGCCAGTGGCCAAGGAAGATGTGGCAGCCCTATCTCCCAGCATAGTGCCTAGGGATGTCATGATGCCTACGTAGATGTTTCTTGGTGCCTCCTCCTCCTCCTCCTCCTCCTCCTCCTCCTCCTCCTCCTCCTCCTCCTCCTCCTCTTCTTCTTCTTCTTCTTCTTCTTCTTCTTCTTCTTCTTGCCTTTATTGTTTGTCCGTTTTCAATAGTTTCAATAGTAAACTATTCCTGCTGTGGCATGTTTAGCTTCCCATTCAAATTGGAAAAAAATATTCAGGGATTATCCTTCTCCATAATGTCCCTTGCCTGGTCTATGGGGGTAGCACGATGGTCCTTTTTTTGTCATTCACCCAGGGACCAGCTGCTTTTGCTGTGGGATACAGCGAAGGATGTAGTGGAAATTGATGCCTCTCAGATAAAATGAGAACGCTGTTTTAATTAGGCAGCCCTCTGAAAGCTTGGTGCTGGGAATGGCCTAATCTTCCTCCTAAAGTGATTTGGAGCTCCTTACAGGTGTATTTGCCACTTCATGAAACATCTGAGATTTATAAGCTAGATCGTTCAGTGCTGAGGTACAGCAAAAAATACCACCAGTTTTGTGCGCATTTGATGGCTCAGCCTCATAATAGGAGGAATGTACTGCTTTTACAGAAGGACATTGTGAGGTATGGACTCCCCCAGGAGCCATTGACTCTTCTTTTATTTGACTTACAGGAGAAGGTGGAGAAGTGTGATACAGAATTCATTATTACCTTGTTATGTGCAGCAAGGATAAATGTGCGGCTGATTGGGAGTGTGCCTTGGCACGGAAGTCAAAGATTGCTTAAGCAGAACATAGAAAGTGGCAGAAATGATGAAGCTTACAAATTGCATTAGAGCTTGAGAGAGGTGTCAAACGACAGATAAATTCATAGGAAAAACCTAGCTTTGTTTTTGCAATATGCCGGGATGGTGTATAAAGTTTACCCATATGTCTTTTTATTTCTGCAGCGGTAAGCACTGTTCTCTTTTCTCCGGGTAAGCAGTGCACACTAATTATTTGACAAAAAATAAGACAGGTAAATAACTGCCATTCATTCTTAGGGGGTGGGAAGAGAGGTGTTGTGACGGGGGACAAAATGTATGGGAAGCAAAACACATTCTTAACAATGGGCAATCTGGCCTCTGGTGGAGGGGTACCTGACAAGGTTGCAGTGTCTGTGCCTGCGGACGGAGATTAATTGTGCTCCACATCCCCCCACCATAGAGATCTTTGCTGCTGCTTCCCTTAGTTCCACATTAACCCAATGAGATTTTTGCTCCTTTCAGTAGCAAGCAGGAGAGCTCCAAGTTTGCTCTCCAGAAATGTCTCCTCCTATTCCAGTAAGGTCGAGGAAAGTCAAGAGCGATTCTTTGTTTTGAGAAGATAATTTCAGTAGGTAGCAACACTGGTCAGAAGAAGAAGAAGAAGAAGAAGAAGAAGAAGAAGAAGAAGAAGAAGAAGAAGAAGAGGACGAGGACGAGGACGAGGACGAGGAGGAGGAGGAGGAGGAGGAGGAGGAGGGGGGGGTTGGATTTGTATCTTACCTTTTTTCTCCTGTAAGGAGACTCAAGGTGGCTTACAAACTCCTTTCCCTTCCCCCCCCCAAAGAAGAAGAAGAAGAAGAAGAAGAAGAAGAAGAAGAGGACGAGGACGAGGACGAGGAGTTTGGATTTACACCCGGCTTTTCTCAACTGTAAAGTCTCAAGGGGGCTTATAAACTCCTTCCTCTCCCCACAACAAACACCTTGTGAGTAGATTTGGCTGAGAGAACTTTGAGAGAACTTGGACTAGCCCAAGGTCACCCAGCAGGCTTCATGTGTAGGAGTGGAGAAACAAACTTGGTTCACCAGATTAGAGACTGCTGCTCATGTGGAAGAGTGGGGAATCAAAAGCAGTTCTACAGATTAGAGTCCTCCCACTCTTAACCACCACACCTCGCTGGTGTATTACAGTTTGCATATGCTATTACTTTGGCAGATCTATCACAGGAGTCCTCATTCCACGACATCCAGAGAGAGCCACATTTGCATTTACCATCAGCCCAAAGAACCACAGGACCACTGTAGTCACTGTGCACCACCCACCAAACACAATCATACAATTAATAGAAAGATACAACTCTTTAGTATTAAATATATAAGTATATCCTTATTGATTATGTTACCACAGCCTGGGCAACCATCAAAATTGAAGCCACGATACAAGATCGGACTAAAAGAAAGATTTATTGCGGTCAAACAGAGTTTGGTTTGGCAGGGAGAGGAGGCACACAGAATTCAGAAAAATACAGATTTATAGAAATTTTGGAAGTTACATCAGAGATTAAATTATACATAACAAAACACATGTCCATCAAGGGCCATCAAGGGCCATTAAGGTTCTTCCTCCGAGACATCTTGACCTTATCTTTTGCCATGACGTTAGAATGGCAACACGTTTTCTTGGCAAATGGCTAATCGTTTAAGCGGCTAATCTTTTAAGCTGTTGCTCGATCTCCCGTTTACCGCATTCTCACATATTCTTGTCTCCCCGTGCTTGCGCTCTCTGACCCCAAAGGCAAAAACAAAACCAGGAAATCTTGTGCGCGCATTGCTAAGCGCCTGGCGATCACTGATTGGTCGTCGGCATTTACGTCACGCTCCACGGCGGGAAATTAACTGAAGTTTAGTTCCCCGTTCCTCCCCTCGAGACTGGGAAGAACCGTAGTAAAAGAAAAAGTTGTACTCCCAAGCAGGTACAGCGAAAACACGAAATAAGGGGGAGAACGAGTGCCAGAAATGGGAAGAAACCCCCTTTGTCGCTCAAGCAGTGGGGAGGCATGCCTGAAACCTTGTTTTTTTCGCATATGTACCACGCGATTAATTGTCAGTGGGGAATCGACCAAGCAGTTGTTAAATTATTTGAATCCCACCACTGTGCTGGGGGTTATAGTTTTTCTGAGTAAAATGGCAGCCACTGTCTGTTTTCAAGGGAGAGGTTGCTGATCTCCAAAACCAGAGAGAGTTAAAAAGGCAGTGATGAGGAATTTGTTCTTTCCAGGTCCCAGACTTTTGCTAGCAGCCTTTGGAAGCAGCATAGGGCCTGAAAAAACAAACATGTTTTCCCTGTTCTTTCCTCCAGCATTTCCTTTTTGTTTTGTTTTTAGGATTGACTTATCAACACAAAATTACATAAAAAGGAAAGAAAAAACTAAAAAAATAAACGAACATAGGCAAATATGGCAATTATAGCAACAATAATAATAGTAATACATTTTAGAACTGATTATATTAAATGGATCGGCATTTATAATCTTGTCATATTAAGAAAAATAAATTAACATTAGGTAGCATACTGGATATGAGCCTTAATCATTAATCATTAAACAATCTAGTTATTTCTTGCTTCACTCTCTTTGATTACATTTTTAAAAGGAATCATTAGATACATATACTGACACACACGCGTGCACACACAGATACAGAAACAGAGAGAGAGAGAAGTTCTGTTTAGAACTCTCTCCCTTTCCATGCAACAAAAGTTTTTTTCTTGTGCCCTCATCCCCACGGGCTCAGAGGGGGCCAGTTGAAAGTTGGGTCACTCCTGCCCCTAGGCTTACATTGCCTTAGAGAGTTATCCTTCCAAAACATCTATTTTCTTCAGGGAGGAACTGACCTCTGTGGGGAAATCTCAGGCCCCACTGAGAGAGAGATCGGGACTTCAGTTGCTTAGGAATGCAAAAAGAGTTTTAAAAGCCTGTTTGTTTTTTTAAGCTCTCTTCTTCTCACTTGTGTTGGCTCAGCCGCTCATTAAAAAATAAAACACAGAGAAAAGCACGAGTCACATTTTGACATTTTCCTCTCCCTCCTCCTCATATTTCTCCTAGGGATGGGCATTCAGTTAAAGCCAAACAGAAAGAAACCAACAAAAACCTTGTTGGTATTTGGGGGTGAGTTTGTTTCTCCTGGGGGGGGAAAGTGGCAATAAAAGGGAACCAAAAAATGGATCCTGAAAAATGCCACTTGTTTTTGCCATTTTTCAGGGCCCATTTGGCCTGCTGCCATTAAAGAAGAAACCTCCTCTTCCCTCCCCCTCTTCCTGTCTTACCTGCAGCTCGGCCCGCTTTGAACTGTGTGCACCCCTCCAAACACCATATTACCTCAGAGACGAAGTACACTACATGAGGCGAAGTACGCTACACGAAGTACACTCACTACAGACTCAGAGCACTATCACCCTGAGGCCCGTTCTGCATGGGCCAATTCAAATGGGTTGGACCCCTTTTTAAAGGGGGGGGGGGTTCACATAGAACTTGCCCCGCAAACGCTGCTAACCCATTTAAATGGCCAGAATTCTGGTTTAATGAAACTCGCTCATTCTGCATGTTTTTCACTAAACCCAGGTTGCAAATGTAACCCCCATGCTCAGAATGGGTTGACCCAGAAAGGGGTGGAGACTCAAAGCAGCAGAAGGCTGCAGAGCTCAGCTCATGTAGTTTGCAGGAGACAAGGCTACCAGACTCGGACCTTGGTTTGTATAAGCCCTCAACACCTTGTTACGGTTACTGCAATGTTGTTGGGAACTAGTGGGAAGGTAGTTGTTTGTTTTTTGCTATGTTGTAAATGTTGGAGTTTATTGTTTCAGGGGTTTTGTGGTTGTAATGGGTGAGAGTTCTCCTGGAAACCTTCATCATGTTGAATCCTGTTCACCAAGCCGTTGGAGTCTTCAGGAGCCAACCCACTTGCAAAGAAGAATTGGACTTGGCAGTATCAGAAGACTGTAAATATAAGGACTTGAAAATGCAACCTGAACAGGACCTTGAAGTGTGATGTTAAATGTTGATGTTATATGTTATATGTTAAGAAAGTAAACCATTTTGTGTTTTTTTTAAATTTGTTGTTGCAAACTCATTCCAAGTTCTGCCCCACAGAACCCACAGATAGAGGTTACACAAACACTTCCTGCTTGCCTGTGTGAACTACGACAAGCAGGAACATTCAATCCCCACCCCTCCTTCTTTCCACCATTATGGCGGATTCCCCAAGCAACCACCTTTAGAGGGGATACTCTAATAGGCGGTGGCCAAACCATGCAGGTACCTGGGGGTAGATTCTCAGGTGGAGGTGGATTCTCAGGTGTGGGAGGAATCTCAGCTGCATGGTTAACACATAAACACAGCGTTTCTGTGTGAACCACGCTGCCTTCAGCCTCCAGGATCGTAGCAATCCTGGCTGGCTCCTGCAGCTGCCGTGCAAAGGGCAGCAGCGCAGCAGAAACGGGTTTCCTGAACCCGTTGCCGCCTGTGCAGAAGTGGCCTGAGAGTATCCAGCAAGATTTAAATGCCCCAGTGAGAGTGCAGGTCTTGCAGGGCGTTCTTGTTAAAAATGAGGGAAGAGGGTTGCTTTCTGCAGGTGTTCGCTGTTGCTGGATCCAGTGCACTATGGAAAGTACTCCTGTGAGTCTTTTTGAAGTCACAAGTCTGGGCTCACCTCTAAAGTGGGAAGCTTAATTGAGGAGGTGGAAGCTGAACGGGGACTCCTACAAGGAGAATGTCTGGGAAGACCTTGCAGTATCTCTTTCCTTCAGTGGAGAGAACGACACTTCTTTGAATCAGCAGCCTCGGGTTGCATGCAAAGTATACATAGTAGGAGTTCTCAACCCTTTTGAGCATATGTGTGAAGGCCTTATGGGGAAACTGTTTAGTGGGGTTTTCTTTTCTTTTCTTTTCTTTTCTTGTTCGTTTTCAGAAATGCTGCCTCTCAGATTTGATCAATGTTCAGAGCCCGATTCACAGGGTCCTACAACAATATTCAGACGTTTGTCCTGTGGACAGGCAAAAGTTCTAATCTTCAGTGGACAAGTTATGACCATCGCCTATGCTGCTATAAAACATTGCTTCAGCAATTTCTGTTACATCAAATGTAAAAGTTGTGTTCTCGATGTCACAGCACAGGGAGCTCACAATTGCTTAAACTGGACTGAAGGTTTTCATGATGATAAGTTAAAATACATCTGTTGTAAACTTATCATGGGTCCTGTACCATATGTTATCAAAGTGTTAGCATGTTCTGTGGATATAGAGACACAAAGAGCATTTGTGTCAGAAATGCCACCTACCCTATGTGACTGCCCCTTGCCTGAGGAAAACTATTTTGTGTGCAGCATGTTAAAAGGTGTCATTTCCCTGTCACCATGCCAGAAGGTCTTGCTGAGGGGAAAGTGTACTATAATTAAAGCACTGGGCAGCATTAGAACCTCTCTTAGGCACCTTCCGCACAGGCAAAATAATGCGTTTTCAAACCACTTTCACAACTGTTTGCAAGTGGATTTTGCTATTCCACACTGCTTCAAAGTGCACTGAAAGCAGTTTGAAAGTGCATTATTCTGCATGTGCGGAATGAGCCTTATAAAGTGGCACATGAAACAGGAAGGTTTATCAGCTCCCTGCTGGGTTTTGCTCTGTCTCTGACCCAGAGGTGTATCAGGGAGGAAATGGCACCTGGAGACAACACCCGGTCCGGGCGTCCCACCAGCCCCCCATGCTTGGGAGCAGGGGCAGCTCAGACAGGCCCTGAAGCAGCAGGCTGGCTCCTGGGTCAGCCTGCTGCTGCGGCGCCTCCTCCCTGAGCCTCCCTGCAGACTGCCTCCTGCCCTTTTCAGGCAGAAGCTGGCCTGCAGGGAGGCGGGAAGCAGGGTGCCACATCAGGCAGCTCAGGAGCCAGCCTGCTGCTGCAATACCTGTCCGAGCTGCCCCAGCCTACCCCTCCCGGGCCTGGGAAAGAAAGGAGGCAGCTCGAACGGGCGCTGTGGCAGCAGGCCGGCTCCTGGCAGCAGGCCAGCTCTGTCTTTAGGCACCTTCCCTGTGCCGACCCAGCTCAGATTTGGGTCAGTGTGGGGGAGGAGGAGGCGTGGGGGGCAATTTGCCCCACCACCGGTGCGCCCGGGGTCATTTGCTCTGATGACCAAGCTTTTCATCTCTTTCTGATGGAGCATGCAGAGAAGATGCACCTGGTCCCAAGTCAAAAATTACAGTGTGTAAATACTCAGAGGCACTGGGAGGATGAAAGCATCAGGAACACAGTTGTAAATTCTCCAGACAGGGAGATGAAGCAAGAAACCTGCCTGAATACGAGAAAGCCAACCTCTACAGGGCTTTCCTTCAGAAATAGTTAATACATGTGAGCATGGGAGAAGGAAAAACGAAGATGAGTCAGCATCTCCCACAACCTGTGTTAACATTAGACCTTCCTGATGAAAAAGCTGACTGTTTCAAAAAGGTGATGGAAAATCTCTCTCTGATACAAAGTCAATGCTTGTGTGCTGATAAAGAAAATGGATCAAACCAGAGAAATAGTTTCTTGGAATGAAAAGGGTACTTTTCTTTAGAGGAATTCCAAGTGCTGGAAGCCATCTGCTAGACCTCATAATGGGTATTGCTCAGATGCGCGCACCCTCATGTGGTCTGTTACCTAACTATGGGGGCTTTGGCTAAAGTAAATGTCCCATCTTTTATAGCTGGTAGCCCAAGTACTAGAAAAAATGTGAAAAGAGATGAAAAGGTCTCCACCTCCTTTTTAAAGCAGACACCTATAATTTCTTCTAAGAAACAGGAAGTCGCCTCTTTTTGTCCCTTCTTAAAGAAAAAAAGCAAAAGAATATCAGATTGGTTAACAGTCGAATAAATTGTTTTGTTTTTTTAATCAAGCTTTTGCCCCTGGTTATTTTGTTGAAAAAAATATGGTTTTTGTTGAAAAATGATATAATCTTATTTCTTTTAGCAGCTTTTTTGTTATGGTTCACAGGGAACACAATATACACACAAGACATTGTGAAGATCAAAGAAAAACAGAAAGACATTGAATTTCACCTAGAAGGGCAAGACTTGTGGGTGGAAAAGGCAGAACAAATTATTGAAGTCTTAATAGTAGCGATAATAGTCTTATATAGAAGATAATAGTCTTCATAGAAGTGCAAGGTAGAACTAACAATCTATGATTCTATAATCTATAATCTATAATCTATACAATCTATAATTATTCACAAGGATTCCAGAAGATGTTGCCAAGTCAATCTTAGAAGGTAGTTTGTTGTGTTGAAGAAAGAAGAATACAAGCTAAGCCTAGATGCAGCACTCAAGTAAAATGGATAAAATGGAGATTGTATCCCTCAATATTGATGGCCTAAATTCATCCTGTAAACAAACCAAAATAGTCAATCAATTACAAAAACAGAGTGCAGATACATTATGTATTCAAGAAACCCATATAAAGCAAAATCAACACATATTAACTAATAAGCAATTCAGTAAAGCACATGTGGCATCAGCAAATAAGAAAAAGAAAGGAGTCATCATCGACAAAAAGAATCAATACATACATGTTATAGAAGAATTAAGGGACCTGGAAGGAAGATATGTTATCTTGAAAATCAGATTCCCATAAAGCAAGAACTACACAGTAGCCATGGTATATGCTCCAAATAACGCAAGAGAGAAAATTGATGATCCCCCCCCCCCAATCTATATTGAACTTTCATTCAGGAGATATATCTTTGGTGATATGAATGGGGTAGTGGATCCAAAAACGACAGATCTGAAAATACCAGAGGAGACCTAATAATAAATAAATCAACTGAATAAAGAGTCTTGTTATTGAACAATCCAGGGGCATAACAGTAGGCTTCCTAAGAATGTGTTCACTTATATGGAAATGTTGCGGTTACAAGGTGCATGGTGAATTAAAAATCTGAATACAAGAGATTATACCTTCTTTGATAGACATCAATCATATTCAAGGATAGAGATGTGTTGGATATCTAAAACTCTAATTATTAGTTAGAGAGTGCTCACATACAACCAAAGGCCTTTGTAGATCACAACGCAGTAGAAGTAATTTGGCAACAAAACAGAGGCAGAAGGTAAATAATAATTTATTACAAGAGGAAGTAGTAAAGGAATGTAAAAAGGACACAGAAGACTTTTTAAAATCAACAAAACAGATATAATTCCCATGGCAACCATTTAGGAAACCAGAAAAACTTATATGGCAGGGAATTTAACAACAATGGCTGCAAAACAAAAGAAAAAATAATTGGAACAAACTAAGAAAATTTTGAACAGATTAAAAATGCTGAAGGAACAGCATAAAAACTGCCTCGACAAAGCAATTTTAAAAGAGATCACACAATTAAAGGGCCAATTAGATAAGCCTGAAAATGAGGAAATGCAGAAGGTATTGAGATTTTTAAAACAGAAACATTTCAAGCATGCAGAGAAACCTGAAAGATATTTGGCTCTTTATTATCTCATCACAGGTGTGAAGAAGAGAAACAAAATTACACATTTAGGAAAAAAACAAGAACAGTTTGATCTCTTTTTATTGGACATAAACAGAAAGGATCTTTCAACAAAAGATGGAATGCAGGAGTACATAAAAGGGATACCTACTGAAAAGTTCACATCTGGACATAGGGATATACTAAATTAACCTATTACAATTCAAGAAATATCACAAGCCATAATAGAACTGAAAAAAGACAAAATTCTGGGCCCAGATGGACTTACAGCAATGTATTATAAATACTTGGAGGAGAATTTAACGTTACTTCTGCAAAAAAATCGTGAATGAAATAGGCAAAGAGAAAACAATGCAGCTACTGTGGCAATAAGTCCATATAACTTTGATCTACAAAGAAAGGAATGAACCATTATTACCACAATCCTGTAGGTCTGACAGTTTCCGCACGGCAATGGAAGGGGTCGGGTCGGCGTAGATGACACCGACCCGACCCCTCTGGGACAGTTCGCATGAACGGTCCCAGAACCTCCCGGGATGACGGCACCGAGCTGCGCCGTCGTCAGGTCGACCTACCTGCCCTGCGGCCCTCCGGCACATCACCGAGGCCAGGGGACATGCCCCCCTGCCCTGCGTGACCGTTCCGGAGTCGCAGGGCAGAGGGGGCGTGTTCCCAGGGCTCGGCGACACGCCGGAGGGCCGCAGGGCAGGTAGGTCGCCCGGACATGGGGGGGAGGGAAGGCGCCTTGGAGCCGCTGCCATTCACACGGCAGCGGCTCCAAGCTGCCGTTTTCCATAAACCTCGCATGGCAGCGAAGCAGCTGCGCCCCCTGTGCGAACGGCTCCCTGGGGACGGCGTTTTTGCTGTCCCCAGGGCGCCGTATTCCGCCCATGCGGAAAGGGCCCTAGTTTCACTTTTAAATGTGGACTACAAACTTTTTAGTTCAATAAGGATGAAAAGATTAAGAAAATGTATAGAAAAATTAATTCATGAGGATCGGAAAGGCTCGGTCCCGAAAAGCTATATGAAAGAAAATGTTCATTTCATAGTCAATACAATAGAATTTGTGGGAAAAAAATAAAGCAGCATTTGTCTTTTTAGATGCTGAGAATGCATGAATAAAGCTTGGTCTTTTCTACTGAAGACACTTGAAAACTTAAACTATGGTTCAACATTTATGAACTGGATACAAAGTATTTATAGAAAATAACAAACAATTTTTTAAATAAATGGAGATTTAACTGATGGAACACAAATCAAAAAAGGAACACATCAAGGATACCCATTATCACCACTTTTATTTATTCTAGAAGTATTAGCTGCCAAGATTAGTCAGAATTCAAGGACTGAAAATGGATGGAGAATTTAAAACAAAAAGGCATGCCAATGACAAATTGAGGTTGTGATTGTGGCCTATGATTTTATCAAACATGCCATACACGATCAAGTTGTCTGTGTGGGGAAGAGTCCTGGCGAACAGTGGCCCCTTCCGCACAGGCAAAATAATACGTTTTCAAACCACTTTCACAACTGTTTGCAAGTGGATTTTGCCATTCTGCACAGCTTCAAAGAGCACTGAAAGCAGTTTGAAAGTGCATTATTCTGCATGTGCGGAATGAGCCAGTATTCCAGTCCTCCCATTCCCTGTTTCAATCAGAGAGTAATGGTCAGAGCATGTTTCCCATCCACATACAGAGTTACAAAGATGATGCCATAATGCATGAAGTTAAAGGGCAGGTTGGTAAAATTCCTGCTGACAGCACGGTTGTCCAAAACCCCATGAACAGCAGTTTGGACAGCTAACCAAGGAACAAGTTTTTTGGGTTGCTAACACGGGTATCAGTGGCAATGCTGAAGACTTTCATGTCATCATGATCCATTGGGTATTTTGCTATAGATGTTAGCAGGACCTCCACATGGACCAACTGGATGTCTGGTATTACCTTCACCTTTTTCACAAAGAGGGACACTGCTAATATTTGGAGATTGTAGCAGGCAGCCTGGTTGTCACTTAGAATGCAGAAAGCGTGCTTGTTAACAAGTCGATTTGATTTTCACATCCATGCCATTTAACAGTAGTTTCTCTTGGAAAAATATATCCATGTGGAGGTGCCCCCAAAGATCTAATTTCTTACTCTGGGAGCTCAGAGCAGCCCTCTGTTTAAACCCTTCATTATCACCATCCAGCAGCACCGTACACACGGGGTGGCTGGGGGTGTCCTTATAAAACAGCCCTATAGAAAATTGGGTAGCCAGGGTTTCCCCATTGTTCTTGATCACAGCTTTGATAAAAGCCCTGCAAGGATAGCAATTGTTACTCCTGCTGATGAGACAGTCACCTATTGTGACATCCAGCGGGTTGAAAATGGAGGCAACAGTATGATACATCAAGGCCAATCTGATATTTCTAGCAGTGTTTGTTCCATCTTTCCTTACAGTTGCGCCGCAGACATACATGCAGCAGTGTGCTATTTAAATCCATATAATCTTCACCATTGCTAGCTATTAAAAAGAGCGGTTGATTCTGTCAGGGCCGAAAAGGAAAAGACTTTGATGTACAAGATTTTCTCAATACAGCTCTAGGTCAGGACTGTCTAGAAGAGTTCCAAGCTTGGAGCTTGTACACTCATCTGAGCCACGGTGAATGAAAATCATGTTTGATAATAATACATCTTCGAGCCCCCATGAGTAAATCTCTTCCCCCCCCCCCTTCTTTCAGTACAGTTCAGCAGCAGGAGTGTTTTTTGGGCTAAATAACTCAAATGTTTTTGGAATACACCCCCCCCCCCCAATAAAACTACTGATAAATGATAAAGGGAAGAGTCCATGTAGGAGTCACACACGCCTGTTGATGTGGCTTCATGTAGTCAAGGTGCCCAAGTGCCCCAACGTCCTGCTGGAGCATCCGACCACTCCAGAAATGGCTCCCTGGGGGTCTTCCTCACTAAGACGAGATCACTGAGAGGTCACATGATACTGCAAAAGAAATCAAAGGCCCCTTCCACACATGCAGAACAATTCACTTTCAATCCATTCAACGCTCTTTGCAGCTGGATTATTCTGCATGGGCTGAAGGGGCCAAAGTTTTACGGGAATGTTTCCTAATGGTTAGAACCAGTGCACCCCATGAGCCCAAAAACCATTCCTGACACTCTGGGCCTCCCTCTGACCTCTGCTTTACAACCTCCCATAATATATGTCTCCCTGTGCCCCATATTGCAGTTGGATTTCTGAATCTTCAGCTATTCTTGGGTGTGTGTATTTTTTTTTACCTGCTCCTTTGATTGCTTTATTTGATGCAGGAACAAGGAGGTAGGAGTGCTTTTATCTATCTATCTATCTATCTATCTATCTATCTATCTATCTATCTATCTATCTATCTATCTATCTATCTATCTATCTATCTATCTATCTATCTATCTATCTATCTATCTATCTATCTATCTATCTATCTATCTATCTATCTATCTATCTATCTATCTATCTATCTATCTATCTATCCATCTATCCATCTATCCATCTATCTATCCATCTATCTATCCATGCATCCATCTATCCATGCATCCATCTATCCATCCATCCATCCATGCATCCATCCATCCATGCATCCATCCATCCATGCATCCATCCATCCATCCATCCATCCATCCATCCATCCATCCATCCATCCATCCATCCATCCATCCATCCATCCATCCATCCATCCATCCATCCATCCATCCATCCATCCATCCATCCATCCATCCATCCATCCATCCATCCATCCATCCATCCATCCATCCATCCATCCATCCATCCATCTATCCATCTATCTGCCTGCCTGCCTGCCTGCCTGCCTGCCTGTCTCGCCCTACCCTCAAAGGGCTCAGGGCAGCTTTTGCATGGAGGAGGGGGAAGGTTGAGGTTTGCAAGTGCATGTCTTCTGTCCAAAGGACTTTTCTCACCCACACCAAATGATACTGTCGAGGCCCCCTGGTAACCCTTCCCCCCAGTACTTCACAAGTAAAGCCGAGGCACCCTGAGCATTCGCCATCTGAACACTTCTTTGCAGACAGGCAGGGAAAAGAGGAGAAGGAAGGTGAAAATGTTGAATTGGGACTTGTGCTTTTCTCTGCATTTTATTTTGTAATGGGTGACTGAGCCAACAGAAGTGAGAAAAGCAGAGCTGGGGGGAAAAAAAATAAAACAGGCTTTTAAAAGTCTTCTTGCGTTCCTGACCAGCTGAGGTCCCAGTCTCTTGCAGGGGCCTGAAGATTTCCTCAGAGAGATCAGTCCCACCCACCCCCCAAAGAAAAACAGCAGCAGTGCCCCAACTTTCAACTGCACCCCAGCCCAGGAGGTTGGCGCAAGAGCAACTTTTGTGGGAAAAAGTCATAGGAAGGGAGAGAGTCCTAAAGTGAACCTCTCTCTCTCTCTCTCTCTCTCTCTGATGCCCTAGAGCAAAAAGTGGGGTAGGATACTTCTTAAAAATGGGGCCAGGAGGGAAAGGGTGGAAGAGGGAACAGTGCAAACATTTGTTTTTCCAAACCCCATTGATGCCTCCAAAGCCTGCTAGCAAAAATCTGGGACCTGGAAAGAACAAGTTTCCCTCCACCACCATTTTTTTTCTCTCTGATATTGGAAATCAGCAGCCACCAAACAGATGGTGGCTGCCATTTTACTCAGAAAAACCTAACTCCAGCAGGCACCGTCATATGGCCACCTTCCTAAAGCCCACTTCTTTTATTACCATTATCAGGGCTTATGAAGGCAGAGTACCTGTCACTTTTCAAATCCTTGGTTCTGATTGGCTGGAGTCCTGTTTTGATGAGTGATAGGTGTACCTTTCTCCTTATGGTTTTTAAGTGATTTGTCTTCTGGTGTTTTGTCATACAATTAAATAAATTCTTTTTTTTTTGAAAAAAGATTTTCCTTACAGTTTTACTCACTGCGTTGTGGAAAAGACGCTCCTTTCCATCGTACACGCAACCTGTGAGTTGATAGCATATCCTGCTGACTGAACCTGAAATAATCACATATATCCAGGTGTCGGTAAATGTACATATTTATTTATTTGAAACAATTCACAAGGCCGCTTACTACAATAAATAACATTACCGAACAATTACCATCTAACAAGTTAACACCAGCAGCGTGTAACTTTTATTTCAGCCAGTGCTCATTTAAAGGAAGTGTATTCTCTCTTTCTCCTTCTACAGAATGGCTTCACGATCGAGGGAGTCCAAGAAGGATTTTCTGGCAAGAACTGGCTAGGCTGAGTGATGGAAAAACCTTGTTCTTTTCCTGTCTCTTTTGGAAGTTGACTTTCCATCAGTGTAGTCTGAAAGGCAAGATCCACGCAAGAGTTGGCCAGACAGGCTAGTAGAGAAAGCTCTGTATTAAACAATCACACCACTCCATGAGCACTGCCAGTTATGACAATAGTCACATACTTTATACTCCTATAATTTCCTTCTCACAAACCAAACTATGCTGCTGCTGCTGTTTACCCTATATAGCTATGCTGTCTACACACCTATTAGGAGGGGGGGGGGGCAGTGTAGTGGCCAGTTTTGCAGATAACACAAAATTATTCAGGATGGTGAAAACCAAGACTGACTGTGAAGAGCTCTGGAAGGATCAGCCAGCGTAGTGTGATGGTTAGGAGAAGAGGTGGGATCCAGCAGGTTCTCACAGGTTCCCGAGAGTAGGTTACTAATTATTTGTGTGTGCCAAGAGGGGGTTACTAATTGGTGATTTTGCCATGTGATTTTTGCCTTAGTTACACCCCTCCTCTCAGCAGTAGCGCGCAGAACTTGAAGCAGTCTAGCAGGAGGTGCACCGGCGTGCGTGGCAGCCTGCACCTGTGTGCATTCATTTCCCGCCCAAGGATTGGCGCAGCGGCTGCGTCCTTGCCACAGCCCCGCTTAGGAATGCCCCGCCCCCGGAATGTCCAACCACACCCCCGTCGTGCCCTGCCCAGCCCCATTGGCGCTATGCCACAGTTTGAATCCCACCACCATGGGAACCTGTTACTAAAATTTTTGGATCCCACCACTGGTTAGGAGCAGTGGTCTCTAATCTGGAGAACCAGGTTTGATTCCCTGATCCTACACATGAAGATTGCTGGGTGACCTTGGGCTTGTCACAATTCTTCAGAACTCCCTTAGCCCCACCTACCTCACAAGGTGTCTGTTGTGGGGAGAAGAAGGGAAAGGAATTTGTAAGCCACCTTGAATCTCCTCACAGAAGACAAAGGTGGGGTATAAATTGAAACTCTATATTCTTCAGGTATGTGCTAATGGGGTCTAAATTTGCTGAGGCTGAGAATGAATGAGATCTTGGGGTCATAATCAGTGGTGGGATCCAAAAATTTTAGTAACAGGTTCCCATGGTGGTGGGATTCAAACAGTGGCGTAGCGCCAATGGGGCTGGGCGGGGCACAACAGGGGCGTGGCCTGGCATTCTGGGGGTGGGGCATTCCTGGGTGGGGCTGTGGCAAGGACGCAGCCGCTGCGCCGGTCCTCGGGTGGGAAACGAGTGCACGCAGGCACAGGCTGCCACGCACGCCGGCACACCTCCTGCTAGACTGCTTAAAGTTCTGCACACTACTGCTGAGGAGCGGAGGAGGGGCGTAACTAAGGCAAAAATCACGTGGCAAAATCACCAATTAGTAACCCCCTCTCGGCACACAGAAATAATTAGCAACCTACTCTCGGGAACCTGTGAGAACCTGCTGGATCCCACCTCTGGTCATAATAGATATCTCAATGACAATGTCAGGCCAGTGTGTTACTGCAGTGAAAAAGGCTTACTCTACACTGGGGACTATTAGGGAAGGGACTGAAAAAAAATATGCCCAATATTATAACGCCTCTGTAGAGATCTATGGTGTGGCCTAATTTGAAATACTGTGTGCAGTTTTGGTCACTGTCTCAAAAAGGACATTTCAGAGCAGGAAAACATGCAGAGAAGGGCATCCAAGATAATGAAAGGGTTGAAGCACCTTTTGTATGAGGAAAGGCCAAATAGTCTGGGACTTTTCAGTTTAGAAAACAGATGACTAAAGGAAGGGCGTGATAGGCGTTGATACAATTATGTATGGGATAGAGTGGACAGAGAGAACTTTGTCTCTTAAAATTCCTGAACTTAGGTTCATCCAATTAAGTTAATGGGCAGTAGATTCAGGACAGACAAAATGAAATATTACTTTACTCAAGTGACTGAAATGTGGAATTTGCTTCCAGAGGATGTACTGAGGGCCAATGGCACAGATCCCTTTAAAGGATGGTTAGAAAGATTCTGGGAAGATAGGTCTATCGATGGCTACTAGCTATGGTGACTAAAGGGGACCTCTACATTCAGAGGCAATAAACCTCTGAATACTAGCGCCATCAGGCAACATCAGGGAAGGCCTCAGCCTGTATGCTGTGTTGTTGGTCCTCCAGAATAACTGGTTGGCCAATGTATAGCCCCTTCCGCACGGGCGGAATACGGCGGCCTGGGGACGGCAAAAACGCTGTCCCCAGGGAGCCGTTCGCACAGGGGGTGCAGCTGCTTCGCAGCCGCGCCACCCTCGCTCCGCCCAAGTGGCGCGAAGCCGCCGTTTTCCAACCTCGCTTGCCCAGCGAGGTTTTTGGAAAACGGTGGCTCCACGGCGCCTTCCCTCCCCCCACGTCCGGGTGACCTACCTGTCCTGCGGCCCTCCAGCGTGTCGCCGAGGCCTGGGGACAAGCCCCCTCTGCCCTGCGACTCCGGAGCGGTCGCGCAGGGCAGGGGGGCATGTCCCCTGGCCTCGGCGACATGCCGGAGGGCTGCAGGACAGGTAGGTCACCCTGGCGACGGCGCAGCTCTGCGCCGTCGTCCCGGGAGGTTCTGGGACCGTTCATGCGAATGGTCTCAGAGGGGTCGGGTCGGCGTCATCTACGCCGACCCGACCCCTTCCACCGCCATGCGGAAACGGCCTATGAGACAGGATGGTGGACTTGATGGACCACTAGTCTGATCCTTCAGGGCTTCTTTTATGTTCTTATGGGTTGGGAAGAGCTCATCCTTCCTATGCTAGATACACAACTATGGTTTGTATCCTATGAAATGTGTACAGATTTTTCTCACGTTCTTCTTCTCCCACAATTGGAGGAAGAGGCAAGAGGAGTGGGTTTACCCCCTTTCCTCTTCTCATTTCTCCCCCAATCGTGCAGCTGTTCATCCACAAGGGGAATGTCATCCCAGAAATAATCTTTCCAACTGGCCAACAGGAATTGGCAGCCAAGGCAAAGGAACGCTGAAAAGTAAACAGTGTTCTATGGGCGTTTTCCAATCTTATTAAAATGAAATCCAAAACCAAAATCTCATTAAAATGAAATCCCAAAATCAAAATGGATGGCCAAATTTACAAGGTTGTTTTAAGAATTACTAAAATAAGTAAAATTCTGATCATAGTACTGCATGAATAATACGTCTTTAAAAATTATTGAATATTATTTTTTTTAAACCCTTCATCTACCTCAAAAGAAAATTCACCAAAATCATGGTTGTTGTTGTATTAACTCAGAAAGATTCACATCACTTGTGACATTATATTAAGTAATAATAATGTATACAGATCAGAATCTAGAAGGAAAGTTCAAAATTGTGCAAAGTTGAATACTCTGGGAGAACATAGTTTAGACTAGAAAAGTAGATATTTGTAAGAATTGTAATAAACCAGGGCAAACAACAATGTGATTACACTAAAAACAACTGCATAAAGGTCTTAATTATACTTTCTCTTTCTCTCTCTCTTTTTTTGTTTCTTTTTATTATAATCTGTCATTGCATGTTATTGTGTATTAACGTTGGTGAAGCATGGATGGTGATGGTTGTGGTCACACTGTATGTATACACACTGTGGTGAATATTATGAAAATAAAAATATTGAAAAATAGAAGATTCACCAAAATCAAAAAGAGAAAAGAAAATCACGGTTGTGTTGAAGAAAGAAGAATACAAACTAGGCCTAGACACAGCAGCACTTAAGTTGAATGGGTAAAATGAAGATTGTATCCCTCAATATTAATGGCCTAAATTCACCCTTTAAACAAACAAAAACATCCAATCAATTACAAAAATAGAGTGCAGATACATTATGTTTTCAAGAAATACATATAAAGAAAAAAAATCATTATATATCAAATAATAAGCAATTCTGTAAGGCACATGTGACATCAGAAAATGAGAAAAAGAAATGAGTCATCATCTACATGAAGAATCAATCTATACATGTTGTAGAAGAATTAAGGGACCTGGAAGGAAGATATGTTATCTTGAAAATCAGACTTTGCATATGAGAAGTATCAGAGAAATATCAGCCAATGGAGCTTTCGCTGTTGCTAGTCAAACCTGTAAAAGAAAACCCTGATCCTTTTTGAGCGCCGAGGGGCAGACTGAGCTAATCCTTATTTCATCTAGTCCTGGTAATCTGAAAACATCAATTGCCTTTCCATGTGTTTTATTAAATGCATGCTGGGGCTTTTATGAGAAATGATAATTACAGGATGAGAAGGTCACTCTCTTCTTTATGCCGATATTAACAGACCTTTTGAACTGCTTTACTGAATGCCGGCTGACCAGATACTCAGAAGAGAAGAAGATTTTTAGCAGTGCGGGAGAAGTCCATTCCCTGCCCTTTTTAGTAACCTCTGCACTTTCAGAGTTTAAAGGTTTTACAAATGATCAGAGTTCAAAACTCTTTACTGAGTTTCCAGATTAAAATGTATCAAAATCAGGACATATGTGTCTTCTTCAGATTAATTATCGGGTGTGCTGGAGCCAATGAGAGATGCTCATACTGCAAACATTTATCCAAAATCAGCAAGGTTTGCAACAGAGCCAATATGTCATGACATCAGACTGGGAGAGGTGGGCTCATATTCTGGTTCTGCCGCATCCCCAGTGGGTAAACCTCAGCTAATCATTCTGTCTCTTAGCCTAGCTTACCTCAGGGTTTCTGTGAAGACAACATGGAGGATGGTAGTAGGATGTTCCCTCAAGGCCCCCTAGAGGAAGAGAAGAACAAACAAGTAAGTCAAATGGAGGAGATGGTAAAATGTAATCTTTTGTAGTGTTGGAGTGGAATTTTATGGATACCATGGACTACCCAAAACAGAAATAATTGGTTTCAGACAGTGGTGGGATTCAGAAGGTTCGCACCACTTTGGCAGAACCGGTTGTTAAAATGGAGCTTGTAAACAACCAGTTGTTAAATTATTTTAATCCACCACTGGTTCTAGATCTAGATCATAGGTGTCAAACCCGCGGCCCTCCAGATGTTATGGACTACAGTTCCCATCATCCCCTGCCAGCATCATGCTGGCAGGGGATGATGGGAACTGTAATTCATAACATCTGGAGGGGCACGAGCTTGACACCTATGATCTAGAATTCTCCCTAGAAGCTAAAATAACTAAACTGAGGTTTCTGGGTTTGGTCACATTATAAAATAAGGCTCACCAGAAATCACAATAATGCTAAGAAAAGTTGACGGCTGCAGGATCCAATATGAGACCTCTGACTGTGTTTTGGACTTCATATTCTTAGACATACCATGCTACTATCTGCTGCCAAGATGGTGGGATTGAAATGGTGCATTGAGATACCCACCCACCCCAGCAAGCAGGGCATTTTGTAACTACTACTTGGATCCTGAAGCTACCACTAGACTCTGATTTTAAATAAATATGCAAGAAAGGCTCTTATCTTTGGAGACTGAATATGCTGTTTTCACTAGCAATGCTGATCTAAAAACACTGAGGTTCTAAGTGCATAAAACCTACATTGGAGCTCCAACTGGATGTGAGATTCTGCTTTGTTTTATTATTATTATTATTAAATTATTAATCCTCCAGGTTTCTCAAGTGTAGTGCCCTTTTGTGTGGGTGTCTCTTGTTTGACAGTGTTTCCTTCCGGAAGAGCCAAAGGGGATGAGCAACTACTGTCTTGCAATCAGATTATACAAAGCAAAGCATCTCTTCCTGCCTCCAGCCCTATTCATCTGTCACATTCTTCACCCTTTTCTGAGCAGTGGGAAATTAATCCTTTACAGGATAGCTTTCTCTCTGGAGAAAAGAGCCCTGGGGTTGTATGGTTATCTCTGCAATGATCTGGTTACAAACGGAGAGGTTCTACTGGAATCACAAAGACGTAGGAAGAAGCAGGCAACAATTAATCCTGAAGAAGAGTCATAGAATCAGAGTTGGAAGAGATCATAAGGGTGAACAAGTCCAACTCCCTGCAATGCAGGAACACATAATCCAAGCACTCGTGACAGATGGCCATCCAACCTCTCTTAAAAAACCTCCAAAGAAGGAGACTCCACCACACTCTGAGGTAGTGCATTCCACTGTCAAAAAGCCCTTACTGTCAGGAAGTCTATAAAATTATGCATGGGGTAGAAAATGTTGACAGAGAGAAATTTTTCTCTCTTTCTCACAATACTAGAACCAGGGGGCATTCATTGAAAATGCTGGGGGGAAGAATTAGGACTAATAAAAGGAAACACTTCTTCACACAACGGGTGATTGGTGTTTGGAATATGCTGCCACAGGAGGTGGTTATGGCCACTAACCTGGATAGCTTTAAAAAGGGCTTGGACAGATTTATGGAGAAGTCAATCTATGGCTACCAATCTTGATCCTACTTGATCTCAGATTGCAAATGCCTTAGCAGACCAGGTGCTCAGGAGCAACAGCCGCAGAAGGCCATTGCTTTCACATCCTGCATGTGAGCTCCCAAAGGCACCTGGTGGGCCACTGCGAGTAGCAGAGTGCTGGACTAGATGGACTCTGGTCTGATCCAGCAGGCTAGTTCTTATGTTCTTATGTTCTTATGAAGTTTTTTCCTAATGTTTAGGTGGGATCTCTTTTCCTTCACCTTGAACCCAGACTCCTGGTCCTAGTCTCTGGAGCAGCAGAAAACAAGTTTGCTCCCTCACCAACATGCCATCCCTTCAAATATCTTAACATGGCTGTCATGCCACCTCTTCACCAAACTAAACATACCCAGCTCCTTAAAATCTCTTCTCGTAGGGCATGGATTCCAAACCTTTCACCATTTTGGTTGCCCTCCTCTGGACCCGTTCCAGCGTGTCAATACCCTTCTTGAACCAGTTCAGCTTCCTGAAATCAAGAAGACCTCTGGGTTGGAAAATACCTGGAGATTTTAGGAGTGGTGCCTGTGGAGGGAAGGGTTTGGGGAGGGGGGCAGGACCTCCATTGGATAAATCCCATTGAGTCCATTGAGCAGCAGTGGCGTAGGAGGTTAAGAGCTCGTATATCTAATCTGGAGGAACCGGGTTTGATTCCCAGCTCTGCCGCCTGAGCTGTGGAGGCTTATCTGTGAATTCAGATTAGCCTGTACACTCCCACACACGCCAGCCAAGTGACCTTGGGCCAGTCACACTGGAGCTCTCCCCAGTCTCCACCTACCTCACAGGGTGTTTGTTGTGAGGGGGGAAGGGCAAGGAGATTGTAAGCCCCTTTGAGTCTCCTGCAGGAGAGAAAGGGGGATATAAATCCAAACTCTTCTTCTTCTATCCAGTTCTAATTCTGGAAGATATTCAGGCCCCACCTGGAGGTTGGCAACCTCAGTGAATGTGCCGCCAGAACTTACCTGTAATCCCCTGTTCCAGCCCTCAGCAGTGAGGCAATGGCCCTTTCTACACAGCCTTGGGGACATTACAAGAAGCGTTTTGGGGAGAAACTCTGGACAGCTATTTCCCCATGACGTCTTCAGGATTTTTTTATTTCTGCTCAACCTATTTTTTTAAGAAAACACTAAACTAGCAATCTGTTTTCCCCAAGAAAGAGTGGAGACGTTTTCCCTTGCCTACACAGAAAAAGGAAGCATATTATTTTCCCCCGCCCAAGTTTATAAGCTCCCACTTTTGGTTTCTCCGCAGTGCGTGCCCGCCATTTTCAGCTGCTCCAAGGATTCTCCATGCCACCCGCCATTTGCAGAAAGTTCTGTTGTGGGTTTCCTTTGCTTGCAGCCCATTTGCCTGCCATTTCCTTGTAAAAATATATAAATAAACTTCATTTTAACTGCTGATTTGGCATAAGTTTCATTTTTTTAAATCTTCTTCCTTCCCTCCATAAAAAAGAAAAAAAAACTGCAAAAAAGCAAAGCTAGAGTTGCCCCCCCCCCCCACACACACACAATGCACAGTCACTACACAATAAATTACTGAGTTTGATTTTGACAAATGCACATCTGGAAAGGTGATTTCAATAGGTGTCATCCTTGTTTTGTTTCGTTTTGAAGACAGAGGAGCACAATTCCAAAAACGTTTTGTGAGCAGTGGGTCATTCTCTCTTAGTACAAGAACTTTTCTCTCTCTCTCTTTGTTGGGGAGGGGGCTAGGAGAGAGAGAGAAAGAAGGAAGGAATAGGAGTTTAAAAGGAAACCAACAGGCAGTCAGAATTCGAACTGTGAAGGCTGGACAGGTGAAAGCAGTGGTCCCTCTGTAGCGGGCCTGACTATTTAAAAAGGACTTTGGCTTGAGTCCATTTGAGCTACCATATGAGCCTCCCCCCTCCCGCCTTCTCCTGCTTAAATGCCAATTTCAATTTCAAAAGGAAGAGTAGTTTGGAGAGCCAGAACACAATGAAGCAATTCTTTTTCTGTTGTCGCTCCCCTCTCAATTCTCAGGGAGCCCTTCAACGCGGGATCCACCACTGGGAATGCAATTGCCTCCCCTGGTGCTGCTAATTTGCTTGCGGCATCCAGCGGGAAGAAATTGATGGCATAATTTTATTTCCCCACTGGATCTATATAATCGTTCAGTCCCTTGCCTTTGCAACTGGATATTTATCGGCAGTGCTCCCGTTCACTCCACAGCCAGCTGTCATTCTTCCCCGAACAAGGAGATATCAACAGTGTGACAGTGTGGTTAGTGTGGTTAGTGTTAGCGTGGTTAGTGTGGTTATGGAGCGGGGAACGGCTCTTTCCGAAACTCACTTTTTTAGATGTAGCCATTGATTTCTCTTATTCCCTCTTTTTCTCTTTCAAAAGAGGGGTTTCTTTTTCATTCTCTTTGTAAAGCAATCAATGCCCCCTTTCGTAACACCGGCCCTTGCCTGTTTCTGAACATCTGCAGAGGAAATTTTTGCAGAACCTTCTTTGCCGCCCCTCCTCTCCTTGAATTTCTCTTCGATCAAACGAGGATCGATGGGTAACTGACTCCAAATGCCTAAAAAAGAACACGGGAGCCAGAATGTTGGGTTTTTAGGGGAAATTGTGTGAAGAAGAAATGCAGAAACCAACAAGACTTCCAGGGTATAGGAAAGTCAGAGTCATCAGACACTAGCAGAGAAGGTTTTTAGAGGAAGTGATGTCACACTAATGTGCTAATGGTAATTTTTTACTTTATTTTTTCATCCCCAGCCACTGGAAAGTGAGAAGGCAATGGAAGCGGGGGCAGGAGTACTACAATGGATATAAACCCTATCTTGCACCACATGTGTCCTTGTTAGGGATTCAGATAGACAGGTGTTAGGTCTTGATCCTTGAATCAATAAACAGACTCTGGATTGTTGATCACAGCATTTATTGGAAAGGTAATGAAGCACCCAGCTTGTAAGAAGGCAGTTCTAGTGAACCTGGCTTTTGCTATCCCCTTTATTCACAAATAATCCCCCCTCCCGTTTTCCCTAAGAATGTGAGAAAGAGTTACTTCAGAGCCTAGGCTCCCCCAAGGTCAGGGACAGAGAGATAAAGTCAGCAGGTTCACCAAAACTGGCTTCTTGCAAGCCACCTGGTCTCCTATCCCCACAGAGTCACAGAAACATTCTGTTTCCCATGGGAGTAGACAGTGTCAGTGATAAACCTAGTTAGCTACCAAGCATGTGAAATCGTAGAAGAAAGATCAAGGAAAGAATGTTCCATTAAAGCGGTGGTAACATATAGCAGGCAAAGTACATGTATTTAGAAGCAGTTACATTGACAGGAATGTATCTCAATCACCCAGAGATAATCACTATCCATATTTTATGTAGCCATTACATGGAGTTAGGAATGCACCTCAATCAACTAGGTGCCATCCCTGACGATAGGAAGAAGAAGAAGAAGAAGAAGAGGAGGAGGAGGAGGAGGAGGAAGAGGAGGGATTTATATTTGCCTACTCTCCTGTAGGAGAACTCCAAAGGGGCTTACAAAACTCCCTTGCCCTTCCCCTCACAACAAACACCCTGTGAGGTGGGTGGGGCTGCACAGAGAGAGCTCCAAGAACTGTGACCAGCTCCAAGGTCACCCAACTGGCGTGTGTGGGAGTGCACAGGCTAATCTGATTCACCAGATAAGTCTCCACAGCTCAAGCAGCAGAACTGGGAATCAAACCCGGTTCCTCCAGATTAGAGTACACCTGCTCTTAACCACTATGCCCCGTTTTGGTTGCCAGCCCCCGCCCCGGCCACTGAGGGGGAGTGAGGGGGAAAGGTTGCCTTATAAGGTTGGGAAACGCATGAGATTTTGGTATACAACCTGAGATACAGGGTGGATTCTCCACAGCATCCATTTTCTCATGGGGAACTGGTCTCTGTAGTCTGGAGAACTATAATTCCAGGTCCCACCTATCAGCTGGCATTCCTATTCCCTGCTATAGTTGGCTTCCCAATGCTCCCCACCCCAAACCACACAGCTTATCCTACCACAAGACTCCACTGCCTCATTCTACTATATCCATGGTGGCGAACCTTTGGCACTCCAGATGTTATGGACTACAATTCCCATCAGCCCCTGCCAATTGGCCAGGGGCTGATGGGAATTGTAGTCCATAACATCTGGAGTGCCAAAGGTTCGCCACCACTGGACTATATGAACAAATTGAGCCATCGTTGTCTGGCTGTGGCCTACATTTTTGAACCATGTTTTATCATAGTACCAGCTACATATGCAGCAGCATCTTTGAGGAATATGTTATAAGGCTCCGTTGCACAAGTTTACATCAAAGGGGTACAACTGCAAAGGAGCCCGTCTCTGGGTTTGTATCTCTGCGGGTCTCCTTTCACTCCATTGCTCACCAAAGTAATCTCTGCTTCCTGGGAAGAAAACTAGCCCCGGTATAAAAGTGCTCTATTTATACGTCTTCTTTTTCATAGATATGCTGCCCTCTCTCTATCTGAAGGGAACTTTTGACTTTGGCATAGCAGGTCTGAGTTCAAAAGATGATGCTTTTCCTATTGAGGGGCAATTTGCCTGCGGCAGTCCCTCCTTTTAAACACGAAGCTGAGATGGCAGAAGACATCCTCTACAGTTTTAAACTTTTAGTTGATATCACATGGGCAAGAATCACTCAGAATGGCCCTGGTTTTGTAATAAAGAATTGTAAGAATTGTGAGAGCCGGCATGGTGTAGTGGTTAAGATCAGGTGTACTCTAATCTGGAGAACCGGGTTTGATTCCCTGCTCTGTCGCTTGAGCTGTGGAGGCTTATCTGGTGAACCAGGTTAGCTTGTGCCCTTCAACACATGCCAGCTGGGTGACCTTGGGCAAGTCACAGTTCTTTGGAGCTCTCTCAGCCCCAAACACCTCACAGGGTGTTTGTTGTGGGGGGGGGGAGGGGGAAGGGAAAGGAGATAGTAAGCCCCTTTGAGAGAAAGGTGGGATATAAATCCAAACTCTTCTTCTTCTAAATACTTCATCTGAGCTAGGGGAACATGCATCAGATGCTGTTGATATTGGAAAATCATTACAGGCTAATGGTTACTCTACTAAAAACATCAGAAGAGCTGCAAGACCAAGAACAAGCCACATGAACAGGGATAAAGAGCCATCTAGAGGGAAAGTGTTCTTACCATACATCAAGGGAACCACTGACCGTATAGGAAAACTGATGAAGAAACATAACCTACAAACAATCTACAGACCCACTAAGAAAATTCAACAAATGCTACGTTCAGCAAAGGATAAGAGGGGTCCTCTAGCTACTGCAGGAGTCTACCGCATACCATGTAGCTGTGGACAAGTCTACATAGGAACCACCAAACACAGCGCTCAGACACGAATTAAAGAACACGAAAGGCACTGCAGACTATTTCAGCCAGAAAAATCAGCAATAGCAGAACACTTGATAAACCAACCTGGACACAGAATATTATTTGAAAACACAGAAATTCTGGACCACTCTGACAACCACTATGTCAGACTACACAGAGAAGCCATTGAAATTCACAAGCACGTGGACAATTTCAACAGGAAGAAACCATGAAAATGAACAGAATTTGGCTGCCAGTGTTGAAAAACTCTAGAATCAAGACAGTGACTGATCAGCTCCACACAAACACAGGAAAACTATAGACTATAGCACTCAAAGGAAACAAAGACCCTAACCCTATTCAGATCCATTCACCTATTGACCTTGCTATCTTCATTGTTACTCCCATGCTACAGACTTCTCTGTGACTCACATGCCAGGCTACTCTATTCAGATGGCCTCACCTTTTGACCTCAGTATATATACTCCACTTGCTTTCCATTCCTACCATCAGATCCTCTGAAGATGCCAGCCACAGATGCAGGCGAAATGTCAGGAGAGAATGCTGCTAGAACACGGCCATACAGCCCGGAAACCACACAGCTCCCCAGTGATTCCGGCCATGAAAGCCTTCGACAATATATTGGAAAATACTCCACAAGCTTAATGTTCACATTAAGTTCATGGTACTGTACCATGTCATGATGACACGGAAGAACCCCAGGTTTTAACAGTTGCCAACATGCAGGGTAGCCTGTGACTCAGAAGTAGAGCTAGGGTTGCCAGTCAATCGTTGGCACTTGGTGGGGCACGGGGGGCAGAGACATTGGGGGGTGACACCATCCTGTACAACATGTCAGCACTTCTGGGGAAAACCAGAAGAGATCATTTCACTCTATAAATTACTGATGATAAACTTGGTGGTAAAACAATAGAGTTCTTGTTGATTCCTAGAGTGGCATCGCATCACTTCCCCAAAAGTGAAACCGCATCATGTATGATGACTGCAGTTTGTTTTAAGAAATATAAACATTTTCTCATGCCACTCAAAGAAGGACTGGCAGGAATTGTGAGTTGCTGACAGAAGATCTTCCACCCCAGCAGAAGACCTGGCCGCCCTAAGCAGGACATCTGCTTTGTATATGAAAAGTCCAAGATCCAAGCTGCATTTTAAAGGATCGGGTTGTAGGGGATGTGAAAGCTGCCTACTTGAGTTCTTTGTTGCCTGTCAAAATAGGCAATACTGACCTTTAAAGACCAATGGTCTGACTCACTGTAAGGCAGATGCCTTTATTCATTAGTTTCTTGGACTGAAGGTGGGCTTCCCCCAGCCAAATTCCATGGGAAGGGTGCTTAATAATATAATAACTAGGGGCATCTGATAATTGAGTAGGTTGGACAAGGACAATCTGACTCCCGAGATACAAAATCTTGATCATCCCTGATCTATATGATTGCAAGAACCTATTTACACACACAATCAGACACACACACACACACACACACACACACACACACACACACACACACACACACACACACACACACACACACACACACACACACACACAAGGAGAGAGAGAGAGAGAGAGAGAGAGAGAGAGAGAGAAATGACAAACTTTAAAAAACTTAACATAAACTCGAGCCTGAAACAATCTTCCCACCCAGGTTACCTTGTTCACTCATCTATTTTTAGCCTCTGCATACGTAAGTGGCAGGAAATAATGACAATTCAAACCTGCAGTGCATGAATTCCTGACATCCATCAAATTCAGGTTTGACTTTTGACTTACAGCTCTCATTTGAAGCTTTCCCTTAAAATTCCAAAGCTGAATTTTTTTACGGAAATGAGCACAGACAGTTAATATTCTAACACGGGGGCAATATTAAAAAACAGGAAAAGATGAAATGCCTTATTTTGCGAGACTTGGACCAAAAAAAGCTAAACAATTCAAGTTCTATAGAAAACAGGTCAACGGGATTCGGTAGTAAGTTCACCACAATCTAATGAAGTTCATTAGTCCTTGAAAAGTCTGAACGAAGAAGCAATATTACCAACCAACTCTGCCTCTGGCAGTATCATTCCTGGTGGGGGGGGAATAGAGGGACTTAAGATGAAAGGAAACAAAAATGAAGAGGCTGCATTTCAAATGAGGAGAGAGAGCGCGCTGTGAGAATTGAAGAGACCAAAAGCTCATCCACAGAGCTGTTGTGCGCTAACAGCAAAGGTGCTTGGGCTTCATACATGAAAGAGAAACACGGTTATTAATATTGGCAGGCCAGTAAGAGGTGGCGCGGGAAGCCATCTTCAGAGAATGACTCAAGTGCCTTTCGATCGGAAATTCAACACACAAACAGGTAATAGACTTAATTTGGTATCAAGGTGGTTCTCGGGGAGAAAGGAGACGAAGAGCTTGACTAACAATGAGCCATTGTGCTGGGAGCCTGAGTTGCTATTGTTGCAAATCTCCATATCCAGGTGTCCCAATGACGCAGGTACCAGCAGGTTTTGTGACAGACGCACACTGGTGTTACCATCCCATGACGCACTCTTCCTGATTGAAGAGGCACATGGTATACCCCAGACTCTGCCTACCATCTTTCAACTTGTGGAGCCCAGAGGCGTAGCTGGGTCAGAGTGCGCCCAATGCTGCATTCTCCTGTGTTTTCTGCCCCCCCCCCCACACTCCACAGTGCTCCTCTGAGTCTCCCCCACCCTCCCTTGCTTTTAGTTCAGCTCTGGAAAGCGGTTTGTTCTTTTCCTTCAGGATGAAAACGACCTGGTGGGAACTACACTTCCCATGAGACCCTGGGGCTCGGAAGGTCTCTTGGGAAGTGTAATTCCCACCAGGCCGTTTTCAGCCTGAAGGGCACAGGCCATTTCTCCAGCCTGCACAGTTTCACTAAGATAAGTGGGGGGCACTGCAAGGCGGCAGGAGGGGAGCAATTTTCCACCCCGCCCCCCAGTGCAACGCGCACCCCTCCACCCCCTCGTAGATTTGCCTTTGGTGGAGCCACAAAGGCAGACACAGAATGGAGTTCCTAAACTTGCTGGGTCCACAGACACATTTGGAATGTTGATAAAGGGCAGCAGGTACCACCACAAAAGGCCCACCAACAGGTGGGACCAAGCACCAGATGTTAGGAGGTTCCATAAAATGCTGGCAAAATCCAGTGTAATCCTGGTGGAGGCTGCTGTTTTCAAATGGACATTCCCTGAAGAGGACAAGACAATGCTGGACTGGATTTTCTGAAGTATCTCCTGCATTGAGAAGGAGAAGAAGAGCTGGGATGAGTTCCTTGCTTCAGGAAAGAGATGCTAATTGTTTTAAATTCCAAAGAAAAGGAAGAATTTGCATCCAAAAGGAGAGTCTGTGTTCATGGTCCAGCCATGGACGCCAGTCAGTGAGATGTTTGCTTGGGAGGACGTCAGTATTGTGTAGTTCAGTAAGTTAACAAGGGAAAATGCCTGGTCTCCCTGCATATTGGAAGACCTCCCGTTAACCGAGCTCTTCACCTGCTAGAACTTCAGGTGCAGGCATGGGAGGGATGCAGGACTGAGCATGCACCGGCATTCTAACATCACTTCATGTACACACCAAAAGTGACACAGTAGACCAGTGGTGGGATCCAAAAATTTTAGTAACAGGTTCCCATGGTGGTGGGATTCAAACTGTGGCGTAGCGCCAATGGGGCTGGGCGGGGCATAATGGGGGTGTGGCCGGGCATTCCGGGGCAGGGCATTCCTGGGCGGGGTTGTGGCAAGGACGCAGCCATTGCAGTGGTCCTTGGGTGGGAAACGAATGCACGCAGGCGCAGGCTGCCACGCACGCTAGTGCACCCCCTGCTAGACTGCTTCAAGTTCTGCGCGCTACTGCTGAGAGGAGGGGCGTAACTAAGGCAAAAATCACGTGGCAAAATCACCAATTAGTAACCCCCTCTCGGGAACCTGTGAGAACCTGCTGGTTCCCACCTCTGCAGTAGACGCTCTGGTGTTTACAAAAGAACTATGGTAAAACTGTAGAGTTTTTCCAAATTTGTAGTGTCTGAAGATGCCATTATCAGTATTTAGCAGAAATGATGCCAAGGCATTGGCATGATGTTGGTGCGTCAGATCCCCCCCCCAACCCCCCGGCAGTTTCTCCCAGGAGTTGCTGTCTGTGGCACAATAATCCTACAACAGAGAGCAACCCAAAGTCCCTCATTTTTCTCTGTTCCATTCTACAACTTTTGGATTTTATTCCCAAAACTCAATAGTACACTCCAGTTGCTATGTTAGGGATCTCTGGCCTGAGTTAAGACTGCTAAATTAACAAGGAGAAAGAAGGATTGCAAAGAACGAGGAAATCAAGAAAAAGAGAGGTCTAATGTCCAAGTCAAGTGCATTTGGATGGCATAAGGATAACCCCAAGCATAGTGGTGTCCAGTGTGGTGCCCATAAATTTTATGACTCTCACCAATGATTTCCTGGTGCCCGTTTGCTTCTTCATCAAAGCATCTCTGAGGTAAAAAGTCAGTGCTGGCTTTCCTTCACCTCATTGGAGATGCTTCAGAAGAGCTCAGGAGACGTCACCTTTAGGTCTGCAAGGATCATCCCTTCAGAAACAGCTGCCTCCATTGCGGGAGAAGTTATGCCTTACAGCAACCTCCCCACATTGGCCCCAGTACACCAGGACCGCCATTTTGTGGAGGTGCTAAAGATGTCAGCCTCCAGCTGTGATTTGGGGATTCCTCAGAATTACAGCTCGTCTCCAGACAACACAGATTATGCTTGTCAACAAAATTGACACCAACAGATTCCCAACAGGGATTTTTCTTGGTTTTCTTGGTTTAAAACAAAAAATTAGTTCGGACCAAGTGATTTTGAGCAAAGCAGCAGCAGCAGAAGGGGATGCTTGCCCCTTTCAGCAACATTTCCCCACACTCCACATCAAATTGTCCTCTGCCCACCTGGGTTTCAAGACACTTTTTTAACCTTGGAAAGTGCCAGAAGAATTCTGTGAGGTACGTTGTCCCCTTCTCCCCAAATAAGATGTGGAGACAAAGCACTCTGTTTGGGACAATCATTTTGATTCCTTCCCAGCTAATGAGCATCAATTGCACTTTTATTGCACGGATAAACTGGCACACACAAAAGCCTTTCTGGAAAGCCCTCCATAGCCTATGTCTCCAAAAACCGTCGAGCCCTGTTCCTTTGGTGCCCATGGGTACAAGGAGCTTGTGTGGCTCTATTATTAGACTATTGGATAAATCTGCATGCCTCTGCTTCAGAGCATTAATGAAGCAAGTTCAGATTCAGAGCATTCACTGAATGTACTGATTGTTTTCTTTAAACTTGGACAGGGCAGGCATTGATGGGCCCATTCAATGAACCAGGCTGCTCGAGCTATTCTACGAGAGGATGCAACCATTGTTCTCTTCACCTCTGAAGTGTGGGGTAAATGTACAGGGTTATTACCAACCCATGGGGTGACATCACATCACAACGCTTGCTAGGCTGACTACTTTTTCAGGGTGGTTTGAGATTGCCTTCCCCAGTCGCGTACATTTTTACCCCCAGCAAACTGGGACACAAAACTCTTCATGGCAGATATCTATCTATCTATCTATCTATCTATCTATCTATCTATCTATCTATCTATCTATCTATCTATCTATCTATCTATCTATCTATCTATCTATCTATCTATCTATCTATCTATCTATCTATCTATCTATCTATCTATCTATCTATCTACCTATCTACCTACCTACCTACCTACCTACCTACCTACCTACCTACCTGCCCACCCACTCCACCTGCACCCACCTACCCACCTGCACCCACCCACCCACCTACCCACTCCACCCTACCTGCACCCACCCACCCACCGCACCACCTGCCTCACCCACCCACCTGCCTGCCTGCCACTGCCACCCACCTGCCTGCCTGCCTGCCACCCACCCACCTACCACCTGCCACCTGCACCTGCCTACTCCACTGCCACCTACCTACCTACCTATCCCTCATCCCTCATCCCTCATTCTATCAATCTATCAATCAATCTATTTATTTATTTATGGGTTTTGTATACCGCCCTACCCTCGAAGGGCTCGGGCCGGTCACACAGCATATACAAACAAAACCCCATTAAAATTAAATTAAATTAAAACACAGTGGTAATTAATAGTAACATATCCAAGTCAATAGTAACATATCCATCATGCCCCTGCCTTGTCTGAGGCCAGAATTAGGATTGCCAGCTCTGGATTAGGAAGTACGTGGAGATTTTAGGGGTGGAGCTTTAGGAGGGCGGAGTTTTGGGAGGGAGGGACTTCCATGACATATAATGCCAGACAGTTTACCTTGAAAGGCCATTTTCTCCATGTGAGCTGATGTCTCCTGGGATCAGTTGTGATAGCGAGAGATCTCCGGCCACCCCTTGGAGATTGGCCACCTAACCAGAACAGATCTGCCAGTGTTCATTATTGGAATTCACCCATTCCTATGTACAGTCATCAAGCTAGTGGCACACCCATTCAGACCACCAATCCCCGGCATGCAGGTGGTTCACAACCTGTGTGTGTGGCAGGGCACATATAAGTGCATCTGATTCAAAGCCAAGGACTCAACTGCACCTTACTCCCCCCACCCTTCGCTTGTTTTAAATTACTTAGGTTTTTTCTCTTGCAAAGGACACCCTCCAGAAGTTGCTCTGGCAAGGAGCAGAATGGCTGGTGGAGAGGAGGGAGCTTTAACTCTTTTGGCCTCTTCTATGCCCATGCAACTCAGGCCAAGTTGAGACACTCTGTTTCATTGTGCAAGATTTGCCAAGATCAGAATGATCCAACCCATCATTACTTCACTCCTATACAATCATTTAACTGATGCTCTTAGGATTCCTTTAATCTTAGATAACCTTGATCCTTACTTTTGCGAAAGTGTAGCAAAATATCTTTTAAAGATTATAGACGCAACTCTAGATGGATACTAAGCATTAGATTGCTATCATCATAACAACAACAATGTTGGTTACATCAACTATTTGCTGCTGGTATACAGTGCCTACCTCTGCCAGTAACCTGTGGGTTCATAGTCATCCAAATTCAAACAACCTGTGGGTGATTCATGGAGAGATGTCGTAGTTTTGTTATCGATTGCCAGATGGTGTGACAATTGAAGGCTGTGGCAACCTATTGGAGTCAGATCAATTGTTCACCCATTTCCTTGTCCCCTATCCCTTGTTCTGTGTTTGGCGCCACCCCAACAAACTCTGTGTTTTACAGTGGAGTGTTGATACTGTATGTTGTTGAGATGCCTGGGTTCTGTTGGTGGGTCTTCAGTCTGGTCTGTGGAGAGGTGTATGGGAATGGCACTTTTGATGAGTTCATTTGGACTACACCATTGATAAGACTCTGAATGTTTGTTGTATTTATCTGTCTTTTATGGACAATTGTTTTATTGTAATTTGGTATGCCAATAAAGGCTTGTCTATGTCTTTTGGCCTCTTATTACTTTCTCTCCATCAGGGGGCCTAAAGTCAGTTTACATATTTTTGCTCTTCTCAATTTTATCCTCACAACAACCCTGTGCAGTAGGTTAGCCTAATAGTATGTGACTGGCCCAAGATTGCCCAGCACATTTCACAGCTGAGTGGGGATTAGAACCCAGTTTCCACGATCCTAATTTGGCACTCCAACCAATGTACTATGAAGTAAAATAAAACAATGAGTCTAACACAATGGCTTTCCTGAGTTCTGTTATTACTGATTTACCCACCTACACCTTACCCACGCAAGTATTCCTCTGCAGTAGGCAGGTGCACTAGTGAAAGTATCGGTTTAATTCCATATCAGAAGTCAGGAAGAGCATGATGATCGTTTTAACTAAATACCAGGCGTATTGTTCTGATATGTGTGTTACCAGACAAGCCTAAAAGATCAGATACAGTCATAATTTTGATATCATGGATCACAGCAAGGACAAGAGGGATGCCAATCTTAATTCAAGGGTTTGATATAACATGATAATAATTCTTGCCTCTCCCAAGTTAAGAGTACAGAGCTTCAGATTACGCCACTCTTAAGGGCACAGTCACTCAAATCTGGTTGTCAACAGCCCTGCCTTGAGATTGCTTCTTGTTCCACAAAGAACTTGCATATGTCGATACCTTAATCTCATCAGCAAACCTGCTATGTTGTCCTGCACCCCTTTCCTTAACATTAATCTCGTACTTCCTGCACCACTATCGAGGGTTGTCAAACCTCCAGAGTTTCTTTGTTTTAACAGTCGAAGCTCATCAAATCATGGAATGTCCCTGTTTAATTTCATTAGCACTGCCCAAAACTCATCAAGTCTTGAGCTCTACCAGGTTTTAATTCTATCAAATGATGTTCATCGGCTTTGTCCATGCCTGGGAATGGAACTTTGCATAGTCCCAGGAAGATTTCTCCTCTTATTATTGCTAGTAGGTCAATTTCTTGTATAACTAGACCACCCAAATTCATGGCTTTTTGTACCTGGGATTTCCTCCCTCACCTCAATGTTGTTTTCCTGTGAGAAGCGCTGGCCATTTCTCACTCATGCTCCTCAGACCTTTTCACTTCTGGAACGGTAAATATCACCCTCCAAATACCCTAACCTATTCTCCCTATCACTCATGGCTTTATTTCCGAGGCTTCTTAAGTCCTGCATGCTTGTGAATGTTCTTTATTATTATTGTTGTTGATCCCTTAATAAAATTGTACCCTTTTTGCTTCAACTCTAGTTTTGAGTGGATTTCTTGAGGGAACGACCTCTGTACACACTGGTGGAAATCTCCTACCCACCTCTCACATTGCCAATCTGTTTCCAGCTAATTCCCCCAACTAATTAAGGAAACAGAACAGATGGATTTGGATAACATTTCTGGAATGATAACAGGATCAGGTGTAAGTGATACCCCACCTTATATGGAGGTCTCTAAGCAGCTCACAATACAGTTAAAGTAATACAGCATGCCAATAAGAACATCATAAACAAAACAGTAACCATAAAACATCGGAACAATTAAGGGGATCCCCCACTCCCTCACCCCCACACAGATTTCCCATTGAAGCACTGGGCTTCCCAGTAGGGAAAAGCAAAGATAACTCCAGAGGTGGGATTCAGGGGGTACCGAAAATTCTGTAGAACCTGTTGTTAAAATTTAAAATATCACTTTTTAAATACTTGAAATATTTTTTATTAAGTATTAATATTGTTTAATACTTAAAATAGAAAAAGTGATATTAAAAATATTTTTAAATACTTTTTAACAGTCATTATTTGAATCCCACCACCATCGGAACCTGTTGTGAAAATGTTTGAATCCCACCACTGGATATCTCTAAATAGCTGCCTATTTAGATGCACTGTAACCAGTCAAATGTTGGGCCTCAATAACTTGCCTAAAACCTCTCTAAATAAAAAGTGTTGATGGATATATTTTTTTTTGGTAAATGATGGGCCATTTTCCTCAAATTAAGAGAAAGCAACACACTTGCTTATTGTCCATTAGGGATGACGAGATACAGAAACTGGCCTCTGAGAGGCAACATTTACTAGTAGCGCTCAGTATTGAAAAGTGATTTATAAGTATAATGTCAGAGTGAAAACTCTTTATATATACAGAACTCCTTTGTTGTGCCACCATAATTCTATATTACACTAAACTGCCCTTACAGCACATTGAAGGGCAGGGGAAATGAAAAGCTATATCACATTTTCTTGACATGGCTCATATCTTATATCACACTGATGTGACATCAAGACTATATCGCCATAACTTCTACATTACACTGGATTCATACACGGTTTTACAAATCAACTTGACCAATGGCTCTCCCAGTACTTTAGTTTTAATCGACTAATTGCAAGAGACACAAGCAAATTAGCGTGCAGATTCTAACTTCTTGAAGCGCCTCAGGGAACCTCGACATTAGTGGGTCAAGACAAGAAGCAACATTCACTAGGATCAGAGCGTGAGGGTTTTTTAATTTCTTCCAAGCATTTCTATGCTGCTTTTTCTCCCCCCACCCCCAAAGGAACCCTTTCCCTTAACATTAAACATTAAACCCTTTCCTTCCCCCCCCCCAAAGGATTACGGAACATTCCAAACTATAAAAATGTATAAACAAATCAGGTGAAGGAAATAAACACAAGCAAGTCTAGGCTGGTCCACTGAACTGCCTACTGCAGGCCTCAGGCTGTGAGCTGTGGGTTAAGGGCCAAGTTCCCAGAGTCCTTTGGCTTCAGCGCAGGTGTTTCTGCCCCTAAACCCACCAGGCTTTGAGTACAAGCAATTAGAGGCGGAGGTGGGATCCAGCAGGTTCTCACAAGTTCCAGAGAGTAGGTTACTAATTATTTATGGGTGCCGAGAGGGGGTTACTAATTGGTGATTTTGCCACATGATTTTTGCCTTAGTTACGCCCCTCCTCTCAGCAGTAGCGCGCAGAACTTGAAGCAGTCTAGCAGGAGGTGCACCGGCATGCGTGGCAGCCTGCGCCTGCGTGCATTCATTTCCTGCCCAAGGACCGGCGCAGCGGATGCGTCCTTGCCACAGCCCCGCACAGGAATGCCCCGTCCCCAGAATGCCCAGCCACGCTCTCGTTGTGCCCCGCCCAGCCCCATTGGTGCTACGCCACAGTTTGAATCCCACCACCATGGGAACCTGTTACTAAAATTTTTGGATCCCACCACTGATTAGAGGACATCAACAAACTTTGCTTAGCTGTCTTCCTCGTCTTCTCCCAGTCTTTCCTCTAGTATTTGCATTATTATATTTATCGTCATCATTATTTATCAAGCGCATACCTTTGTATACATTTATCAGGCAAATTATTTCCTATTTATCAAGGGCCTACCACTCACAGGCCAAGAATGAGCAGGCAGTTGTGCAGCAACTACTATGGTTGCCAGCCTCCGGGTGGGACCTGGGGATCCCCCAGAATTACAGTTCATCTCTAGACTACAGAGCTCAGTTCACCTAGATCAGGGGTCTGCAGCCTGCAGCTCTCCAGATGTTCATGGACTACAAATCCCATCAGCCCCTGCCAGCGTGGTCAATTGGCCATGCTGGCAGGGGCTGATGGGAATTGTAGTCCATGAACATCTAGAGAGCCGCAGGTTGCAAACCCCTGACCTAGATAAAGCAGATGCTTTGGAGGGGGGGGGGGCTCTATGGTATTGTAACCTACTGAGGTCCATCTTAACAGCATTATAGGCCCCCAGGCAAAGCAGAGCACTGGGGCCCCTATCTACACAACCATTCACCGTATTAAAAATGTAAATAGTCAATAAGTTTGTAACCTGGCAAGGCAGGGCGAGAGGGGGAGGGGTGTGGGGATCGTGCACCGCACCCCACCCCGTGGTAGCTATGCCACTGCTCCGGGGTCCCTCACTTCCCCAAACTCCACCGCCAGTCTCCACCCCTAAAATCTTCAAGGATTTCTCAACCCAGAGCTGGCAACCCTAATAACCATGCTTATATTTCATGCCGTAGGCCTCCATCTGCAGGAAAACAGAAAGTCCGTCAACCCAACTCATCTCTTGAAGGAAAAGCAAGTATCCACGCTGCCATCCCTGATTGTCAAGGGTCTGTTATTTTTTTAAGCCAGTGATTTTAAGCTGACCCTCGTTACCTCTCCAACTTCTCTGATTCCTTGCCACAGGTATCCTGTTCATCTTGATTTGCCTGCAATCATGTCTAAAGCCTGTCAGAGATGAAGGGCTCCGGCAGCATCCATCAAAACTAACCACGAAGCACTTTCAAACGTTGCTAACCTTTCTGGTTCTGCAAAAGGGGTCTTATTTCACCACAGTGCTGTTCCACAAAATAGACATTGTTTCTCTCAATCCAAGTCAGAGGAGAAGAACAAAAAAAGCTGGAGGGGTGGGGGTGGAAAACGCTGTGAGTCTAGCAAGAGTAAGTAAAAAAGGGAAGTGCAAAAGAAATGACCTTCCGGAGTAATGCACAAAATGTTAGTTAACATGATGAGCCGCAAATTAAAGTCAGAGGGAATATAGAAAAGCTGCAATTACTGGAGGAACAGAACGTGAAGATTTGGAAAGAGATGTGAAGTCATCTGGGAAAAGCGTAGCCATTATAATTAAAGCCAGCCAGCCAAAAACAGGAGCCGGTGACGCAGCGGTGCTAGTAAAATCACAGGTATCTCCCGTGCAGTCAACAACATTAGCACAGATGTCACTTGCCAAATCACAGAGACCACCTGCTCACTTCTTCTTGGCTTGCCAACAGATGCTAATAAGCACCAGTGACAAGTGTTGGCCTCCTTAGCAGCAGGAAACTTGCCCAAGATCTCAAAAGGTGGTTTGAGCCTCAAGCCTTAGCATTCACACTAAGGTGAAGGAGCTTAATGGAATACTGTCAGGTAGAGGGTCACAGTGCATATGATAAACAGGGATGAAATGGAACATGCACCAGTCCCAGGATTTCACACAAATTCCTTTCCTTGACCCTGGTGGGTTTTCATAACCAAGTTCCAGAGAACTCTGTCAATCCTTGGAAAGGTATTAACTTGTTCTGAAGATTTTTAGCCCGTTGGTGAACACATGTGAAGCTGCTTCCTACTGACTCAGACCCTTGATCAATCTCACCTGCTCTGGCTGGCAGCTGCTCTCCAAGTTGTTTCACATCACCTGTTGACTGATCCTTTTCACTGAAGAGGTCAGGGTTTCAAAAACTGACACCTGCAAGCAAAGCAGAAGTCCTTCTGCTGAGCACAGATCGTCCGCTTCTTCAGACGTTTGGCAGATAGACAACAAATGCAATGAAGAGGTAAAATAAATTATTGGTGCAGTTTCTAGAAGCCCTTGATGACATGGATCTAACTGTGCAGTTCCTCTGAGGTTGCAGATTGCTCTAAGTGTAGGCCTCCACTTGGCCCCCTATGCTGTTCCTTAAGGATTCCCAGGAACAGAATTTCAGGGAGCTTGGGGGCAGCAGGAGGAAGGGCAAGTGGGGCAGTCCTGCTTAGCTTAATCTATGGTGGTTGGTTACAAACAGATGCCAGCTTGTTTAATAACATGTAAATATAAGAAAGGAACATAAAACATGCCCAGCTTGGAGCCCACAGGCAGTGGCGTAGCTACCAAGGGGCCAGGTAGGGGCAGGCACCCCGGGCAGATATCATTGGTAAAATCACTCCCACATACCTCCTCCTGGCCACGTCCCACCAGGGCCCATGGAGGGCATTGCATGTGCCTCTGCCCGGCCTGGCCCCACCAGGTCATGCCACCGGCTAAGGTAAGTGGGGCATGGGGGCAGCATGGGAGCCCATAGGTGTGGCAGAGAGGGCAGCATGGGGGCCCATAGATGGGGCGGAAAACTCAGAGTCTGCCCCAGGCTCCATTTTCCCTAGCTACACCCTTGCCTACAGATGCCATTGCATTCACCAATAAATTCCCTAATACTCATTTGCTTATTCAGTGTAGCATCTTACTCCCAAAGAAAAGGGTCAGTCCCATTTTTCCAGCATCTCAGGGGAACCAGAGGGTCTTTTGTTTGGAAAAGCTCAGGAGCCATCCTCCTGCCTGCAGAAATTCTCAAACAAGATCCCTCCATCAGGCCAAAAGACTTGGCTGATCACCTCCCAACATTCTGTGATTGGCTACAGACTTCATGGTGGCCATTTTGAAGTGACGCACTCCCTAGTGTCAACATGTCAAAAGAACTAAGACTCAGCAAGAGGGAGACCGTTGGCATGAAGGATCTCTAATACCAGCCAATCAAGAAACAGTTCATATATTTAGTAATACCTATGTAGTATGTAAATGATGCTGTTTGATTTGCTGGTCTTGTGCTTTCTCCTTTCCTACCGGGTACCTCCCACTGATACATTTTATGCCACCTGCTTTTATTATTCGTCAATGGGAGGTATACACAGTGGGAAGGGAGAGAGCATAAAACGTCTTAAAGCCAGCAAATCAAGCAGCATTACATGCATAATGAAAGCAGGTAGCATGAACTGCATCAGTGGGAGGCACACAGTTGGAAAGGAAGAAAACAACAACTCCCCCCTAAAAACCCAATCAACAAAAATGCCGGTAGATTTTCTCAGGAGATCCTCAGTGGAAAAAAACTCAGCAGAAGCAGACAAGCATTCCTGAAAGTAAACAGCTTTAATTTCCCCATCATATGCCCTTCTCCTGCCGTATGCAGTCACAGAGGAGCATTGATAGGACTGCTAGTCACCCAGCTGCAGCAGGTAACTTCCAGCAGATGCTCCAAATTTTCTGCCTTTGCTCCGTGGAATGGTGGGAAGAAAATGCACAGGGGCAGAGGAAATGGCATCCATCAACACCAGGCTATCACTTCAGAACAGGAAGTGATGTCACAACGCTCTAGGAATGTTCAAACCATAGAGTGGCATGCGTAAGCATGGTTAATGCTTTGGGGTACAGCCAGAGGTGGGATCCAGCAGGTTCTCACAGGTTCCCGAGAGTAGGTTACTAATTATTTGTGTGTGCTGAGAGGGGGTTACTAATGGGTGATTTTGCCTCGTGGTTTTTGCCTTAGTTACGCCCCTCCTCTCAGCAGTAGTGCGCAGAACTTGAAGCAGTCTAGCAGGAGGTGCACCGGCATGCGTGGCAGCCTGCGCCTGTGTGGCAGCCTGCGCCTGCATGCATTAGTTTCCTGCCCAAGAGCCTGCGCAGCGGCTGCGTCCTTGCCCCAGCCCCACCCAGGAATGCCTTGCCCCCGGAATGCCCAGCCATGCCTCCATCATGCCCCGCCCAGCCCCATTGACGCCACGCCACAGTTTGAATCCCACCACCATGGGAACCTGTTACTAAAATTTTTGGATCCCACCACTGGGTACAGCTCATGTAGAACATTAAGGTACAACAGGTTTTGTCACTGCTGTGTGTGAACTGAGACTGGATGGACAGCTTATCTGCTGTTTGTGAAAATCAGGGTTGACTGATTTGACAGTTTCCTGTCCCCAGGTTCTTCTGCAAGAGGCAGGTTTCCACACTCTGTTTCTTGGGGTCCTTGGAAATCCAGGCGTCAATTGTCACTCAGTAGACAAATATGGAAAGGATTTCCTGATGGCAGACATCTGAAAACCATTATTTTAGGTACACTCCTCCATTGGTCAAAAATAAAAGAGCATGGGAAGGCCACCTGAGAAAGTTGGGACTATAAAGTTGTACTGCGAGCCAAAAGAAGGTAGGATCTTGGTTTCTACCCAAGATCATAGATAGCATCATGTGACATAGCCTGTTTGGGATGGTTTCTTGTTAACATTTAATTTGTTCATATCCTGGGATTAAGCCGTGGCATGTGCAATAACAATATTGTTAAATCTTTCCACTGAGGAAGACATTTGTTGAAAATTAAGATCTTACTCATGGAAGCCCATTTTGGACTATATGGCTTTGTGGATTTGGATGGTTTTCCATCTTGCTGGCTGATTCTCGCTTGACTGGGTTCTTCTATCCTATGTTTATTGGAGAATCACTAAAGAAGTTCCATAAGGTATTATACTGAGTTGGGATTTTATCGGTTGGATTACATCCCCACCCACCATTAGATGCGCGCTCCTCACGGCAAATACCCCGGGGTCCTGCAGCACTCCCCACTACACCAGCAGTGACAACGTAGCGACAACGCAGTCACCCCGATTCTGCCGCTCCTCCCACCCCTCAGCGTGCGTCATTTCGGATCCTGGTCGGAAGTACACCCTTTTGAAACCGCGCGCCGAACACGGAGCAGGGGTCCCCTCCACTTTCACTTTTGAAGTGGGGAAAGGGCCATTGTTCCATTTTGTGTTCAAAATCATCACTGACCAGTGGCCATACCCTTCTCCAGCAGACCTCATCCAGGCAGTCCTCAGTGGCCTCTAGACAGGGCAATTCTGTGGCCGTCAGTGGGTTTAGAGCAGAGGAATTCTGCCTAAAATTGATGTGAGGGACAACATGAGGGATTATCATGGGGGGCAGATAGATATGATGGGTGAGGGTGTAGGGCAGGGATGTCCAACTCTGGTGCTGGCCAGCAGGGGCTGATGGAAATTGTAGTCCATGAACATCTGAAGCACCAGAGTTGGACACCTCTGGTGTAGGGTTATAAAATGGTGCCTGGAATTGAGGAAGTAGAGAGAACTTTTTCTTCCTTCCTTGTAAAACTAGATTGGGTGGGGGAAGTCCAAGGATTTGGATGTATTAAGATTCTGACCCAAACCAACTACAATGATTTATTTATTGATAGAATTCATTTAAACCCTCAGTTTTTCCCCAATGGGAACACAAAGCAGCTTACTTTGTTCTCGTTGCTTGCATTTTATCCTCGCAACAACCATTAATAGACTGTGTTATCTTCATTATAAGACTCCAGACATTTCTTCTTCTTCTTCTTCTTCTTCTTTTTGAGGGGAAAGGGATTTTGCAAAAATGGCTCTTTTGATAGTAAAGGTTGCCAACCCCTGGTGCAAATCTCAACAAGTAGTGATCTGCCCACAACAAGGTGAGCATCTTCAATTCCCCTCCCTTGAGATCACATTCTTCCTGCCCAAAACAAAGCGCCAGATCAAGAGTGTGACCTTCAGACTGTATGGGGCCTGCTTTGGTCCAAGGCAGGCCCATAGTTGCCATGGAGACCGTAAAATCTTGAACTACTCCCAACATGGATGATGAAATCCCCGAAGACAACCAGTCTAGGAGTCCTCGGCACCATGTCCAAAACTACCTCCACACCCTTGAGCAGGGAGACCGTTGGGCAGTGGCGGTACCCCAAGAGAATCCAAACCCTACGTCCAACTTTAGTATCATTTAAGCCGATCAATAATCTACTTTGGGAACTGTCAGAGAGGAAAGCTGGCCTTGGTCTTTGCTGAGAAGCAGCTTCTGTTTCTTGGCATTCAGCAACCCCATTCCAGTCACGGCTGCAGAAACTCTCTCGTTTGGCAGCAGGCTAAGCTTTTGTATAGATTTTACTGTACCCTGGCTAAAATAGCTACAATGAGTGACACCCACAGTGACCCATGTAGGAGGCAGAACATAGGGCAATGGCAGTCTCGAGAGTATTCTTTCGGAGCATCCAAAAATCTCAAATTTCCATGTCAGAGGGTGCCGTCTCCCCCCCACTCTGCACCCTTCAGTGGTTGAAAGCATTGTGTATGACTCATCCAGGTTTTTTTTTCCCCCTGAAGAGTTTATTTTGGAACTGTGTAACAAACAGCTGCATCACAAGGACACACAAAAACTTTTAAACCTACTGTTTTGGCAGCTAAGGAAGCTGTGGTTAATAGCAGAAAATTGCCTAATTTGTCCTCCCAAGCCACATGGATAAGACAAACTCACTGGAACGAGGGCACCGAAAAATTAATTGCAGAACTTTAGATAAGGAAGCTGAAAAAGAGGAAATGTGTCGGTAGGTTGTGCATCTGGGGCTCGTTTGTGTGCTCGTGCACCGATACTCAAAGAAGGGTACCAGATGTTTATTTATTAGACTTCCGGGCTGCCGTTCCCTGCAAGTGGGCTCAGGGCAGCTTACAACAATCAAAAGCAACAAAACCCATACAAGTCCCAGCGCCTCAACTAACCATCCAGAGTGGGAATAAATCAATACAAGGAGTATAATAGACCATAATAAACAACAAAACAATCGGAACAAAAGTCGGAGTACATCTCAGCATTGGCTCACGCGGTGGGTTGCAGGAGATTCCCATCCCACCTCTGTGCTGCTCTGAAGGGCGTGGTGGATACAGTCTTCATGCCAAAAAGTCCTGAGGTCACTGCATCATATAGGCCAGGGGTTTGCAACCTGCAGCTCTCCAATTGGCCATGCTGGCAGGGGCTGATGGGATTTGTAGTCCATGAACATCTGGAGAGCCGCAGGTTCCAGACCCCTAATTTAGGCATACAGATTCTCATCAAATAGTAAAATGTAGTGTGGATGATGACACCCCCCCCCCCAAAAAAAAACCACCCACGCACTCACTCACCGCTACCATCGTGAAGGAAATTTAGACTCTGGGTTGATGAGGCATCCTCTTTAGATAGTCATGTATACTTCAGCCAGGATGCTACAGCCTCCTTTTGTTGGAGAAAGAATTCTTTAAAAATAAATCACTGTCAGTGATTGTGTGATGTCACTTCTGGGAAAACCCAGGCGTGACATCACAGCCTTTTCTTGTCACAAAATCTACCATAGAATTTCCAGTGATTCCTAGGTGTGATGCCACTTCCAGATTTTCCCAGAAGTGATGTCATATCATTGCCGACGGCTGCCTGCCATTTGCCTGCTATGAGAAATATTTGGGTTATTAAGGTGTGGATAAACCAATTGGAGAATGTGCTTCATGGGCATCTAGTCCTCAGAAGCCTCCTGCTGTTAAGCTACCCCTGAGAGGCAGCATAACTGAAAATACCATAAACTATATTTGACATGGCTCCGGCAAGAAGAACTTGAGGCACCTGACTAATGGAAGCCGAATCCCTGCAAGGAGAGTAATTTGCATGAAATCCAGGGCCTCACATTCGGCAAGACAGACCAAACGCAGCACTGAGAATCGCAAGGGGAAAATGTTGGTTTCCTTGAAAGCACAGCCTCCAGGAGCAAAGTCAGGCCGCCACATTTCACATCCTCGCAAAACAGTCAGAGCTCATTTTGAACAGACAAGATGTGGCGTGTCATCTCCGATTAGCAAGGAACAGCTTTAAAAGGTTCCTACATGACTATCCGGGTGGCCACTTGGGGGGAAAAAAAGCTAAAAGGAGCTATAAGAGCATTGCAGCAATAACCTCATCATGGGATCACTACAGACCCCTCCTCACTGGCCATCTAATAAATAACACTGGAATTAACACAAGTGGAGACAGCCAGCGTGGCATAGTGGCTAAGAGCAGGTGCACTCTAATCTGGAGAACCGGGTTTGATTCCCTGCTCTGCCTCTTGAGCTGTGGAGGCTTATCTGGTGAACCAGAATAGCTTGTGCACTCCAGCTGGGTGACCTTGGGCTAGTCACAGTTCTTCGCTCTCTCAGCCCCACCCACCTCACAGGTGGGGGGAGGAAGGGAAAGGAGATTGTAAGCCCCTTTCAATCTCCTTATAGGACAGAAAGGGGGGGATATAAATCCAACTCTTAAAAAAACTCAGGCTGACTGGCGTAGTTTTCACTGCCTTGCCATGAGGAGAGTCCGCCCTTCAACTCCTTCAAGCTCTTGTGACTTGATTCCACAGCTTTTTTGCCTCCCGCTCCCACTGCAAGCCAAGGTGCCTCCCAAAATCCCACTCGTCTGAACTCCAGGTGACAGAGATCAGTTCCCTGGAAGCACCTGGCCACTTTGGAAGGCAGACTGTATGGCACTGAATACCACAAATGACCCTCCCCTTCTCAAGCCCCGCCCTTCTTAGGCTCCACCTCCAAAATCTCCAGGTGTTTCCCAACCTGGGGTTGGTAATCTTGCACAGGAGGCAGGACCACCTAGAGCAGCATGATGGGAAAGTTGGAGGTCTGCAGAGGAGGGGGAGAATTGGTGAAATATCTCTCCCTGCCCCCATCAAACAGGATCCCATACTATGTTTTGGGTTTTTTCTTTGTATATAAGAATGCTCACTGAAATCCAGAGATCAGGCACCACACGAAAGAGCCAGTGTGCTGTATTGGTTAAGAGTGTCAGACTAGTATCTGGGAGACCTGGGTTCAAATTTCTACTTGTGCTATGGAAGCTTTCTGGGTGACCTTGGGACAGTCACACCCTCTCAGCCTAACCTACCTCTCGGGGCTGTTGTGAGGATAAAATGGAGGAGAGGAGAATGACGTGAGCTATTTTGATTTTGACTTGGGGGGAAAGGGCAGGGTGTAAATGAATTGGATAAATAGACAAGCACCCTACCAAAACTGTGTACGAATGTTGGCATTACTAATGTCTTTCATCTTACAGTGAAGGCAAAAATTATAATTTCTGAACAAATGCTCGTAAGGAAAAAAAAATCTATATCATGCTTTTCTCCATGACTGGGACCCAAATTACCTTTCACTCCTCCACTTTAGCCTTGTAACACCTTTGTGGGGCTGCTGAGCCTGAAAGATTGTGATGGGCCCATGCTCTCCTGGTGATTTCTCATGACAAAGCTGGGACTGAAATACAGAAAGGGAAAAGGTGGGTGTAGTGGAAAGCACAGGATTAATAGGAAAAAACCTACTTCGCCCAGACTGCAGGCTACAAAAAATAAACCAGCATAATCTATCTAGGCAACAGGGCTGGAGCGAGGGGGGACTGCGCCTGGGGCACGCATGAGCTCTGCGCCCCTGCCACACCCTTCTCATGCCCCGGAATGCCCCCACACCCGGTGCATGGCGCACCCCCCTACACCCCCTTTGCACCATGCCCAGTAGGCAAATAAGTGTTCTGTTTAACACTGTCTAATGCCCCTGTAATATGAATAAAGTCAGAGGTGGGATCCAGCAGGTTCTCACAGGTTCCCGAGAGTAGGTTACTAATTATTGGTGTGTGCCGAGAGGGGGTTACTAATGGGTCATTTTGCCACGTGATTTTGGCCTTCGTTACGCCCCTCCTCTCAGCAGTAGCGCGCAGAACTTGAAGCAGTCTAGCAGGAGGTGCACCGGCGTGTGTGGCAGCCTGCGCCTGCGTGCATCCGTTTTCCGCCCAAGGACCAGCACAGCGGCTGCATCCTTGCCACAGCCCCCGCCCAGGAATGCCCTGCCCCCGGAATGCCCGGCCACGCCCTCGGAATGCTCCACCCAGCCCCATTGGCGCTACACCACAGTTTGAATCCCACCACCATGGGAACCTGTTACTAAAATGTTTGGATCCCACCACTGAATAAAGTGTGTAACATATGAAGTACATAAACCATGAAAGAAACAAGACACACGTATGTGCCAGCCAGCCAACACAAAAACATTCTATTGCAAATTGAGAATTCAAAAGTCGTGGTCCAGTCGTCTCAATGCAGGGCAGAATGCATTCCACATACGAGAACGCCCAGCGTATTGAGACTATTGCACAAGAACTTTTGAGTCTTTAACTTTCTAAGGACTTTCTTTGAGAGAACGACCAGCGTGCCCTGCAAGCTATTGTTCACTTTCTTCTTTCTGATCATGACCTTTCCTTCACCCCAGTATAGAAAGACTGTGTATATTGGAGGAGCAGGCACCATAACCAGACACAACACTTTCGAGTTACCTGTAAACATCCATTGTGAAAAAATGTAAGGTCTGGTGAGGCTCTTTTAGGAACAAATGGTGTATAATGTTGGGAATCAGAGCTCCCAACAGGTAGATTTACCTTTAAAAGCAGCCAAGTGAAGAGAAAGGAGCCAGTGTAATGTCTTGGTTAAGAGCAGCGGACTTTGAGTGAACCCAGTTCCCCAATTCTCTTTATGAAGCCTGCTGGGTGACTTTGGGCCAGTCACAGTTCTCTCAGAACTCTCTCATCAGCCCACATGAAGACAGGCAATGAGAATCCTACAGGGTCACCAGAAGTCAGCTATGACTTGACAACACACACACACAGCTAAAGGGGAAGAAACTTCTGTAAGGATCAGGGTGCTGAAGTAGTACAGCGGAACCTTGGTTTTCGTTGGTAATCCATCTGAAAAGAATCGATGAAAACCGAAACCGATGAAAACCGAGGCAAACTTTTCCATAGGAATCAATGTAAATCCAATTAATCCGTTTTAGGCACTCCAAAAAACATACCGAAAACGACAATTTTTGGTGAATAAACATAGTGTTTAATGCTGAAAACAGTAACAAACAATAACACTAGGACCAGCTTCAGAGTCAGTGGACCAATGTCGCACCAGAAAGCTGTCCAAAGAGGTCTGTTTCTGACGCCTCTTTAAGATTTGTCTGAAATGGGGCAAGACATTGTCATTAAGCAAGTTGCAGACACAGCCTGCAACGGCTTTGTCCGGGTGATTTTTCTCCACAAACCCCTGCACCTTACTGCAAATCGATGAAAACCGAGGCAAAACGATGAAAACCGAGACAAATTTTTCACTGAAAAAATCAATGAAAACTGAAAACGATGAAAACCGAAGGCAATGAAAACTGAGGTTCCACTGTATTTTTTTTTTTAAATCATCCACCCTTTCCCTCATAAAAACAGATCCTCCCAAGCTGCTGTTAGTCCCAAAAGGGAAAAGCCAAGACATATTGAAACTATCTTTTTTTTAGCTATTTGTTGCTTGGGTGGTGGGATTTGTAACAGGAAACCAATTTACACCAGTTCCCTCTTACCAAGAAGCTACATTTCATTTTCACTATGTACAATTAGCACTTGTAAGAATCTTCCCATTTTAAGATGACCACAATCACATTTGTAACAATTTACCCTCAAAATAGCACTGCAGCCCTATACGACATTGGCTTCTTTGCAAATTAGACTCCCGATTTGCTAGTATAATTATACTCTGCCCTCTCTGTGCCTTACTCTTTAATGGTTCTAGGAGACCCAACTACAATGCCCTCCTTGATTCCTAGATTCCCAACCGTCACAAACATTTCTTACTCACAGCCCTGTGGAGGCCTTGGACATCTGAACTGCCTCAACGAGATTCCACTTATAATTTAATTAATATAATCTCTGCCCCAACCTGTTGTTCTGGGTTTTGTTAAAAGTAATTGGTTCAGCCGGGCTCAGGAGCCGCTATTTTAAAAATGGAAAAAACAGCTATAGATTTTAGTTATTCGTCTGTATTGTGCTAGAGATAAAAAGAGCCCCGTGGCATCGAGTGGTAAGCTACAGTGCTGTAATTAAAGTTCTGCTCATGACCTGAGTTCAGTCTCAAGAGAAGATGGTTTTGGGTAGCCGGCTCAGAATCGACTCAGCCTTCCATTCTTCTGAGGTCAGTAAAATAAGTATTCAGCTTGCTGGGGGTAAATTGTAGACAACTGGGAAAGGCAGTGGCAAATCACCCCCAGAAGCATAGTCGGCCTAGTAGACGTCGTGATGTGACATCCTCACATGGGTCAGTCATCACCCAGTGCTTGCAAAGGGAACAACTTTTGTCCCTTTTTTTGTGCTAGAGCACATCTAACCAAACAGCTTCCCACTTTCCTCAAATTGTTTCCAATTTTGGGACAGCCTTCATCTTGAGTCAACAGGTTTGTCATTGGGACCCATGTGACTCTACAGACTATTAGGAGAAAAATAGACGGCAACTAATCCCTTCCCTTCTTTTTTACATTGCCTGCTGGAAAGTTTCCCACAGAATGTTAACATTTCTTGCACCTCATTCAGATCCGATCCTATGACCCCAGCTCCTCTCCTGTGATCGATCAACATGGATGACAATCATTATCAGTTCTCAGAAGAAGGAAGGGCTAGAAGAATCCCACTAGGACAGTGATGGTGAACCTTTTAGAAACTGAGTGCTGGGGGCAGAGTGAGGGGAAACTGCACCTGGGGCATGCGTGCACTGTGTGCCCCTTCCATTCCCCCGCCCTGTCCTGGAATGCCCCTGGAATGTCCCGAAACACCCCCGCCCCTGGAACACTCTCACCACACCCCCGCAGGGGCGCGCACCCAGTATGTCGCGCACCCCTCGCCCCCTTGGCGCTCTGTCACTGCCGAGTGCCCAAACTGGGGCGACAGCTCGCGTGCCCACAAAGAGGGCTCTGAGTGCCACCTCTGGCACCTGTGCAATAGGTTCGCCACCACTGCACTAGGACTTTCACCAGCTCTGTTCTACCATAAGTTTCAGCCTCATAGTAAGAACATAAGAACATAAGAACATAAGAACAAGCCAGCTGGATCAGACCAAAGTCCATCTAGTCCAGCTCACTGCTACTTGCAGTGGCCCACCAGGTGCCTTTGGGAGCTCACATGTAGGATGTGAATGCAATGGCCTTCTGCGGCTGTTGCTCCCGATCACCTGGTCTGTTAAGGCATTTGCAATCTCAGATCAAGGAGGATCAAGATTGGTAGCCATAAATCGACTTCTCCTCCATAAATCTGTCCAAGCCCTTTTTAAAGCTATCCAGGTTAGTGGCCATCACCACCTCCTGTGGCAGCATATTCCAAACACCAATCACACGTTGCGTGAAGAAGTGTTTCCTTGTATTAGTCCTAATTCTTCCCCCCAGCATTTTCAATGAATGCCCCCTGGTTCTAGTATTGTGAGAAAGAGAGAAAAATTTCTCTCTGTCAACATTTTCTACCCCATGCATAATTTTGTAGACTTCAATCATATCCCCCCTCAGCCGCCTCCTCTCCAAACTAAAGAGTCCCAAACGCTGCAGCCTCTCCTCATAGGGAAGGTGTTCCAGTCCCTCAATCATCTTTGTTGCCCTTCTCTGCACTTTTTCTATCTCCTCAATATCCTTTTTGAGATGCGGTGACCAGAACTGGACACAGTACTCCAAGTGCGGTCGCACCACTGCTTTATATAAGGGCATGACAAGTACATGGGATAGGTCCACTTTTTGGACACCATTACACAATTTTATGGGATAGCTAGGACAATATAGCAAAGCATCCCCCAAAATGCGTGTGCGCGTAGGCACAAAGAAAAGACAAAGTCGTTCATAGTTTCTAATCTAATAAGAGGAGTATTTATTAGTGATCTCCATTAAGGATAGAAATGTGGAGAGATAGGTCCTCCATTCTAATCTATCTGGCTGATTGGGATGGATTCAGTCAGCATCCCATCTGCATGCATAGTGCAGTGTGGAGAGCAAAGGAGAGAAGAGTGGATAGGAAGAAGAAGCAGGAAGGCAGGAAGTCCCTGAGAATAGCAATCTACACATCAAAGGGATAGTGTCCATATGATAGAGAAAAGGTGTCAATGCCTATGACCCTCTCTAGCTATCTGACTTAGTGGTAAAACCCCCTCTGTGTTCGAGGCAGGAAACAGCGTACAGTTCTTCACTTCCAACGCTATGTATATAATAAAAAGAGAGTTCTAATATTTACATGTATTAGAAAACAAGTGACAACTACTAATGTAGTTACATTTGCCTTCAGAAAGGGAAATTTCTCAAAGATGAGGGGGATAGTGCGCAGGAAGCTGAAAGGGAAAATCAAGAGAGTCAAAAATGTCCAAGGTGCTTGGAGGTTATTTAAAAACACAGTCTTAAAAGCTCAGCTGGAATGTGTTCCGCAGGTTAGGAAAGGCAGCCCAGTCCAAAAGAAAGCCACCATGGTTAACAAGGGAGGTTGAGGTAATTATTAGGAAAAAAAGATGTCTTTTAGAAAATGGAAGTCCAACTTAACTGATGAAGAATACCAGAGAGAACACAAATGGTGGCAAAAGAGAAGCAAGTTAGCTGTAAGGGAGGCAAAAAGGATTATGAGGAACGAATGGCTGCGAACATCAAGACTAGCAACAAACAGTTCTTCAAGTACATCAAAAGCAGGAAGCCAGCTAGGGAAGCTGCAGGTCCGCTAGACGATGAAGGAACAAAAGGTAAAGCAAAGGTGACAGGGAGATTGCAGAGAAGCTGAATGAATTCTTTTGCATCTGTCTTCACCCAAGAGGAGGTGAGGAAAATTCCCTGCACCTGAACCAAGCTTCTTAGGAGGTGAACTGAGGAACTAGCGGGTTAGTGGTAGACAAGGAAGAAGTTCTGGCAGCCATTGATAAACTAAATGCTACCAAATCCCCTGGCCCAGATTGCATTCATCCAAGAGTTCTTAAAGAGCTCAAGCATGAAATTGCTGATGTTCTCACATTAATATGCAACTTATCCCTGAAATCAGGCTCCATCCCCTGAAGACTGAAGATGGCCAATGTCACACCAATCTTTAAGAAAGGGTCTAGGAAATTACAGGCCAGTCAGTTTGACATCTGTTCCTGGTAAATTAGTAGAATCTATCATTAAAGATAAAATTATTAAACATGTAGAAAAGCAAGACCTGCTGAGGAAGAGTCAGCATGGCTTTTGTAGAGGCAAGTCCTGTCTTACAAACTTACTAGAGTTCTTTTGAGGGTGTAAACAGACATGTGGATAAGGGGGAACCAGTGGACATTGTCTACTGGATTTCCAAAAGGCTTTTGACAAAGTTCCTCACCAGAGACTGTTGAGAAAACTCAGCAATGAAGGAATAAGAGGGAAGTCCTCCTATGGATTAAAACTGGTTGAGGAACAGGAAACAAAGGTGGGTATAAAATGGAAGTTCTCACAATGGAGAGATGTCGGGAGTGGTGTCCCCAAGGATCCGTTTTGGGATCAGTGCTCTTTAACTTATTCATAAATGACCTGGAAGTAGGGGTGGGTAGTGTGGTGGCCAAGTTTGCAGATGATACCAAATTATGTAGGGTGGTAAGAACCACAAAGGATTGCGAAGAGCTCCAAGCCGGACCTTGATAAATTAGGTGAGTGGGCTAAGAAATGGCAAATGCAGTTCATCGTAGCTTAAATGTAAAGCGATGCACGATAGGGGCAAAAAAAATCCAAACTTCACATAACACGCTTACAGGGGTCAGTGCTATCAGTCACAGACCAGGAAAGGGATTTAGGCGCCTTAGTTGATAGTTCCATGGAATGTCAACTCAATGCATGGCAGCGTGAAAAAGGCAAACTCTATGCTGGGGATAATTAGGGAAAGCTGAATTGAGAATAAAACTGCAAAGATTGTCATGCCCTTTATATAAATACTGGGTATGCGACCGCGACTTGGAGTAATTGTGTTCAGTTCTGGTCGCCACATCTCAAAAAAAGGATATCAAGAAATAGAAAAAGTGCACAGAAGGGCAATGAGGATGATTGAAGGATTGGAGCACCTTCCTTATGAGGAGAGGCTGCAGCGTTTGGGACTCTTTAGTTTGGAGAGGAGACGTCTGAGGGGGGATATGATTGAAGTCTATAAAATTATGCATGGGGTAGAAAATGTTGACAGAGAGAAATTTTTTTCTCTTTCTCACAATACTAGAACCAAGGGCATTCATTGAAAATGCTGGGGAAGAATTAGGACTAATAAAAGGAAAACACTTCTTCACGCAGAACGCAGGATTGGCTTTGAATATGCTGCCACAGGAGGTGGTGATGGCCACTAACCTGGATAGCTTTAAAAAGGGCTTGGACAGATTTATGGAGGAGAAGTCAATCTATGGCTACCAATCTTGATCCTCCTTGATCTCAGATTGCTAATGCCTTAGCAGACCAGGTGCTCAGGAGCAGCAGCAGCAGAAGGCCATTGCTTTCACATCCTGCATGTGAGCTCCCAAAGGCACCTGGTGGGCCACTGCGAGTAGCAGAATGCTGGACTAGATGGACTCTGGTCTGATCCAGCAGGCTAGTTCTTATGTTCTTATGTTCTTAAAATTACATAGAAAAAACATCACCATTCATGAAATGTTCTAGATATAATTTTATTTATTTATTTATCACATTTTTATCACGCCTTTTCTCAAGGGACTCAGGGTGGGTTACAACAAGTTAAAAGCACAGTGAAACATTTAGCTATAACAATTAAACATTAAAACTATAAAATACCTACAACATTTTAAAACGATTGATTCGTACATCATTTGTAAAATTTTCTAAGTCATGTAAATATTAGAACTCGCTTTTCATTAGAACTTTTCTAATATATGTAAAAAAATTCGTATGTAAAAAAATCCAGAGAGTTCGGACCCACCCTGGGGTCCCCATATTTGTTTACATTTTAGGGATCTTCACACACACACCCCAAACACACACACATACTTTTCTCTCGGAAAGATAGCACACAGAGGTAAAATAATCTAAAACAGCCAATAATCTAGCAATGCGAGTAACGCAGATTTTGCAATAAATAATTTATAAAGGAGGTGCTGGTAGGGCTGCCAACACTCTGGAGAGAAAAAAATCCTTTCCCTTTAACAGAGCCTGAATGGGATGTTATTTACCAAGTGAGGGTTGTCACCTCTTTGTCATGAATAGTTTGAGCTGTTCATATCCACATAGATAATCTCTGTGAAGGGGACAAGACATTTTTTTCTCCATGGTGTTGGCTGCCCTAATTGCTGGGTGTCCTCCATCTACTAGACAAATCTGTATTTCACCCCATTGTTAATTAACAGTCAATCATGTTTCTCCCCATATTGTAAACAGCTTAAACTCATTCCAGGAGACAAGTGCATAATGTGGGGGAGGATGCTAAGTCATGTTTCGTTGTTCACTTGGCAACTTGGGTTTGCATTGTTGTGATTCAATGCAGTTTCAACAACAATGCATCGTCAGAAATTCTTTCTACAGTCTTAAGAATTTTTTTTAAAAATCCACATGGATGTCCAAAACGAACTGCCTTTTTTCTCATTTGGCCAATGTGATTTTTAGATTCATCCCTAACTTACAATTAAACAGTGTAGAATAAATAGAAGGCATGACTAGTTCAATTAGAAATATTCTCAGAGGGGAAAGGGAAGACAGAATGTGTTACATAAAACAACCCAGGAAAAGCAGGAATTATACAGTAAAAGAAAGAGAACACTTGGCCATCATACAGCACTTCAAAACATTAAATATGCATTATTCCTTACTACTGCCTTTCTGGCCATTCCCATATTAAAAACCGTCACCCTCGTATTAAAAATTGGGGGATGATGAGAGAGAAGAGACTGAGAGAAACTCGCTTGTTTCAAGCCACATAGTGAATTTGTGGCAGAAAAGTTTGAAGAAGACTTCCCTCTGTGATACACCTCTGAAGATGCCAACCACAGATGCGGGCGAAACATAAGGACAAGATCCACCAGACCATGGCTACACAGCCCAGAAAACCCACCACAACCAGTTTGAAGAAGAGGCCACCAAATCCCAAGGGCATATCAGACAAAAAATAGTGCCCAGGGCAAGCACTGCTGGCTCATCCCACACACATCCCAACTCCCCATGGAGTTTGGGGGTCAGCATGCTGTTTAACATTGGAAGAAGTCCATGCAGATAAGCTTCATTGCTTATGAGTTGACTCTTGTATCTGTTCTCCCTCTGCTAAGTGACCAGTCAAGGCACATAGAGCCTTCGAAGATTATCTCAACTTGTCAAGCAAGTTCATCATCTAAGAAAAAACTGTCCCAAGACTGTAGAACGTGACAGATAAGACCATCACTTTGAGTGGTATTCAAAAGCAAAACTGGAAGCTGGTCCAGCTGTTTGAGCTATATCAACACCATTTTGACCCAATGGAAAGGTAGTGAACAGCCTTCAAAGGCAGCTCCACATAGAAAGGCACTGCAGTGGTCCAACCTGAATGCAGTCATGACATACCTGTTGACAAGTCAAAACACCTGCCAGCAGTTTCCACAAGTAAGGGTCATATGGCAAGAGTTAAAAGAGGAAGAAGAGAAGAGTTTTGGATTTATATCCCCCCTTTCTCTCCTGAAGGAGACTCAAAGGGGCTTACAATCTCCTTTCCCTTCCCCCCTCACAACAAACACCCTGTGAGGTGGGTGGGGCTGAGAGAGCTCCGAGAAGCTATGACTAGCCCAAGGTCACCCAGCTGGCGTTTGTGGGAGTGCACAGGCTAGTCTGAATTCCCCAGATAAGCCTTTACAGCTCAAGCGGCAGAGTGGGGAATCAAACCGGGTTCCTCCAGATTAGAATCTACCTGCTCTTAACCACTACACCACTGCTGCTCCCTCAAAGGGAGATTGAGGGGGAATCTCTTAGATTGAAAACCCAAGAGAAAGGGGGATTTCTGGTCAGATTCGCAAACAGAAGAAGCAGCCATCCCTCTCACCAAGTTGCCTCCAATTGAAGGAATAAACTGCATCCAACAAGATTTCCGTACTTAGTACAATAGTGTAAACTTTTCTAGAGCAACTGTCTACCTGTGGGAGCTGATTTTTTTTTATTCCAGTCCTCTGCAAAATGTTAACTCTAGCAAGCTGGTTCAACTATTAAAAAGAAAGAAAAACGAATACTTAATTGAGATTGGCCTTCAAGGCAGCTGTTTCCAAAGCAATTTTAGGCAGATATTTCAAGCAAGACAGGCATTGTTCCCAATGAATTAAGCAATTCCAAAGGCACCCAAGCGTTAAGTGAGAAAGTTTAACAAAAAAAATTAAATACCTAAGTCTGAAAGACATCAAGAAAAATATTAACCATACTGTGCCAATGTTTTTCATTGACAGGAAGACTTTGCTTCTCAAGAACTCCATAACAGGAAACTTTTCTCTCCACAGAACACCCAACTTTTTTATTCAAAAGGGATAGGAAGTTGGTCTGGTTGGCAGTATTGGAGGTATGGATTTTACTGGGCATGGAGGACCTGTTTGATATCTGACTTCTTGAATACTGTTGAAACATGCTATAATGGTTCAAACAAGGATATAATTACCTCATGATCCACTCTACATCCCTACAGTTAAACTGGGTGATAGTGTCTTCCCAAGAAATTTATGAATGGAAACGTGCGTCTCAAAGAACGTGTCAAAAAACGGACCGGAAAATATAATACAAGACATATCATGATGTTAAGCCGTTAAAGTGGCATTCAATGTATTACTCCTCTTATATTTCTAATCTTACAATACATGAAAATACAAGTGCAACAATGCTTATAATATTACTATCATTCCAAGTGGACTTCCTTAAAAGGAGTTAGCGATTTTGGCATCGTGTTTAAAATCTTCAAAGTTCACTCCTCAGTTTCTCGCGGCACATTATGTAAAACAGTCCAACGATAATCCTGCTTTTCATATATTTGTATCAAAAAACTATAGTCATAGGATATTATCCTTGACATTTGGCAAAGTATATTCTCTGTCAAGAGTATGATGTTATTCTGGATAATGCGGGCATTGAAATCTTACTTTGATCCCCTTCAGGAGTCCATTTTAAAGGAGCCCTTGTTGCACGCGGAGAGAAGTATTCAAAGCAAGCAAAAGTTCAGCAAGCAGAAGCTAGTCGCCTGCATCCAAGTTGATGCCTTCTTCAGTGCCCGGCCTTCAATAAGCAACATAATAAATTCAAAATTCTATAAATATATACATACATTCTCATAAAACTGTATGTGTCAATTTTAAACAATTTTAATAAATACTTGTTAATACAATATTTACCCAAACGGTGGTATGTTAAATATATATGTGTACATTCATTTCATTCTATTTTTTATAATAAATAATTAAATATTAATAAATACCTATGCACTTACATTTAAGCCATTATCCTTATCATCATCTCTAAAAGCTGTTGTTCTCTTTAATGGATGTCATTCAAGCAATGGTATGTGGTTCCATATATCTATTTCCTATGTGGATTTGCTGCAGCTGCTTTTTTCTATCTTAGTGTTTTAAAGGGACCACATCCAGCTAGCACTTCATCAAAGTCCATTATAGGTAAACACAAGAAAAAATCTAATTCTCTAATTAGACCTATTTGATATGATTTTTTAGAATATAAGACCATTTAGTTTCTCTGCTGGAGGAGCACTCTCTTTATATCTATATTGCTCTCAGATCGTTGATGATGGTACAAAAACTTCACAAATTGGAAATCCTGGGCTGCATGTTAAGCTTCAAAATAAAATGCTCAACTAGTGGTTCGCCCTTTCTTTTTTTTTGTTCTTATATTACTTTCAAGGTGTTCTGCATTCTAACTCTCAAGACATGCAGTTAAGTCATTCCGACGCACACTCAAGTCACAAGGGCAAAATAAATCATGTAGACACATTCCTTTGTTCCACATGTTGAGAAATGATTTATTTTCTCCATGTTCTGTTTTAAAGCGTGCGGATCCTTAATTTCTTTTAGCAGCTTAATGATTGTGGACACATGGTGCAGTGTCCACAACGATGGTGTCCTTTAATTCTCTAGATCTAGTGTAACTGTCTATTTCTTAATATCTGCTCCTTATTAGTTGTTGTCTTAAGCTAGTTGCATGTCTAAATCCCGAATTGTATGTAAGGGCTGGCAATGAGCATCCTGAATTTCGACAGTATGTGCCAATGCTTTTCCACTATGTCTTTTATAACTAGTGGCTTTAAAATCATAGTTTAATGCCCATGTTATTCTAGACTGTGTATTCTTACTTTTGTATTGGAGCTAAATTGTTGGCGTAGCTCCTTTGATCCTATTATGGCCCTACTTTAGGAACAGAGATTTTTGATAACTTCCCTTGAAGAGTATTTTTGCATTATTTTTTTTTGTTTCTTCCCTAAATGTCAGTTTCACTGGTAGAGTTCCGCTTTGCCCTGGACTAATTGACTATATGGTAAGTTATTTTTAAGGTGTATTGGATGGCAAGAAGAGATATTTAAGCTATCTTTATTCATTTCTTTCAATGGACTTATGAAATGGAGCAAGCAGGTGATTTGTTGACTATCATCTTATGAAGTTATCCAAGTGCTGTCCAAAAAGCTAATAGGTCCGAAAGAATTTTGTTCCCCTCTGTGAACTTAATTGAAGGATGTAAGTCATTTAGCCCAGTGTAATAGTTCCCCACATCAAGCCACTGGGCTGCATGATGAATAGCAAGTCATCTATATATCTGCAGTAATATAGAATTTTAGAAAAAAAATGGATTTGATTCTTGCATGATATATTGGTTCTCAAAATTGGACATGAACAAATTTGCGACACTTGGACCTAGGGGTGACCCCATGCTCAGGCCGGATTTTTGAATATAATAATTGTCTTTGAATCTGAAATATGTGTATTCAAATATTATTTCAAATAAGGAGATCAAAAAATGTGTGGGGGGTTGTTTGAATTCTCTAGTGTCTAATTTGTTTAGAAGTATCAATCTAGCTTCTTCATTAGGTACATTAGTGTACAATGACTTACATCCTTCAATTAAGTTCACAGGGGAACAAAATTCTCGGACTATTAGCTTTTTGGACACTTGGATAACTATAGATGATAGTCAACAAATCACCTTTGCTCCATTTCATAAGTCCATTGAAAGAAATAAGATACTTAAATACTCTTCTTGCCATCCAATACACCTTAAAAATAACTTACCATATAGTCAAATTAGTCAGGGCAAAACGGAACTCCCCTTACTTCAGTAAAACTACATTTAGGTAAAAAACAAAAAAAATAATGCAAAAATCCTCATCAAGTGGTTATCCAAAATCTGTTCTAAGTAGTAGATTCCCTTAATAGGGATCAAAGGAGCCCTTAACGCCAACAATTGCCCATAATACAAAAGTAAGAATACACAGTCTAGGAATAACATGGGCATTAAACTATGATTTTAAAGCCACCTTAGTATAAAAAAAGACATAGTGGAAAAGCATTGGCACATACTGGGTCCTAAATTCCAGGATGCTCATTGTCGTACCCTTTAATTGGGTTTCTAGGGACATGCAACTAGCTTAAGACAACAACTAATAAGAGCAGATATTAAAAATAGACAGTACACTAGATCTAGAATTAAAGGATTGTTCATCGCTGTGGACACTGCACCATGTGTCCACAATCATTAAACACTCAAAGAAATTAAGGATCCACGCACAAACAGAACATGGAAAATAAATCATTTCTCAACATGTGGAACAAAGGAAAAGGAATGTGTGCCTACATGGATTATTTCTGCCCTTTGTGACTAGGCAAGTGTAACGCTCGAATGACAACACGCGAAGTCTTGGAGAGTTAGAATGCAAGAACACGCAAAGCAATATAAGAACAAAAAAAAAGAAGATCTAACCAACTAGTTGAGCATTTTATTTTGAAGCAACATGCAAGCCCAGGATTTCCAATTTGTAGTTTTGTACCATCATCAATCCATCTGAGAGCAATATAGATATAAAAGAGAGTGCTCCTCCAACAAGAAATCTAAATGGTCTTATATCTCCTAAAATCATATCAAATAGTAAGGTCTAAATAGAGAATTAGATTTTCTCTTGTTACCTATAATGGACTCTTTGATGAAGTGCTAGCTGGATGTGGTCCCTTTTAAAACACTAAGATAGAAAAGCAGCTGCAGCAAAATCACATAGGAAATAGATATATGGAATCCACATACCATTCTTCTTTGAATGACATCCATTACAGAGAACAACAGCTTTAGAATGATAAGGATAATGGCAAATGTAAGTGCATTGGTATTTATTAATATTTAATTATTTATTATAAAAAATAGAATGAAAATGAATGTACACATATATATTTTTTTTAACATGTACCACACCGCTTGGGTAAATATTTATTAACACGATTTATTAAAATTGTTTTAAAATTGACACATACAGTTTTATGAGAATGTATAGTGGGTATTTATAGAATTTTTTAATTCTATTATATTGCTTATTGAAGACGGAGCACTGAATAGGCATCGAAAAGCTTTAGTTAACGACTAGCTTCTGTTTTTTCTTGCTGAACTTTTTTTGCTTGCTGAATACTTCTCCGCAAGATTGCAACAAGGCTCCTTTAAAATGGACTCCTGAAGGGGATCAGTAAGATTTCAGCCACGCATCTGCAGAATAACATCATACTCTTTGAAGAATATACTTTGCAAAATGTCAGGATAATATCCTATGACTATAGTTTTTGATACAAATATATGAAAAAGCAGGATTAATACTGCTGGACTGTTTTAAATGTGCAATTAAACTGAGAGGAACTGTTTTAAGCTACGTACAAAAAAATCCTTTATACCCTTTTTTTAAGGAAGTCCACTTGGAATAGTAATATTATAAGCATTGTTGCACTTGTATTTCATGTATTGTAAGATTAGAAATATAAGAGGGTAATACATTGAATGCCACTTTAGCAGCATACGTGTGTCTTGTATTATATTTTCCGGTCCGTTTTTTGATAGTGTCTTCCCCTCAGCTGGGACAAAGTCCAATCTAGACCAGCTTGACTGGACAGGAAGCTGGAATGTTTAGGCCCAGGTCAGGTAACAGTGTCATGGACAAGCAGAACGACTTATCCAATATTTGGTAAGGCCAAGGGCAGAAAGTTGCCAAGGGACCTTTCCCCACTTACCTTAAGCCCCGCGCTACTTGAGGAGAGTAGCACGGGGTCCCCTGGCACTCCCCACGACAGGGGCGGTAACAGCGCAGCCGCCCCGATGCTGCCGCTGTCGTGCCTCCTCAGCGCGTGGCATCCCTGGCGCTCTTCTTAACGGTGCCTTTTGATGACCCTGCTGAGAGCAGCGCGCGGCATAGGGGGGATCAAAGAGAATGTGGAAAGGCCCAAGGACAAGATGAACAGCAACTCCAAGAATCACGCAGTAGAGTGAAAGCCAAGAGCCATGGCCACAGAGAGGTCAAAATCAGAGCTAGATTAAGATGTGATGAGGATGTAAACTATGCTAAGTCAAAGGCCATTTATGCACTTGTGGTATGCTTTGCATGGAGTGTACATTTCCCTCAGGTTTGCTTCCTGGTTGTGCACATGTTTCCCCCTCTTTGGCAGTCACCCTGCCTTCAGATCAGAGAATTCCCAGGGTTTCCAAAAGTTCTGAAAGTGTGGCTTTTCCTCTCCCTTCACAGAAGAAGTGAAAGAGATCGGCATGCATTCAGCAGAACCAGTGAAACTGACATGGTCTAGCAAACTAATGCTAGACTAAAGGGAACAAATAAGGAAATACAAAATAAGGGCGGGAAAGGCAGCACACAACCTCCCCAAATGGGACTTGCACAGAAACAAGGAAATTTGGGGGGGGGGGCAGAATAGTAGATTAGCTCAGCTAGGGACACTTCACAAGAGAAGAACAAGAAAAACTATGGGGAAACTGAAATTGCAAAACAAATAGCCATGGGATAAGTAGTGTATGCATAAATGGCTTAAGAGGCTCCATAGAAGCCCCTGCAACATGATTAGGAAATATTTTGCATTTAGAGGCCCTTCATAATCTGAGGCCATATACTCTATCATGTAAATAAATCCAGCTCTGGTCACAAAACAAGTTCAAAACACTCAAACCACACAGCTATTCAACTCCCTAAAGCAACTAGCAATAGATCCTCTCACACTGAGCAAGCTATAAGAACTGAGGAGATAAAGGCTGAGGTAGCACTTATATACCCCCAGCCCTGTCCTGATTGGCTTTTCTAGTCACCTGCCTCAGCTGAGCTGGCCTAGGCAGCAGTTCCCAGGGTGGCCACTTGTGGGATGGTGCCATGGTTCCTTTCAGGCTTAAACTTCCCTGTGTTGCAGGGAATAAAGTGCTAAGCATGGTCCTGGGTTTGAGATCCCCAGTGTTCCACATTTACCAAAGCCTAGCACAGCTGCCATCAATGGGATCATGAGAAGGATACCAGCAGGAAACAGTCACCTTTCTTTTTATAGTGGGGCTCTGACTGAGAGCCCCTCTGCTGTTGAGGTTACCCCCAGAGGAGGGGAGGAAGTTACCAGGCACCCCTCTGTCCTGCCTGGATCAAGTTCTGTCTGAGATTCCCTTTTCTACAGAACATTTGTGCTGTGTTTTTAGAATTCATTTGATCCTCTTTGGAAGCTACTTTTGGTCAAAAAGCAGTATCAAATAAAATAAATAACCTAGGCTTGCCAGCCTCCAGGTGAGATTACAACTGATGACTACACTACAGATGTAATAAATGAGGAATGTGCATTCTACAAGGAAATGAGATAAGAGGATGTAGCAGTTGGCCAGGCTAGGACAGGACAAAACCAGGTAAAGCCAGTCACGTTGAGTAACTAGGCTGAAGTGCAAGGCTTGCACCGGAATGTATGCATTGATCATGCTTAATAGGATAATGAATAATTCTGTTATCTGCACCTCTATAACTGTGTGGTTTGGTTCTGCAACCCAACAAGATCGACACAGACTTCAGAGAATAATCAGAACTGCAGAAAAAACAATTGCTGCTAACCTGCCTTCCATTGAGGACCTGTATACTGCACGGGTCAAAAAAAGGGCTGTGAAAATATTTACTGACCCCTCGCATCCTGGACATAAACTGTTTCAACTCTTACCCTCTAAACGTCGCTACAGAGCACTGCACACCAAGACAACTAGACATAAGAACAGTTTTTTCCCGAATGCCATCACTCTGTTAAACAAATAATTCCCTCGATAATGTCAAACTATTTATTATATATTTATTATATAATTACTGCACTACTTTTTTCATCATTCCTATTACCCATCTCCTCCCAATTATGACTGGTATGACTATAGCCTGTGCTGACATTTCATTTTATTTTATGATTTTACATTTTATGTTTTTATTACTATTGATTGTTTCCTGATTGCTTACTAGACCTATATGACAATCATTAAGTGCTGTACCTTATGATTCTTGACAAATGTATTTTCTTTTATGTACACTGAGAGCATATGCACCGGAGACAAATTCCTTGTGTGTCCAATCACACTTGGCCAATAAAGATTCTATTCTATTCTATTCTATATTAACTTGAACGCCCCAGTCTGAATAAGGGGCAATAATGAACATGCAGGAAAAATATGGGAGGGGGCAACATATCAAGGAGTAACATGTAAATAGGTGGACCAGAAAGTTGTGACTCTAAGTACCCTTAGCCAATGGGGGAACAGAGAGGGTGTGGTGAATTCCAGAGAAGGGAATAGACATGCTGTGGATATACTATTTTGGTGGAGTCTACCAAGGCAGAATGTCTCCCCTTTCTTTGCAAATAAAGCTACTTAAAACTCTCTTCTGTTGGCTTGATATTTGGTAAAGAAATATTGGGCACCACACAGAGATCGGTTTTCCAAGAGGAAATGGCTGCTTTGGAGGGTGGACTATATGACATACCTTGCTAAGGTCCCTCCTTTCCCCAGACTCTGCCTTCTCCAAGCTCCAAGAAAGCCAGCGTGGTATGGTGGTTAACAGCAGGTGGACTCTAATCTGGAGAACTGAGTTTGATTCCCCACTCCTCCTCATGAGTGGGGGACTCTTATCTGGTGAACTGGATTTGTTTCCCCATACCTCTCCATGAAAACCTTAGGCTAGTCACAGTTCTCTCAGAAGTTTCTCAGCCCCACCTATTTCACAGGGTTTGTGGGGAGGAGAAGGGAAGGTGATTGCAAACTTTGAGACTCCTTACAAATGAGAAAAGCAGGGTATAAATCGAAACTTTCTTCTTCTTCTCTGCCCCCAAACCACTAGGAATTTCCTGTGCCCAAGCTGGCAACCTAAGCTGCAATCTTCAAGGCCAAACAGAATTTTCGACTGGGCTTATCCTGTAGCTAAAAGCAATTCTCTACCCACTGACTTATCTTGGCAACCATGCAATTGCAGAGCAGGAACGAGTCCTGTTAATAAAAAGATTGCTTTCCTGCCCGTGTTGTTTTCTCAGCTGCTAACTTGAGGCAAGGATCTTTCCAGCAGGTGTTTCCTTGGCGTAATCTAGCAGGAACATCTGTCCTGCGCACACCCTGCTGAAACGAACAGGACTCGTGCAAGGGCACTTCCGTGGCTCTCATTCATTTCAACGTGGCGCATCCTGGAGACAGCGCCGAAGACATGCTTGATTCATTGTGTCCCTTGGAAAGCCGCAGAAACAGCCTGCGGAGCCTCCTGCATACAGATATTGAGATTCTCTCCATGTTCGGAGAGGTATTGGCAAATGAGCGCACATAATGAGGGCTCTGTGCACAAACCGACAAGCTCCGCACGCTGTGTCACTGGCCTGCTGTCTATCAGAACATCCAGACAATGGGCAGCACTTTATTTCAGTGATGTTTGGCAAGATGGAGAGTATTTGGAAGGGGGGGAAGGGAATCTGTGTGAGAGGATCTTGTATTTTAGGAACAGCCTGCTGCTGAGTTGACCTTCTGCATCAGGAGCATTTGTCTCTCAAGAAGTGGTACATTTTACGCCGAGAAGAAACAGAAAGCCGGTTCCGGGCTCAGATGTGGGCCATTTGACAAGCAAAAGACAGCAATGTCACAGGGAAGAGTTTCCTTTCAACACTGAGCATCTGAGGAAAAAACAGGGTTAGATAACAGATCACCTTTAATGGTATAGCACAAGGATTTAAAATAAAATACAACAAAAATTAAAAGAAAACACAAAGCAAAATTAAGATAGTTTGTTTATGACCATGCATAAAAACATGGCCGTTTGTTCTAGACCATCACTGGATTCCTTGTTTAACAGATAAACAGTGTTCTGCTGGTCTGTCCAGCACTCTAAGCCCATCAATAAGATTGAGAGGAACTTTGTTCTGGCCCGGTTATGAAGGGGGCAATAATACAAACATGGGAGGAGGGGAGAATAAAATAAATGGGGTGGCATGCAAGGGAAGGGGAGGGAGGGCGGGGAGGGAGGGAGTGATTGGTGGCATGCAAGGGAGGGAAGGGAAGGAAAGGGCCCCCAGGATCTTGACCTGCCCCACCCACCCTAGTGGAGAGAGGGAGAGGGAGGGGTGGCATGCAAAGGAGGGAAGGGAGGGAAGGGAGGAGGAGTTTTCAGCGTGCAGATGCAAAGACCCTCGCCTCTCAAACCAGGATTGCCATCTCCAGGTTGGGAAATTCCTGGAGGTTTGGGGGTGGAGATTTGTGCAAGGTTTGAGGAAGGAAGTAACCTCTGCAGGGCATAAGGCTAACAGAGACCACCCTCCAAGGCAGCCATTTTCTCCGGGGAACTGATCTCTCAACTGGAGATCAGTTGTAATTCTGGATGGTCTCCAGTCCCTTCCTGGAGGCTGGCAACCTGAGGGGAAACTGACTAAAGAAAATCCGGGTTTCATTTCTTGTCCTCAAAGCAGTTACAGCTGCTGATACTTGCTAATCACTCAAAATGGATGACTGATGTTTTGTCAATGGAAACGAATGGATAGGAGATCTTTTTCTGAACTGGAGGTTTGCCAGCCAGGCTGGGGTCAGAGGCCAGTGTCCTGGGAGGGGGGAAGGAGAGACTGAAAGGAAGAGGAAGCACATTTGTTCCATTTCAGAGAGGAACACATAGAAAGCTCTGAGAAGACTAAAGGCAGGAATGGGATGTAGAGGTTGGCCATCTCCAAGAGGGGCCTGGATATCTCTAGAATTACAACCAATCTCCAGATGACGGGCACCTGTTCCCATGGAGAAAATGGCTGCTTTGGAGGTTGGAGTCTATGGGATTATATCCTACTGAGTTCTCCTCCCCCAAACCTTAGCAACCAGTCAGAATTTAGAGTTCAAAGCTATATTCTGTAGAGTTTGAAAGACTCCAGATGATAGGTAGGGTTGATGATTCAAGTAGCCTGAATTGGGGAATATGCCCGAATTGGGGTCAATTTGGGCATATTCAGGCCATTTTTGGCCCAAATGCAGTGGCCCCAAATACGAGCTGATCCGAATACAAAGTATCTCCTATTAGCTCCTATTGGAAAAAAGGAAGATGGGGCACCCCCTTTGGGGGTTCATAAAATTGGACCACCTGAACCAAAGTTCACCAAACTTGAGTGGTATCATCAGGAGAATCCCCTGAACATACCCTGCAATTTTGGTGCCGCTAGGTTAAACAAACACCTCCTACAGGCCAAAAACCTAAAAACACCTAAAATATTAAAAAATTTAGACAGACCCAAATTATTCGGGATATCCGAATATATTCGGGTATACCGAATATGGTATTCAGCTTGTTCGGGTATACTGATAATTTAATACCAGAATAAAGCCGAATCTGAATTTTACTGAGTCTTGCTCAACTTTAATGATAGGCACTAGGTTTGTAGGTCCCTCCTGGCCACGAGAGGGTGACTGGGAGGTAAGGATGCCAGATCCAGATTGGGAACTCCTGGAAATTTGGGGGTGAGGACTGGGGAAATCTCAGTGGGGTTCCAATAACGCAGTGTTTATCCTCCAAGGCATCCATTTTCTCCAGAGGAACTGATTACTGTAGTCTTGAGATTAGGTGTAATTCCAAGGGTCCCACTTGGAGCTTGGAATACGTAATTCCCCCCCCCCCCAGGAAAGTGATAGTTAGCAAGTCTGTAATGATCATATTTGAATTCCATTTTCAGCTGGGTTGTCCATATCCAGTCCAGAAGGCAATGCTAGGAAGAGAGATAGAGAAGGACAGAAAATGTCTTAATGATGCCTTTGAGCAAACCCCTGTACAGACAAAAAATGCAAGGAGGAAGAAGAGAGCTTATTAACATTCACAGGGGAGGTCTGGAGAAGTACAATCTCTGATCATTTTTTTCCAGCAACTCCTTTCAAGGAATGAATAGCATCCCTAGAGATTGGTCCATGGGCAACTTGTAATGCTCTTTTTGTGGAATGTACCTAGCATTGCTAGCTCTGGGTTGGAAGTATCTGGAGGTTTTGGGGGTGATGTCTGGAGGAGTGGGTTGGGGGAGGGGCAAGGACTTCACTGGGGTATAATGTCATGGAATCCACCTTCTAAAGTGGCTATTTTTCCAAGGTCGTTTCTGCACAGCAAAATCATACCAGTGTACCACCAGGTTTTTTTAACCTGGGTCTATTTTATCCTAGTTTCTCCCTCCGCACAGCCTCCCATTTCTTTCCAGGAGCTGAGTTAGGACCAGGAGGTAATACTCCAGTTTGTTCCACACAAGCCCGGGTCTTTTGTATTTGCACTGCAAGTGCATCCCCGTATGCACAAACCTCTTGATTGGTCCAGAGCAGGAAGGCGGAAAAAATAAACCAATCCTGCCCCCGTGGTGTTTGCACAGCAGTGGGGTCACCCCGGGATATTTGAAAAGAATTGCCAATTTGGCGATTTTTGAAAATCCTGGGCTAAGGGAAATATCACAGGGCAACACCAGGGCAGGCCCGCTTCATCACCAGGGAACTGTACAGAAAACTTGCACGAACCAAGATATTTCACTTGCCCATTCCAGGATATTTGGACTGTGTGGAAATGGCCCAAAGAGCAGCAGTGGCATAGGAGGTTAAGAGCTCGTGTATCTAGTCTGGAGGAACCGGGTTTGATTCCCAGCTCTGCCGCCTGAGCTGTGGAGGCTTATCTGGGGAATTCAGATTAGCCTGTGCACTCCCACACACGCCAGCTGGGTGACCTTGGGCTAATCACAGCTTCTCGGTGCTCTCTCAGCCCCACCCACCTCACAGGGTGTTTGTTGTGAGGAGGGAAGGGCAAGGAGATTGTAAGCCCCTTTGAGTCTCCTGCAGGAGAGAAAGGGGGAATATAAATCCAAACTCTTCTTCTTCTTCTTTTTCTTCTTCTTCTTCTTTCTATCACCTGGAGATCAGTTGCAACAGTGGGAGATCTCCCGTCATCACTCCCATATTGTGAAGTTGCGATAGGTGCCCACAAGTCCCTTACCTGCACATTCACCACCTGGAGGTTGGCAACGCTATGATGTGCAACATCTCATGGTTCACAACATCAGAACCAAAAGACATATCCTCCTGGAGATGTTATGTAGGAGATGGGGGTGGGGAATATTGTTCAGGGACATGGTACTAGATAGTGGAAGAAGACAATGAGTATTCCCCATAAATAGGAGAATGAAACATTCTTTTGAAATAGGCTCCTCCTATCAGATTCCTTCCCACCCATCCACTCCTTTAAAAAAAATCATCCCGAAACTGCAGAATTCTGCTCTTGGGACACTGCAGTGTTAATGTTGACTGTCAAAAATTTACATCTCCTTTCTCAGAGGCTCTTAAAACACCCTTCACCTGACAACACCACCCAACTGGCCTTTGAAAGAGTTAAACCCATTAATGCTTTTGGCGTCACCTCCAGCACACATACGAATGAATCACTGCTGTCTTTCTTAGTTTGTTTGCTTTTTTGAGTTTTTCCCCCCCAGCATGCAGAACAAGATCAATATTTAATTTGTCAACATTCTTGAGTTGTTTTTATCTTTTGGGTTGTTTTTATCTTTTTTTCCCCCTCTCCCTTTCCTCAGAGCAAGATCACTTTCTAGTTGTAAGAGGGGATGTCGCAAACTATCAAGCCACAAGCACATTTGGAAGTCATGAGGCCGGGAATGGTTTGGTTGAATATTTGCACAGTGCCGTGGCATTCTGCCTGTTATGTAAGACAGACTTCCTTTCCATGCACTACAGCAGATACTGAGAGTATTCCAATATCAAACTGTGCAATGGAATGCAACCCGGTGAACATTATGTCCAAAGTCCCTGGGGGTTCTAAACTATCCCATGGCTGAAAATGTTAGAAGAAGAAGGAGGAGGAGGAGGAGGAGGAGGAGGAGGAGGAGGAGGAGGAGGAGGAGGAGTTTGGATTTATATCCCCCCTTTCTCTCCTGCAGGAGACTCAAAGGGGCTTACAATCTCCTTGCCCTTTCCCCCTCACAACAAACACCCTGTGAGGTGGGTAGGGCTGAGAGAGCTCCGAAGAGCTGTGACTAGCCCAAGGTCACCCAGCTGGCATGTGTGGGAGTGCACAGGCTAATCTGAATTCCCCAGATAAGCCTCCACAGCTCAGGCGGCAGAGCTGGGAATCAAACCTGGTTCCTCCAGATTAGATACATGAGCTCTTAACCTCCTACGCCACTGCTGCTCCTGTTACCCATCCGTTGTGGCAGAGAGGGGAGCTTGAGGAAACTGGAATGTTAATAAAATACAGCATGAGGTCTTCAGTAAATCTTATTCCAAGGAAAAGAAGTAGCATAGTGGTATGAGCATAGAACAGAGGTGCTAACCAGGAGTCCATCCAGGAGTCTATCTAGTGCAGCACCCTGTCTCACACAGTGGCCAATTTGGAGGGTCAACAACTGGGCAAAGATGCCAGTGCCTTCCCCTGTTGTCACCTCTTGGCACTGAGATTTAGAGGTTTACTGCCTCTGAATGTGGAGGTCACCCTGGCTGATAACCTCTGATAGACCTGTCCTCCATGAATCTGTCTACTCCCCGTTCAAAGCCATCTTTACAATCTGCTAAGCCACATTTTCGATATTAAATGCCAGCAGTCCTGTTCCCTTTCGGTTCAAGTGAAGCTGGCATCATTTGTGCAGGTTCAGCTTGTCCCAGGAAGTTTCCCAGGGCCTAAAACATCTAAACCCTTCCTCATGACCTTTTACTTTCTGCCTAGTCACCCTAAATTTTTCCTCCAGGCCCACCCCATCACATTTCCCAATGCCATTTGTTCTAGAATGCCCCACACCGTTAAAGCACATACTCTGCAGACTGAAGGGCCCCAGGTTCAACAGCCTGCTTTTCAAAATCTAGTAGCACTTGCTGAGAAAGACACTTCTGTAATTGAGTTTCTAGAAAGTAGTGGCCAGAGTACACTGAGCTGGCATGGTCAGTGGCCTGACACTAACTCTGGACAGGCTGATTTAATAGATCTGCTAATCTGGGCAACCACAGAATCACAGAGTTGGAAGAGCACAAGGACCACCCAGGCCAAACCCCTGCCATGCAGGAACACACCAGTAGGGGTTAAGAAACATGCCAGGATGGACATTTTGCTCAAATACAAGAGGGACGTCAAAAACATGATGACATCACTTCTGGTACATGCCAGAAGTGATATTGCTGTATCGCTGGTGACAGCAGCCTAGGGCTGCCTTCCCTGCAGAGGCGTAGCTCCAAGGGGATGAGGGGGTGCAACACACCAGGTGCATGCCCCTGTGGGGGCGTGGTGAGGGTGTTCCCAGCATGTTCCAGGGCAGGGTGGGGCAGATGGGGGCGGGGCGGGGCAGAGGACGCACCAGTGCACCGGGAGCTTTTCCCCCTTGCTCTGTGCCTGCTTCCCTGCCAATAAGTTTCCCCACCGGCTAGCAGATTAGCAGCAGCAGTAGGATCACCAGCTCCAGGTTGGGAAATATCTGGAAATTTGGGGGATGGAGTCTGGAAAGGGTGCAATTTGGGGAGGGGAGGGCCTTCAGTGGGTTATAATGCCATAGAGCTTACCTTCCAAAATGGCCGTTTTCTCCAGGCAAACTGATCTCTGATCACTTGTAATCCTAGGGGATCGTCAGCCACCACCTGGAGTTTGGCAACCTAAGCGAGGCAGGGCCCAGAGGATAGCAGTGCCAAGAGCTATTTTTGACAACTCCACTGCTGCCACCCTATATATAATAACCTGTGTATACTCTGTCTTAGAAAAAGATGTTAGTGGGGCAGGGGCGTAACGAGGCAGCCCTGGGCAAACTGTAGCCCTGGGCAAAACCTGAGTTGGATCCCCCCCCCCCATGGGCGGCCACTCCACCACGACCAAGTTTCTTTTTGCACCAGGACATTGGTGCCTGCAGGGGGTGCATTTTAGACATATCAGCACCAAAATTTCAGCATATCATCAGGAGACTGTCCTTATGCTACTCCCCAAGTTTGGTGAGGATTGGTTCAAGGAGTCCAAAGTTGTGGACTCCCAAAGGGGGTGCCCCATCCCCCATTGTTTCCAATGGGAGCTAATAGGAGATGGGGGCTACAGTTTTGAGGGTCCATAACTTTGGGCCCCCTGAACCAAACTGCACCAAACTTGGGGGGTGCCATCATCTCCAGATGATACCCTGAAATTTTGGTGCCGATACATTCAAAAATGCACCCCCTGCAGGAACATCCTAGAAATTTTCCCAAGAATCTTTGTTCTGCATTGAGTTTTCTGCATTGCTGTCAATGGGGGTTGCAGGCTGTGGGGGGCACATTTCTGAAGGCACAGTCTCAGAACTGTCAGGGTATCATCAGGAGACTGCCCTAATGATACCCCCCGAATTTGGTGCAATTTGGTTCAGGGGGGCCAAAGTTATGGACCCTCAAAACTGTAGCCCCAATCTCCTATTAGCTCCCATTGGAAACAATGGGGGATAGGGGCACCCCCTTTGGGAGTCCATAACTTTGGACAGTCTCCTGATGATATGCTGAAATTTTGGTGCTGATATGTCTAAAGATGCACCCCCTGCAGGCACCAATGTCCTGGTGCAAAAAGAAACTTGGTCGTGGTGGAGTGGCCTAAAAACTGCGCCTCCTACAGGCCAAAAATGGAAAACCACTAAAATACCCAAAAACGAACCCAGCATTTTGATCCCCCCCCCCACAAGGTGATGCCCTGGGCAGCTGCCCACCTTGCCCAATGGGCATTATACCAGTGTAGTGGGGTCAGTTGAGGTTCAGCAGTCGAGAAAATGTGTATGCTTCCGCATTAGAATATAGTCTCAAATGAATATGAGAATTATCCTTCATTTTGACATGCTGCCTTCATCAAAATCATTATTTTCTGCATTATTGAACATATTTAACTAAATGCTACAGTGTGTTTTACTTTCAAATGAATGGGGAGGGGAGCAGGGCTGGGTAGGCTGTGGGGCCAGGCGGAGCATTCTACAACAAAGAAAGTCCAGCAGGTTGAGTTCTGTGGGAGAGGAATATACAACCCTAATAACATCTTTTCTGAGTCAGACTATAGTAGTCATGGATGTCTCATTCCACAGCCCTTTACAGAAATATATTTCTTGGTCTTATGCTCCCATTCATTAGCAAATTTCAGTGCATTTTAGATACTGAGAGATACACTATGCTCAGCAGCCTTGTAAATGCAGCCATGTAGAGGAAGTAAAATCTAACCCAGTGATGCACTTATAATGACAGATTCCGCTTCCTGGTAATGACGTACTGGAGTGTGGCAGCGGAACAAAAATCTTTGCCAGGAAACCGTTATCATGGCCGGAAGAATGGTGCACAAACATTCCCAAATACGGTCCCCAGCAACAGCACAAAAATGAGTCCCAAGCTGTGCCGAGAATAAAAAATTAAGAACAACGTCTGAATCTGTGGCAGTCAGCACAAACAATACTGGGGTCTTTCACAGCATATTCGAACAATCAGCTTTATGGCAGCTTTACCGCAGTTTTGCAGTATTGATGTATTCTACACAACACAACTGAAATGTTTTCAGGTCGCAAAATAAAACCTTTGGGGGGGTTTCCCCCCTAAAACGTTTGCCAAATGTTTTACTTTTCCTAAAAATGTTTTATTTCGAAAACGCTAGAATCAGGATATTTTTTTCCTGAAGCCATTTTGAAAATGTTTCCTGTTTGCCGTGAGGAGAGCAGAAACATTTTATCTTTCCCACTCAACTGCTAAAGCCCTCGCTTTGGTTTTGTGTCCAGCTCATGCCCACCATTTTCTGCCTCTTTGGAATTCTCCATGTTTCCCACCATTTGCAGAAGGTTCCCACAGAAATTTCCTCAGCTTGCAGCTCATCCATCTGCAATTTCCATCTACAAAGTACATGAATAAAGTTAGTCGCCACCGCCAATTCGGCACAAGTGCCATTTTTCCTTTTTTCCTTTGTGTTTTGAAGGAGGTGTCTTCAAAGCTACGAAGACTCAAAATATGCACATATTGCTGATTCTCATGTCATAACCTTGTAGCTTTGAAGACATCTCCCTCAAAACAAAAAGAAAAAAACACCACCTGAGCTGAATCAGCAGTGAAAACTAACTTTATTCATGTACTTTTTGACAGAAATTGCGGGCGAATTAGCTGCAAGTGGAGGAAACCCGCATGGAAATCTTCTGCAAATGGTGAGCAGCATGAAGAAATCCCAAAGCGGCCGAAAATGACAGGCATGAGCTGCTTACAAAATGGAAGTGAGAACTCTAACAGTCGGGGGGTGGGGGAGAACTTTTGGGGGTGGGCAGTATATTAAATGTGCCGAATAAATAAATAAAATTTCAGGGTGGGCTGTATATTAAATGTGATTAATAAATAAATAAAATTTGGCCATGTTACGCGGACAGAAAAAAGCCAAAACGGTTCTTCTAAAAATGTCTGCAAGACCTTTTATTTGTGTTGTGCGGAATGGGCATATGCCAGTCAACAAGAGTCACATTGTTCCATATTTAGTTGCGGTTTCAACGTCTCAAGAGCAAACTAGCCTCAAAGAAATTGGCCTTGAAGAAAGGTGAGATATATGCCACGAGTTTTATCCTGGATCTTCCAGATCGTTTGTTGGAAATACATTATTCTTTACTAAGTACTGAAGTACCTGTTTGTATTGTTCTGGTAACACAATGGGCTGAATTCAGTTGGCTTTTCAGATGGCATAAAAAGGATGGGTCCTCTCTGACCACCAAAAAGGTGGTTCTGGGGATCATAGAGAGGAAATGGATAAAAGCTACATGGGAAGAGATGAGATTAATTGAAAAAGCTGGTTGGATCCAAGCCAATACACATTAATACAAGTTGAATATATTCATGCTTCCCATGAAGAATATTTAAGAATATTAAAATTGATCCAGAACTCTCCCCAAGTAACAATGGAGAACTGCTCACCACCAAGAAACGGAAATGTCAGATGAATCTGCTTACGAAGTAGAGATTTTGCCATTTGAAAATACTGCTATTAGACAGCACGACTGGTCTTACAAGGTTGCATGTACAATTGCCTGCAAACTCATGTTTTATTTAATTTTGTTTGCAAATTATATTGCAAATAATCACTCTCTCTATAAGACTGCACCCGTACATAAGGTTTGCTTCTAAATTATGCGGGAAGTTCCTTGTGCTAATTGGGAAAATCCATCCTCAGGGTTTCTACTCTGTGTTCATCTAAGGAGTGAAAACTCAATACAATTTAACTTTATGCTGCTTTCTGGGAAGCAGAGCTCATACTTTAAGCAGTAGCCCTTATCTGAGTAATGGCTCATTGGCGTAAGTTTTGCCTTAGTAATCACTCTTACGTTCGGCAGATTTACATCAGGAACAGAACTAACCCTAACCCTAACCCTAACCCTAACCCTAACCCTGAATCAGGCCAACGGTCTTTATAGTCCGGCATTTTGCTTCACCCAGTGGCCAAACAGATGCACCCAGGACACATCCAGATGCGAATAGAGGCCACACCCTCTTCTTATCACACATACCTCATAGGCCGAATCCCCACTGAAAATTTAATCTAGATACAACCAAGTTTCAAAAGAATCGGCACCTTTTCATCCAGGTTCCAACATCCTCACTGCAGCATGTTTCTAGTGAAGACGTCTAGGCCTGCCCCCTGGGGGGGTGGTTGCCTGCTGTCAGGGGTCCAATTGCTAAGCTAGTAGCACTAAAATTTCAGAGTATCTTTAGGAGACTCTCCTGATGTTACCACCCAGGTTTGGTGAAGCTTGGTTCATGGGGGCCAAAGTTATGGACCCTCAAATGTGTAGCCCCCATCTCCTATTAGCTCCCATTGGAGTGGGTTTTTTCCCCAAAAAGGTGCATATACGAGCAGGTCCAGGAAAATCCCATAATCGTGGGGGGGGGGAGTGCCAGAAATGGGACTGATCTGTGTTCCGTGGTTCAGCATTGAGGAGATCGCGAAGAAACCTGGATATTTCGGGTGACTATCCCAGGATTAATCGCCAGTGGGAAATCGCCCATAGTCCCAGGTTCCATTTAGTCACTACAGTTAATAGCCATGGGGGGACCTGTCCTCCATGGACTTATCAAATCCCTGTCATGACCCTCTAATGTGTTCGCTTTGGCCCTGCCATATTTCTAGCTACTGGGGGCTTCCTGTCCTGGGAAAGTTCATCTGTGCTCTGTTATGCAGCTATAGCAGGGTGGAGTGAAACTTGTTAGCCATTATCACATCCTGAGGAATTTGTGTGTGTCTGTTTTCTCACCTTCAGAGAGGGAAAGGGGAAATATAATCTTTTGCCTGTAGTCTTCTGGTCCATTCAAACAATATAGCCACCAGCTATTCCTATGCTTGTCATCCATAAAACAAGAATTCTGCTTTTAAAGTACTGATCCCTGTCTTTGAGCAAGTCTGGGGTTATGACAATCCCCTCTGAATGTCAGCTAAACTAATGACCATCGATGCAGCCTGTGGTAGTGAATTCCACAAGTTAACTGAGGAACACTTCCTTGGTCCTGGTGTCTATAGAAATGCCCAGATCGTCTCTTGCAGAATCCATGATGTTTCAGGTCCTAGGAGGGAATCAAGAGAAGGCCTTGCTTCTACACCTTTTTGTTTGTCAACCCTCCAGGGCAACTGGTTGGCCAGTATGTGAAGCAGGAAGTCGGACAAGACGGACCAATGGTCTGATCCAATGGGGCTTTTCTTGAGTTATATATACACTATGGGTAACTCCATGCAGACAATACTAAAGAATAATGAGGGCACCCTAAAAATGTTTCTGCCACGAGAGGCTGATTGCCAAGAAAAGGTCTTTCCCCATGCTATCCCCAGCAGAGTTAGGTGCTTCAAAGCCTGCTCGCGTCCAATGGACCAAGAAGAGAGTAAATCTGCGTAGGATGGCACTGTTAAGAACCAAATGCTTTATTTAGAAGGCCCCAAGTCCTGCTGGGGCTGATGGATGAGATAGCATTTCTGTGCAAGGTCAGGATGGTCAGGGATTGTTCTCAAAAGAATGTAAACTTCAGAGAGACACCAAGGAGCCTTCCGAGAAAGGAAAGATCTCCTTTTAAGGTGCGCAGCACTCAAAAGGATTGTATTCAGCAGAGGTCTGCGAAAGAAAGGTAAAGGCTCTTTGTGAGCTCCTGCTTCCTGTGGATTCTCCACCTTGCCAGAATTGTCATCTGTTATGCCTTAAAATAGATCACAGAATTCTCCCCCTTTCTGCTTCGTATGGAGACGCTGACAATTAGGGCAACTCAGCGATGGTGGAGAACGATTGCATCAGCAGGAAAGAGGAGAGTCAATTCATTGAGGACAGGAGAAGAAAGAATAAATCAAGTTACAAGTCCACAGGTACCTCAATAAAAACCAACGGTGCATTTACAGTAGGTACGCTGGGATCCCCAATTAAAGGGCTGTTTGAATTAACCAAAGATGGAAAGGAATGGCGTTTTAATTGATTTGACCTACATAAAATGTCCTTTCCGCGTGGCAGATGTAGAATGTTAAGCCATACTGCCGTACTGAAGAGGAATCCCAGGACTGAGGGATTTCGATTTGCAGAGAATTTCAGCTGGCTAAAGGCTGCTGTCAGAAGCAGAGCCCCATTTTTAAAGCAAATGAGCTGGAAAAGAAATGAAAAAGGTGGCAGTAATTCTGAAGTCCAGTGTACACATAAAATGTTTATATACAGGGCTTTGTGTGTGCGCGCGCGTGCATACCCTGTTTCCCTGAATATGAGACATCCCCTGAAAATAAGACGTAGTAGAGGTTTTGCTGAAGTGCGAGATATAAGGCATCCCCTGAAAGTAAGACGTAGCAAAGTTTTTGTTTGGAAGCATGCCCGATAAACAGAACACAGAAAAATAAGACATCCCCTGAAAATAAGACATAGCGCATCTTTGGGTGCAAAAATTAATATAAGACACTGTCTTATTTTTGGGGAAACATGGTACATGTGTGCGTCTGCACATGGTGATACCCCTACTGAGTATGAGCATCTTGGGGAGGGGGGGGAGAGGTAGAAATCAGTGTGACTTTATATATACCTCAGCCCTTTTTTAGTATTTTTTTAAAAAAAAACACTGCATATGTACACACACAGTAGGCAATAAAACTAATAGCCTCCCCAATTCAAAATGGTTACTCTGCAAAGGCTGTTTTAAAAGCCTTGGTAGGGGAAAAGGATGGATGCTCAGCATTTGATCAGAAAAAATGGCATGGGAGCATATAATATTTTTAAAAAAATCCTTCCTCGGATCTGCAATCCCAATGATGGAGATGCCAGCCTCCCAGAATTATAGCTCCTTTCCAGCCTACAGAGATCATTTCCCCTAGAGAAAATGGATGCTTTGGAGCAGAGGTGTCAAACTCGCGGCCCTCCAGATGTTATGGACTACAGTTCCCATCATCCCCTGCCAGCGTGGTGCTGGCAGGGGATGATGGGAACTGTAGTCCATAACATATGGAGGGCCGCGAGTTTGACACCTGTGCTTTGGAGGGTGGACTCTATGGCTGTGTATCCCACTGAGGTGCCTGCCCCCCCCCCCTAGGCTCCATTCCCAAATCCCCAAGAGTTTCCCAACCTGGATCTTGCAATCTTACCGCCCCCTCCTCCCATTTCATGCTGATGGCTGTGGATGGGGGAGGGGAGGTGCCTGGCAGCCCTACCCAATGAAGATCATCCTCACTTACACAGGATCTTTTTAGAGTGGCAATAAATAGTCTAGGATCCAACTGCAGGACTTCGGTGTAACGTGAGATTCAGCTCATGTATACGAACTCGTTTTGTTTCCCCGCTCCTACGCTTGAAGTCTGCTGGGTGACCTTGGGCTGGTCTTTAGAACTCTCTCCCCACCCCCCACCCCCACCTACCTCACAAGGTGACTGTTGCGGGGAGGGGAAGGTGATTGTCAGTTGCTTTGAGACTCCTAAAAGGTAGAGTTAAACCATTTCATCATCATCTTCCTCCTCCTCCTCCTCTTCTCACATCGAAGATGTGGTGTACTAGTTAAGAATGTTGGACTGGTATCTGGAAGACCCAGGTTTGAATCCCTACTTGTGCCATGGCAGTCTGCTGTATCATTTTGCCCCAGTCACGTTCTCTCAGCCTACCGTCCCTCACAAGGTTATTGCAAAGATAAAATGGAGGAGAAGGGAATGATATAAGCTCCTTTGGATCCCTACTGGAGAGAAAGGCAGCACATAAATGAATTAAGTACATGATTACAATCATCTCCAGATGACGGCGGTTATTTCCCCTGGAAAAAACGTCTGGCAGGTTGAAGTCCATGACGTCGTGTCCCGCTGAGGCCCCCTGCCATCCCTAAATTTCACCTTTCTGAGGATCTATCCCCAAATCTCCAGGATTTTCTCAACCCATAGTCAATCATCTTATTTTCAAGCCTCTCTCACTGTTGAATTCCCGCTCTGTATTCAGGTTTGAAAGGCGCAAGGCCTCCATTAGGTGGAGGAACTATCAACAATGGCTGCAAATCTCTTTCACAACTTTGGAGAATGTAATTCATATTCCATCCCATTGTGACGTTAATTCATTTTAGTGTTGGTATCTCTCTTTTTTTGCTGACTCGGTAATGTTTTGATGCGCTTCACCGTGTTTGTTGGGATTTCACAAGAAGCGAGGGCATTTGTGTTTTGTAAGCAGATAATTGGAAGCAGGAAAATTGGCTCTGCGATCTATTGAAGTTTTGAACACAGCGATATCAAGGTGGCATTACTTCATCGAGGGGAAAACTATTCATGGAAATAATGGCCTTTTTTTACAGCACCGGCGAATGGGTGCAACCAGGTCTTCGGGTGATAAAAACTGCAGAATTGGATACATGGAAGAAAGTGGGAGAAAGAGAGCCTTCGTAAACCAGCACAAAACCCGCAAAATGTAGTCAGACATTGTGCGGGGACGTACAACTTGTTAATACGGTCCCCTTAGTGAATGAGAAATAAAAGCCTCAGCTACGTTGCTAATGCTGCTAATCAGGGAAATGTTTCAAAAATAAAAACAACCTGCTGTAATGGAAATGGCTCCCCAGAGTAACGCCATTAATGGAGTATTCATTAGGCAGGTTTTATTTCTCCGCATTGTTGAGGTATGGAAACGACCATAACGTGCTGTACTGCTGGATATAAGAAAGGCCGTGAAGCAAGAAGTTTTGATGCCGTGTCGGCATCTGGGTTTGGGTTGCCAACTTCCAGATGGGACCTGGAGATCTCCTGAGAGCCAGTGTAGTTTAGTGGTTAGAGCTGTTGGGCTCCGTGTTTCTTGAGGGCTCCGTGTTACTTGAGTCTCTTTTAAAACTTTTAAACCTACTATCTTCTAGCTATTATTGGCTTTTAATTTAGTTTAGCTTTAGTATATTTTAACTTTTAACAATTTTATTGCTGGGCTTGATACCAGTGTCCTTTTATTAGGGTAATTAGAGTCCGTTTAACTTTTTAAAGGTTAGAGCTGTAGACTCTAATCTGGTGAAACGGGTTTGATTCCCCACTCCTCTACACAAGCAGCGGACTATAATTTGGTGAACCAGGTTTGTTTTTCCCACTCTTCCACATGAAGCCAACTGGATGAGCCATTCACAGTTCTCTCAGAACTCTCTCATCCCCACTGACCTCACAAGGTGTCTGTGGAGGGGAGAGGAAGGGAAGGAGTTTGTAAACCACTTTGAGACTCCTTACAATTGAGAAAAGTATGCTAAATATCCAAAGTCTTCTTCTGGAATTACAACAACGTTGATCACTTGTTATTTATTTGTTTGCTAGTTTGTTTATATTTTTAAAAAAGATTTATTAGACTTGTCCTGGAGAAAATTGTTGCTTTGGAAAGTGGACTATATGGTATTATATTCTACTGAGGTCCACCCCCACCCCCCTCCTTAAACCTCCTTGTCCGGGGCTTCACCCTCAAATCTCAAAGTATTTCAGGACTCGGAGTTGACAACTCTCCTCTTGGTGGACAGTCATACTGCGGAGTTTGGTCCACACAGACAAGACCTTTGGTTCATGCAGATAAGCTGATGCCACATGGCCAGCCCCTACAGGGTGGCATACCTCAGTGGCAATGTGTCCACTTAAAAACACCTACTAGGCCCCTTTCGCACACGCAAAATAATGCGTTTTCAAACCACTTTCCCAACTGTTTGCAAGTGAATGTTGCTATTCCGCACAGCTTCAAAGAGCACTGAAAGCAGTTTGAAAGTGCATTATTCTGCATGTGTGGAATGAGCCTAGCTAGAAAGAGAGATCCAGCAACCATGTGTTTCAGTCACCTCACAGCAAAGACTGCTGTCTGCTTCACGTTCTTCCAGAGCCTAACTGCGCTTTCCTTTCCATTCTCACCCATGCATCCATTCCTTGTGGCTGAGTGTGTGTATGTGTTTGTGTGTGTGTGTGTGGGGGGTATTTCTCAAGCTTCACTGGACTGCTTGATTGGAGTCACCCATTGAGGGCGATATCTACAGTCATTAATAGGCGCTGCTATTCTTTTTTGTGAGCAGCGCTCAAGCACATTGTAATATACAGACAAAGAGGGGGAAATGACTGTTAAATCAGAGACTAAGCGGAGGGCAAAATATGTGGGCTCTCTCATTGTGCTTTCACAGTGACAGCGGTCTGAAAGAGAGTAATTAGTCTAAGGTCACCGAATGAGCTTGACAACTGAGTGGGATTTCGAACTGAAGTCTTCCCAGAGTTGAAATCGCATCAATTCTTTCGTTAGAGTCTGTGGGAGAGCTGAGATGCTCGGCAGCACAAGACATGAGATAGTCATTCCTCAGTCCTTGTCCAGGAGAAGTGATTATTATAGTCATCTAATACCAGAAGTGTCATAAACATCATTACTCATCCACTTTTTGCCAAGATTATGGAGATCCCCTATACCAGTGGTGGCGAACCTATGGCACGGGTGCCAGAGGTGGCACTCAGAGCCCTCTCTGTGGGCACATGCAAACAGAACTCATCATGTGGGGGGATCACCCCCCTACACACATCTAGGCTGGCCTGGGCCACTGGGCTTGATTATTAGCATTAAAGTTACCTAAGACCTAGTTTTGGGGAAGCAGTGTAGGTAACCCTGTTAAGCGCTGTTAAACTCCACTGATTTTCATGCAAAGAATTACAGCACGATCCTTTACCTGGGAATAAGCTCGGTTGCTGGCAGTGGGGCTTGCTTCTAAGTAAACCCTCATAGGGTCGTGATTCACCCGTTCGAAGAGTTGCATGGTTGCTTCAAAGCAAAGCCAACGACTACCACCAAGCTTACTCCCGAGTAACGCACGCCTTGGAGCCAACCGTTTTTTCTAAACGAAAACCTCAGTATTCAGATTAAATTGCCATCTTGGCACATTGCGATCAATAAATGGGTTTTGAGTAGCAATTTGGGCACTCGGTCTCAAAAAAGTTCGCCATCACTGCCCTATACCATCTTTTGAAACAGATTTTTTTTTTGTCTGAAGAAGAAACCAGTCAGTCTCAAAAGTGTGTAACATGCACAAGTGGGCAATCCAATCAAAACCTTCATTTCACCCACAGTCCAGGTCTGTAACTTCAAGATCCTCTGACTCCACTGCCCAGCCCCTTTCCTGCCTTTTCTCCAAAGCCCGAATACTCCCTGACACAAATCATGGTGGTATCTTCCATGGTATCCCTATAGTCATGGAACACAAGGAATTGGATGCTTGAGAGAAAACCACGGGAGTGTCTAAGTTGCTGCACAGGCTCATACTGGAAGAAACAGTTGGGACATCCGTGCAAATGAGATCTCCTTCACTTTCAGTGCACATTCCCTTGGGGTCTGATTTTCATTTACGCATGTTTTCCCCTCTTCAGAACTGACTCCGCTTTCATATTTCAGAATCCCCGCATTTTCGGAATGCTCTGTAAATGCAGCCCCCCCCCCCACCCTTCTCAGGGAAAGTGAAGGAGATGCCAGTGCATAAACATTTCCTCCAGGTTTCGCACTCCACTTTCCCACCTTCCCCCACCCACACCACAGCAGTTCCTTCCACTCTTATCACCCACCTCCTCCACCTCCTCATTTCGGATGGCCAGAAGTTTTGGGTGGATTCTTTTTTTCCTTTCTAAAAAAAAATGTATGATGTCATCTATCAATGGGGTATTGTGATGAACCACGTGAAATTGACGAGGCTGGGGGGGGGGGAGGGAATCGTGCTGCCATTGCACTGCTGCCGCCGCCAGCCTCCCACTCCCAAGCAGCAGCATCTGAGACCTCACGGTTCACGCCTTGCTCTGTCCTCCCAGCAGGGGTGTAGCTAGGGTAAATGGAGCCCGGGGCAAAATCTGAGTTTTGCGCCCCCACCCCCATTTGGGCAGCATCCCTCCCCCACCACGACCAAACAACATTTTTTGCACCAGGTCATCTCAAAGTCACCATTGCATTATAGAACATGGCCCAACACACAAATCTGAACACACCCAGGGCTCCCTAGTTTAAACAACATTGAAAGTGATGCTATTTTTTGAAGGCGGGGAATCCACCCTGAAACAGCATCACTTTTAATGTTGTTTAAACTACAGAGCCCAGATTCTCCTTTTAAATCCACCTTAAGGGGATACTCTGGGCTCCCTAGTTTAAAAAATATTGAAAGTGATGCTGTTTCAGGGTAGATTCCCCACCCCAAACTGCATCATTTTCAATGTTGGTTATTGTGGGTTTTCTGGGCTGTGTGGCCGTGGTCTGGTGTATCTTGTTCCTAATGTTTCACCTGCATCTGTGGCTGGCATTTTCAGAGGTGTATCACAGAGAGAAGTCTATTATACACTGTGTCCAGCCTTCTCTTATAACAGACTTCTCTCTGTGATACACTTCTGAAGATGCCAGCCACAGATGCAGGCGAAATGTTAGGAACAAGATCTATCAGACCATGGCTACACAGCCTGTAAAACTCACAACTACCAGTTGAATCTGGTTTTTGAAAGCCTTCAACAATACTTTTAATGTTTTTTTTAATCTAGGGGTCCAGATTCTCCCTTTAAATCCACTCCAAAGGAGGTGGATTTAAAGAGAGAACCTGGGGAAAATTTGAGGGTGCCTGTTAAGGGAGCAATGTTTAAGCTAACAGTACCAAACTTTTAGGCTATCTTCAGAAGACTCTCCTGATTAAACCACCCAGGTTTAGTGAAGTTTGGTTCAGGAAGCCCAAAGTTATGGACCCTCAAAAGGGTAGCCCCATCTACCATTAGCTCCCATTGGAAACAATGGAGGATGGAGCACCCCTTTTGGGGGTCCATAACTTTGGACCCTGAACCAACCTTTCACCAAACCTGGGTGGTATCAGCAGGAGACTATCCTTATGATACCACCTAGGTTTAGTGAAGTTTGATTCAGGGGATCCAAAGTTATGGACCCTCAAAATGGTAGCCCCGTTTACTATTAGCTCCCATTGGAAATAATGGAGTATGGGGTCACCCATTTTGGGGGTCCATAGCTTTGGACCCCCTGAACCAAACTGCACCAAACTTGGCTGGTATCATCAGGAGAGTCACCTGACAATAGTCTGAAAGTTTGGTGCTGCTAGCCTAAAAACTGCGCCCCCTGCAGGCCAAAAATGGGAAAAACCCTGAAAAATAGAAAAAGCCACTAACGAACCTGCAATTTTTGCGCCCATCACAAGGTGGCGCCCGGGGCACTTGTCCCCGGATGTCCCCATGGTAGCTACGCCTCTGCCTCCCAGTCAGCAAACTATGGATAGATCAGACAACCCCCACAAGAAAACAAGAGCCCTCAGGCAACCACCCGGAATGCAGGTGTAACCCCCATGCTCAGAATGGGTTGACCCAGTAAGGGGTGGAGACTCAAAGCAGCAAGAGGCTGCAGCAGACCTCATGTAGTTGGAGGAGACAAGGCTACCAGACTCGGACCTTGGTTGTATAAGCCCTTAACACCTTGTTAAGGTAACTGCTATATTGTTGGGAACTACTGGGAAGGTAGTTGTTTGTTTTTGCTATGTTGTAAATGTTGGAGTTTATTGTTTCAGGGTTTCTTTTTGTGGTTGTAATGGGTGAGAGTTCTCCTGGAAACCTTCATCATGTTGGAATCCTGTTCACCAAGCCCTTGGAGTCTTCAAGAGCCAACCCACTTGCAGGAAGAGTTGGACTTGGCAGTATCAGTAGACTGTAACTAGGAGGACTTGAAAATGCAACCTGAACAGGACCTTGAAGTGTGATGTTACATGTTGATGTTATATGTTAAGAAAGTAAACCATTTTGTTTTTAAAATTTGTTGTTGCAAACTCATTCCAAGTTCTGCCCCACAGAACCCACAGATAGAGGTTACATAGGCTGGTGGTCAAAATGGTAGACTGGCTTGGAAAGAGGGAAGCGGGGGGGGGGGAAGTAGGGAAAATGAGAAGGATGCAAACAAAACAGCCCCATTGCAGAGCAAAGTCAGAGAAGTGACTGCTTCTCAGCTGCGGGGTAAATAAGCTGCGGGGTAAGTAAGTACAATGCCCCTTATCAGTTGTGGGGTCCTGATGAAATCAGGTCAGCCCCTAAACCATCCGGGCCAGGGCCCTAGACATTATGCTTAACTAACATGTTGGAAGTTTGTGCATGCGTGAAGCATAACAAACCAGAGTCTCTGTTGGCAAGAAATCAGGGTTGTTTGTCATAATACAAAATCCCTGTCTGGAAGTGCCATTTTTATAAGGTTTTACAGCATGTGCAGAGGCCGCCAAGGGGAGCAGAAGAGTTTTGAAAAGTCACGTCCTGCAGCACAGAACCACAGAGCAGACTGCAAAGAGGGACGCATCGTCTCAGATGTTGTCCCCAATTGCCACCTCCCAGGCTTGCCACAGAAGTCGTTTCATTTTCCCCAGTTGGCCTTTGTTTCCTTCGTGAACTGATGTGTAATTTATTTATCTAGAGAGAAGTTTGTTTTCAATGCACCAGCTGCTGTTAAAGGAACACTGCCTTGCTTTTCCCCTCTGAGTCTTTTACGATTCCAAGGAAACACGCAAGCTGCCAACTCGGTGCGGAGCTGTGCCTTGAAAGGAAACCGGATGCTTCCAGTTCTCCGGTCTTTTCGTCTGGTCTGTGTTGTTGATGTTTCTTGCATTCATTGCATTTCATTTATTCATTTGTATCCCACCTTCCTTCCTAAATGAGAACTCAAAGCATCTCATAACAACAAATGTGCAATGATACAAAAACAACAACAAGAAGAAGAGTTTGGATTTATATCCCCCCTTTCTCTCCTGTAGGAGACTCAAAGGGGCTTACAATCTCCTTGCCCTTCCCCCCTCACAACGAACACCCTGTGAGGTAGGTGGGGCTGAGAGAGCTCCGAGAAGCTGTGACTCGCCCAAGGTCACCCAGCTGGCGTGTGTGGGAGTGTACAGGCTAATCTGAATTCCCCAGATAAGCCTCCACAGCTCAGACGGCAGAGCTGGGAATCAAACCCGGTTCCTCCAGATAAGATACATGAGCTCTTAACCTCCTACACCACTGCTGCTTAACCTCCTACGCCAAATAGGAGAAAGGAAGGTAAGAGACTTCTAAATGCAAGGTAGATTTCTCCTGTCACCCCAACAGGAGATCTTCCTGCTGGAAGGCTATGGCCCCCAGGTTTAAAAGCTTTTATCCCCAACCACCACCAAGTCTTAAGGACCTATACAGGAGAGAGACAAACAGCCTCAATCTCATTTTCTTCCCCCTCTTGCTGAAACTTTGATCTTTGTGGCCAGCTAGAAGTTCACGGGAAGTTTATTAGACTATTCCCAAACCTATCAAATTCAGTAGAAAAAGAGAAGTTCTAGAGGGGTTACATTTGTTGCAAACAAATCAACAGAGTCTTGTTGCATCCAAAGATTACCACATTTATTGTGGCATGCATTTTTGTGTGACACAGCCCACTTGGTCAAAACGCAATAAATTGCTTGCCTAAATCGATAGGCAAGCATAGAAACCCTGAACACAAGGAGGAGGAGAAGAGACCTCTTGTTATTGTTGTTTTACCATTATCCCAAGTCACACAATCAGATCTATTAAGCGAATGTTGTATTAATTGGACTGGATGCTGATATTCCTCTGAGCGCTGCAGTCGATGTGTTTCACATTTAAACCAGTTCTCTTCTGACCTTTGCAGTTAGAAAGAAGATCACTTGGAGCTTATTATGACCCTACTCCCAAGTCTATGAATGCAAAATCTAATCAGTGTGGGTGTGACCCACTCCCAACTAGCTGCCATGAGTGATAAATAGACATAGTCAAATTAAGAGTGTCACTGAACTCCTGGAGAGACACAATTACCTTCTGGAACAAGCTAAAGTCACTTCCAGGGTTTGCCAAGATCAAATCCCATCATGTTAAATTTTGAAATGAATTGTTGTGGGTGGAAAAGAAATTCTCCAATTGCTAGAGTTTCCAAGTCTAGGTAGGGTTTGATAAAAAAAACCCTTTAGCCTTTTATGTTGAGTGTTAGGGATGGGGCCAGAATAAGACCTTTAGAGGCCCTAAGCACTGAAAAGATTATGGTACCCCCATATAATGTATATGTAATACAAAATAAAAACAATAGTAGAGCACTGTACACACACACACACACACACATTCTAAGGAATACATATTATTTGTATGAAACAAAACACCTATTATTCCGTTGCTTTCTTATCTTGAAGATGCATAGCATTTTAACTTGTATGATTAAAATATATTATTAACCTTTTCAATATTATAATTGCATTATTTTTTTTCATTTAGTGTGGGCCCCTCTTTTTATGGGTCAACTGCAATATTGCACCATGGGCCACGGTAAATTTGGCACTGGGGAAAAAACTCCATGGGCCCCTGTTTACTCAAGATACCATTAAAAAAAACCTGGCACCAAATTCTTACAAAAGGCGTCCCCGGCCACAGCAAATTAAGTCCTGAAATCCGGCAGCCGTGGATTCCAAACTCTGCTTGAGTCATATTCCGAGCTCTGTTTGAACCTGTTTTCTACAGAGCACTGGGACAAAGATACACTCCACAGGAGCATCCTATTTCAGCATGGTGTCATGCCCTTTGTATACCAACTGCAGAGCAGAAATGCTTTCTACTAGCCTCTACTGCTTTGCCAGTTGAAAAGATCTGGTTTTAGGTGATGCGAGAGACATCTGTCTTCCTGGGACCCTGGAGAACTGCTGCTGGTCTGAGTAGACAGTGCTAGCCTTGATGGACCAATGATCTGAGCAAAGATGAAGCGATTTCATGCGTTCACGTTTTTCAAAGGAAGCATGGATGATTAAGTACCAAGAAAGTGGTAATCAGGATCAGGAAAGAACCAGGGAAATGTTCTTCCATAAAAGGGAATGGACCTGTGTGGTTTTTCCACTGATAAGGTGGCAAGCCATTGGCTGGCAACTAATGAGATGGGGGGCAACAAATACCTTGAAGTTTAATGCCACTGAAGGTCTTTGAGGGCAATTGAATTGAAGACATGGAAGCAGCACTGGATTAACCATTAAGCAAAATAAGCACATGCTCAGGGCCTCAATAGGGCCCCACAGAGGTTTCTTTCCAGCGTCGGATTTACAGTGGACCACGGTGCAATCTTGCAGCTAAACCAGGGCCCATAAAAGGGGCGGGGCATAATAAATGAAAAAAAACGTTGTTATAGTATTGAAAAGGAGATGTGAGGGAGATCTGGCTGTGACATCTGTCACCCCATTGATTGCCAGGGTTGATTCGGCTGATCTGACTGGCGAGGCTGATGTCCCCTCCCTCCCTCCCCGCTCCATGTGCGTCTCTTCAGAAGCTACGTGCTCGGTGGAAGAGGACAACCATCCCAGATGGAAGGAGTGTACCATTCTTCTGTCAAGGATATCCGATAGCTGCGCTCCCCTGATAGAACCTCCAAACAAGCTCAAGTATTAAAAAGGTTGATAATATATTTTAATCTTGGGAATATAACAAAATTGGAATCTGGCAACAGCCACATGGTCCATGGAGGTGGAGCTAACTCAGCTCACTTTAGAACGTGTTCAGTCTGACACTACTGGTCAAGCGATATCATTTTTGAGCGAAGCGGGCAAGGCACTCAGTCGCTCACAGTGTGCCACAAGCAACGGTAAACATTATTTTGCATCTTTGATTTGTGTAAGTTAAAGTGCTATGTATCTTCAAGGCAAGGAAGCAATGTAATAGTAGGTGTTCTGTTTCATACGAACAATGATATTTATGAAAAAATATCATTATTTGTATGAATCTCAGATAGATAGATAGATAGATAGATAGATAGATAGACAGACAGACAGACAGACAGACAGACAGACAGACAGACAGACAGACAGACAGACAGACAGATAGATAGATAGATAGATAGATAGATAGATAGATAGATAGATAGATAGATAGATAGATAGATAGATAGATAGATAGATAGATAGATGGATGGATGGATGGATGGATGGATGGATGGATGGATGGATGGATGGATGGATGGATGGATGGATGGATGGATGGATGGATGGATGGGTGGGTGGGTGGGTGGGTGGAAGGTAGTGTTGGAATAAGCGACTTCTGCATGCCTGGACACTGGGGGGTGCTGTATATCATTCTAACTGTGATGTTGCCTCTCTTGTTTGCCCTCCTTGTCTGGGCAAGGAGACCGCCCACTAACTTCCTTTCCTCCCCATGCTAGCTTCTCTTCTGCTCTAGCCTTTGAACCGAGCGCATGGTCAATGGCAGCCTGCTCAGTGGGGCCTTTGCCACTGCAGCATCCACTCACTTCCACACACGTGATGGCGCGTTAGTTGTGCCCACTTGTCATAGGGAAAGTAATCTCTTTAGACTACGGTTCTTTCTATTTACTTTTCTTGGAACAAAGTTGTGAACTGAAGATGATTGAATAAATGTAAGTTTTACCTTTTACATTTATGTCTCTGGAGAAGTTTCTATAAACTGCAGTCACACACACTACTGGGCATATCCATGACTCTAAACAAAATCTAACAGGTAGGTAGGTAGGTAGTTAGGTAGGTAGGTAGGTAGGTAGGTAGGTAGGTAGGTAGGTAAGTAGAACAGTTTACCATTGTTTTTATTTTGAATTACAAATACAGTATATGGGATATCATAATCTTTTCAGTGCTCAGGACATCTAAAGGTCTTAATCTGGTCCTGCCTGATAGTGACATCCTGTTGGTAGAACTGGGAGGATATAGACTTTCCTGTCCAGATGGGTGCCACCCTAGCTTTTCTGCAATCTGTTCCAAATCATCTCAGTGAAACAGGTTTGGGAAAGATCACAGGAGAGAAAGGGAAAACCCAAGAAGTACATGGAAGCACCACAAATCAGTGTGATGTCAGGAAAAAAAACCCACTTCCCAATAGCATCCAAACTGGGGCAACCAATACATGCATAAACAACCAACACCTACATAACCAAGTCGATAGCCGAGATGGTGCAAATTTCTGGGATAAGAATATGGAAGAACAGTCACTTGTCAACTGCTTGTTCATCCCACCCTCTCCCAAATGTCAGGTTGTTTTTATTGTAGTTTTCAATTTTTGTAAGTTGTCCTGAGACCTCTGCATAGAGTGGGGTTTAGATTCTAAAAATAAATAAATAATAAAAAAGAAATGGATGGTGGCGGGGAATCTCCAGTAAATACTCTCCAATAATTTCAGTTTCTTTACAAAAATATTCTCCCATTTTACCTTGAAAGTGATCATCAAATCTAAAAAGTATTATCCAAAGTTTCAAGAGAAAATTATCAAAATACATTTGAGCATTCAAAAACTAGCATTACAAAAATGTTACCAGATTTCTAACTGGAATGGGATTTTGTCAAGGGACTAGCTTAACTTCTTTTTTTCATCCTAGAATCTGATTTACACACACACACACACGCACACACCCCCCCCCCCAAGAAAACTAGCATTCTTGCCCCATTACTACTATCTGATGTATTTTGATAAAAGTGGGTTTTTTAAATTACCTAGTAGATTGAATTTTTTAAAAAAATGCTTGGCAAACAATCTACTTCATATGAACTTTACATGTTCACTCTGAATCACAGTAGAATAAAAAAAATGCATATATTATATATTCTGGCATATATTGGAACTATCTTCCTCCTTAGAAAGGTTGCAGTGGAGAACACTCTACGCCAGAGCATCTGCACTGTATTTGTCAGGATGTTGTTACTTGATGTGGAAGACACTCAGAACATTTTCAGATATACTGTTTGCATTATTACTTCCCATATTTCAAGATTGGGCTCCTGTACTGAGGACAGAGTCTAGAACTGAACGATGCCGGCAAATGAATAAGCACCATCGCACAGCTATTCAGCATAAATTGAAACATTGGCCTGTCGTTCCTTTCCCCCGACCCCGTCTCCCTGGATTTCTTTTCAATAAAACCGGAGACAAGCTTACCAAACATTCTAGAAACAAAATCTTCTAATGCTGAAATATGTACAATCGTTTAAAATTTTCTTGGCATGAATCGAGCTATTAAGGACTTTAAAGGCTCCACCAGGGCTGATGGGTTGAATTGCTAATTTGCACAAATTCCTTTTTTGCTTCAAAAACATGTTAAAGCAGAAGAGTGGCACATTGTTGAGGGAGGAGATTAAGACACTATTCACTCCCACCCCCAAACACACAAACAAGACAACAAGACAAAGAACCAAATCAGGAAATTAAAACGAAAAACCACAGGGCGGAAAGGGGAGTTGAATGTAACTCTCTTCTTCCTGTATCTCAACACTTCTTCGGCAATTTTGACAAACACCAGTATTTTTCCAAGAACTTCCCTTCTTTTGATTATTTCTTCCCCTTATCTCCTCCTTTCCCCCAGAGTAAGTATTTGTGAGATACTCTTTGTGTTAACCCAAGAGAGTTGTAATGTAAAATTGCTTGTTTTTTCATGTCTGTAGCTGCATTGTGTTGCATGGCCATGATTCTTTGCAACGCAAGCAAAAGGAAAGGAAATAATTTGTTCTCCAGCCGCCACAAAACCCAGCAAGGGGCAAACATTCTTTCATTCAACCCACAAATTGCAAGGAGGGTTCTCAGATGCTTGAATTTTTCCCCCCTTTTATGTCAAGACAAGACATTGCATGTATTCTGGTCAGGAAAAGGGGAGTGAATTCCAAGAGAGGGAAGAAAAAGGTGAGTGGGTTTTGTTTTTTGAGGAGGCAGGGGTTTCTACAGAAGAACTTCAAGAGAAGGCAGTCTGAGGAAGCCTTAGAAAGGCAGCGGACGAAATATGGTCAACTGGCGCGGGCCTTGTGCTCTGCGGGACATATGGATTTTCTCTTGCTGTGAGGAAAGGAGGTTTCCAGAGCCTTCAAAGAATACAGGCCTCCAATCTTCCCAGAGCCAAGATTCTGAACCACAGAGACTGAAGAGATGTATTTTGCCTTTCATCTTGACTGTGGGACAGCTCGATATATGTTGTTATTTAACACCACTTTTTAAAACTCCCACTTCTACACCCTGTGTTTTCCCTGCCTTTTGCTAAAAGCTGTATTTAAGCAGCAAGTCACGGTTTCAATTGTAGAAAATCATGGGCCTTTCCGCACTCTCTTCGATCCCCCCCATGCTGCGCGCTGCTCTCAGCGCGCAGGATCCCTGGCACGCTCCCGGGCGTCCCCATGACCCCACGCTCTGCGCAGGGTCATCAAAAGGCGCCATTAAGAAGAGCGCCAGGGATGCCACGCACTGAGGGGGCGCGACAGCGGCAGCGTCGGGGCGGCTGTGCTGTTGCCGCCCCTGTCGTGGGGAGTGCTGGGGGACCCCGCGCTACTCTCCTCAAGTAGCGTGGGGCTTAAGGTAAGTGGGGAAAGGCCCCATCCACTATGCTCTGGTTGGTAACCCAGTTATTCTAAGGCTGAAAGAGTTACAGGCATATGGTTTTTTAAAAAGCCGGAATGTTTGGAATATAAGAGAGAGAGGTGGATTTCACACAGCATAAATATAATGTCTTTAAGACATTATAAAAAGATCCTTTGGGGAATTTTGTGTTCCCACAGCTGGGAGAACACAAGCATTGCCTGCCAAAACAGATCTTTTCGCCACCTACTGCGTGGAGCTCTTGTCAGTTTCACGACAAGATTTCAGATTTCGTGTGTGTGCTGCCATTTTGTGTGCTGCAGCAGATTCTCTGTGGAGATTCCTTGCTAAAGTTTCCTCTGCTTGCAGCTCATCCTTTTGCTATTTTGCTGTAAAAAGCAGATGAATTAAGTTCCTTTAGCCTAGTGATCCTGTGCATGTGTTGTTTTTATTTTGTTGTTGTTTTGAGGTGGCTCTCTACAAAGCAACACAAAAATGCGCATATTACAGCTTCTCTAGTCATGTCACCATAGCTTTGCAGACAGCCCCCTCAAAACAAAAAAGGGAAAAATGCTGTGAATGTGATTGCTAGGCAAAATAGCAAACGGACGAGCTACAAACAGAGGAAACCTCCAAGAGAATCTCCACAGAGAATCTGCTGCAGCTCACAAAATGGTGGGTGTGAGTGGCGGAAACGGAAACAAAAAGTTTGGGCAGGAGAAATAAAGTGTTTCCTGCCTGCTGGCATTCGATCAGCAGGCAGAAATCATCCTCAACCCAGGCTGGGGAGAAAAGATTGCTAGTTTAGCAATTGGGGGGGGGGGGAATTGAGAGGAATATAATGGGCTGAATTCATTTGGGGGAAGAGAACTGTGCAGAGTTGTTCCCCCAAACCTATTTATAATGTCCTAAAAACATTCTATTTGTGCTGCACAGAATCCACCACACACACACACACACACACTCACACTCACACTCACACACACACACACACACACACACACACAGAGAGAGAGAGAGAGAGAGAGAGAGAGAGAGAGAGAGAGAATAATTGCTGGCACCTGAAACCACTGCTTGTCCTGCCTAAAAGGTTGGGCCATAACTGAATGTAGGTGAGATAGTAAGCGTTTTATCAGGGTGGTCTCCTGAACTAAATCTGTTCTTCCACAGCCTGCTGCCAATTTGCACTGGGGAAAAAATCAAGAAAAAAAGAGGCTGGTTTAATTTTACATTAAATGGAAAAATGATTTGTACAGTAAAAGGAATGCTATCTCCTTTTGAAAGGTACGGTACTTAAGAACATTATCAGAAACAGGAGCTGCGCTGAAGCATTTTTGTGTGTTATCAGGAGCATTACAAAGACCAAATACTGTGCAGGAGGGTAAGTGTTCCTGTGAAACTAACCCAATCCAGTATTCATATTGTTCTCTCGGTTAAATTCCAGACAGCGGCAAGAAGAGAAGTGTTTAAAAAAAATCATTCACCGAGCTGTCATGTATAAAGGAAACTCCAATCAATCCAGCGGTCAACTTTCCTGTGCCCTTTTGTCTCCAAAAATGGTCCACACAGCTGAAATAAGACATCCTGAGGATGAAAAAATAAAAAGGTGTCCTGAAAAGGCACAGACTTATCCCCCCAAGATGTCCTTAGGACACCTTATTTCTGCTCAAGGCGTCTTTTTGGGAGGACGCTGCAAAGTGCACCTTTCCCTCCCTAAGCTGCCTGGGAGACATCTCCTGCCTGGCTTTGCAGAATGCAGAGCTCAGGAGGTGTCTCCCGCCTGGCTGTTTTGCTCTGGTCAGTTTAACCCGCAGCTTGCACCCAACATTTTGTGTACAGTTGAAGGGATTCTCCCTGCCATCATTTGCTGAAGGTCAGCCCAGGACGTATTCTCTGCAGCAGGAATATGGGGTCATCCATTTCCCCAGGCAAACGCCTTTTGGTCATGTGGGGGGCTCTGGGCACCCCCCCCCATGTGACCAAATGATGTGCACTTCAGCTGCACGCCACCAAGCCCCGCCTCCTGCCTTCCTGCAGACTGGCTCAGGAGCTGGTCTGCAGGGAGGCAGGGGGCAGGGCTTAGGGCAGTGGTGGCAAACCTATGGCATGGGTGCCAGAGGTGGCACTCAGAGCCCTCTCTGTGGGCAGGCGCAAACAGAATCCCCCCCCCCCCAACACATCTAGGCTGGCCTGGACCACTGGGCTCGATTATCAGCATTAAACCTAAGACCTAGTTTTGGGGAAGCAGTGTAGGTAACCCTGTCAAGCCTGTATTCAGGTTAAATGGCCGTGTTGGCACTTTGCGATAAATAAGTGGGTTTTGGGTTGCAGTTTGGGCACTCGGTCTCAAAAAGGTTCGCCGTCACTGGCTTAGGGGGTGGGGGGCGCCCGCAGAAAGAGTTGTCTCCGGGTGCTATTTTCCCCCGATATGCCTCTTCTCTGCAGGCTCCTATCCTGGGTGCCTTTTCAGTCCAAAAATACACAGTTATACTCAGCTTGTCCAGCTGATTCTGGCAATATATAGTTTTCCTCAAAAAAAATTTCAAGGAGCTATCTTCAAAGTTATGCATGCACACATAAGAGAATCTTAGCCAACTATGTAGTTTTGGGTCTGAGAAGGCACCCAGGACTAGAACCTGCAGAGCAAACATCCTGGGACAACCTTTAGCAAATGGCATCAGGGAAAATTCCTTCAGCTGCACACAAAATGTCAGGCACAAACTGAAAGTTAAACTGACCAGAGGGCAAAACAGTCCAGCGGCAAAAAGCCTATTATTATTATTATTATTATTGTAGATTTCACAGCTGCCAGATCTTTAGCTGGTTGTTGGCCTTCATTACAATTCGAGCCTCACCCAGAGGCCTAGGAAGATGTAATGTATCGGCGTAGTATTCGTGCGGATCCCAGCAGGGCTGCCTTCTGAATTTGACAGATGTTAATTTTGTCAATTCGAAGATGTTTCAAGTGCCGCCCTAGTGTTTTTGGGATGGCGCCCAGCGTGCCGATTACCACTGGGACGACCTCAGCTGGTTTGTGCCATAGACGCTGAAGCTCCATTTTCAAATCGCGGTATCTAGTGACCTTCTCGTGTTCTTTTTCAATGACTCTGCTGTCACCAGGGACTGCTATGTCGATAATGGTCACTTTCTTGTCCTCGATCACGGTGATGTCTGGTGTATTGTGTTTCAACACTTTGTCCGTTTGGATTCGAAAGTCCCACAGGATCTTGACCTTCTCATTTTCCATTACTTTCTCTGGACAATGTTCCCACCAGTTCTTAGCTGTTCTTATGTTGTAATTCTTGCATAAATTCCAGTGGATCATCTTGGCCACTGAGTTGTGTCTCTGTTTGTACTCAGTCTGGGCAATCTTTTTGCAGCAGCTGAGGACATGATCTACAGTTTTGTCAGCTTTTTTGCACAATCTGCATTTTGCATCATCTGAGGATTTTTCGATTTTGGCCTTGATCGAATTTGTTCTAATGACTTGCTCTTGGGTGGCTAAAATCAGGGATTCAGTTTCCTTTTTCAGAGTTCCAGTTGTTAACCACAGCCAGGTATTTTCGTTATCCACCTTGTCTTTGATTTTCTCCAGAAATTGGCCGTGCAGTGCTTTGTTGTGCCAGCTTTCAGTCCTCATTTTAATCACATTTTTTCCTGTATTCTTGTTTGGTTTTCTGGGTTTGCAGCAAATGTCTGTTCTTCACTTCAATCAATGCCTGTTCTTGACTTTCCTTCACATAATCTCCTCTTCCACTGTTTGCTGTACTTGCAGTAAGCCCCTGCCTCCAGATCTCCGGGGAAGGTATATTATTAATTATTATTATTATTATTATTATTATTGTTGTTGTTGTTGTTGTTGTTGTTGTTGTTGTTGTAAATTTCACAGCTGCCAGATCTTTAGCTGGTTGTATTATTATTATTATTATTATTATTATTATTATTATTATTATTATTATTATTATTATTATTATTATTATTATTATTATTATTATTATTATTATTATTATTATTATTATTAAAGTTTTACCCTGCTTATCCCCAAAGGGCTCTGGGCTGCAATATAGAAACATAAACCCCCAATTAAAACAGCAATAAAATCCCAACAGTATAAAAACATCAATAACAATTAGAGAAATAGCCTTAAAATAAGCAAGATGATGACTTAAAACCCCTTTAGTCCCTGGGAGGCCAATAGAGATGTTAGCCTGGCTGGTCTCCAGGAAAAGCCCGGTGGAATAGCTCCGTCTTACAGGCCCTGTGGAAAGCACTCAAATCCCACAGGGCCCTGATCTCATATGGGAGCATATTCCACCAGGTAGGGGCCGGAACCAGAGGCGTAGCTGGGGAAAATGGAGCTGGTGCAAAATCTGAGTTTTGCACCCCCCCATGGGCAGCCACTGTAATGCTGGAATCCACCCCCAAACAGCATCACTTTCAATGGTGTTTAAACTAGGGAGCCCAGATTCTCTTTTTAAATCTACCTTAAAGGGAGAATTTGGGGTCCCCAGTTAAAACAACATTGAAAGTGATGCTGTTTGGGGGTGGATTCTCCCCCACCTTGAAACAGCATCACTTTCAATGTTTAAACTGGGGACTTCAGGTTCTCCCTTTAAATCCATGCCAAAGGATTTAAAAGGAGAATCTGGGGAAATTTGGGGGGGGGGGGTGCCGGCTGTCAGAGGTGCAATAGTCCAGCTAGCAGCACCAAACTTTCAGGGCATCTTTAGGAGACTCTCCTGATGATACCATCCAGGTTTGGTGAAGTTTGGTTCAGGGGGTTCAAACTTATGGACCCTCAAAGTTGTAGCCCACATATTAGCTCCCATTGGAAACAATAGGGGATGGGGCACCCCCTTTGGGAGTCCATAACATTGGACCCCCTGAACCAAACCTCACCAAACCTGGGTGGTATCATCAGGAGAGACTCCCAAAAAATCCTTGAAATTCTGGTGCTGCTTGAGCCCCCTGTAGGCCAAAAACTGAAAAAACACTAAAAATACAAAAAACACAAACGAACCTGAATTTTTTGCATGTGCCCCCAGGGACTCGCCCAGTGCAAAGCGCACCCCCATGTTCCCTGGTAGCTACGCCTCTGGCCAGGACAGAGTAAGCCCTGGCCCTAGTCGAGGCCAGCCAGATAGTTTTCCCCTCTGATGCATTTGATGTCTGGAAAGCACATCAGAAGATGGCCCCCAGATGTCTTATTTTGGAAGCATGAAAAGAGTCAGTTGCCTCTTTTTAAGATGTCCCACAGACATCTTTTTTGGTGCTGTGGGGAATAAACCAATGATTACCTGGACAGATTAAGCATCAGGCAATTGTTCTAGAATCAAGATGGCCTGATTTGTTCTATTAAATACAAAAGCATCGCTATTGTTTTAAGAACAGTTGGTTATGTCAACGTAATGGAAATCATCAATCAACATGACTTTTCAGATGTGTTTCAGGACCAGGCAGGTTACACTGTCAAAAACGCAGATCAGAAATAGGATCGTGGTTGTCAATGTGCAAATGGATTTGGACAGAAAATGTGGGTTTAATGATTGTTCCCCTGGCTTCGTTATCATAAAAGGAAACAGAGGTAGGTTTGGGGGGGGGGGGGAGTTTGCTTCTTTCTTTTTCGGGCAGGGACTGATTCTACAGAGCCCGGTTTGCGTCAGAAGTGCTTTTACAGTTGTGTCTTTCCAAACCATGGCAATAACAGGACAGGTGTAGTATGACGACAGAATTCTGCATTGGGCCCCACGAGAATAAATACTTGTCTTTATTGTAAACTGAATTTGCTTTGACCTAGATGGGCTAGGGTTGCCATGCTGGCAGGGACTGATGGGAATTGTAGTCCATGAACATCTGGAGCTGCTTTCAGATAGTTCACTGTCTCTTGCTTCGTTACAGCTCTGAAGTCTTGGTCTAACTGCTGATAAACTTGGCTTGTTCTCTTTGGACCACCATATAAAGATATGGACGTCACGAATATTACGGACACCAGCTTCCCTTAACACCTCACTGAGACTGACTGACTAAACTAAAACAGGGGGTAGCTGGGTAAGGAAAGGAAATTGCCTACTGGGAAAAGTCTTAAAGGGGCAGGGCCTAACTAAAATACCCTCCCATAGAAGACTTAACAAAGAATCAAAACCATACTAACTGTGGTGAAACTAAAGTTTAAAGGGGAAATAACCAAAGGCTCTGTGGGGGGGGGGGGGAAATGACAGAAGCCCCTCCCCTCTTCAAACCCCACTCTCCTCAGGCTCCACCCCCAAAACCTCCAGGTATTTCCTAACCCAGAGCTGGCAACTTTAGATGTGTGATCTTGATCCATATTTGCAGTGAGTTGTATTTAGTGGGTCATCTGCAGCTTTCACTAGCAGCCATAATTGGGAGAAAATGGCTCCAGGAAAGGACATGATTACTTCTCCCAACGTGAAACTAAGGATTACTACGTGGCTAAGATAATACGACTGTCTCAATTTTCGTCTGATCTTTGTCTTAAAAGGGACCCATGTGTTCCAATTAGTACCGAGGAGGGATCTGATTAACTTTTACCTTTATCTTTTTAAAGGCCATTTTCGGTACGTCTCTCCCAGCAGCCCTTAGCAATTTCTTCTGTGCGCAGCACTCTCTAATCTGTCGGCAATATCTCCTGGTCTACGGAAAAAAGGTACGAATTGCAAACCTGGGGTTTCTCCTTGATGGTATGAAACCTTTCTCTCTGCATCCCCACCCCCCAGCTTTTTATGTGGATCCACTGGCCTGATGAAGAGTTCTGAGGAAGTCAAAAGCTTGCTCATTACTTGGTGGCAGTTTGTCTGTCTCTAGCAAAAAGCGTTACACTTCTTTTGTCTGGGAATTTTTTTTCTCTCCCTCACAAATCGGTGCCTGTTCGTCAAGCCCCGGATCTGTAGCAATGTCGGACTCAGTGATTTCAATCAAAAGCCTTTAATGACAGACGACAGCATGGCCTCAGAGTAAGCCAGTTCCAAAGAATAGCTTCCCAGGCTCCCCTTTTTATGCCCACCGAGATGCCCCCTTCCCTTCACGCACCCCTCCCCCCGCAAGATATCAAAGCAAAGCATTACAGAACATGAATGTGAAATTCGGTAGTTCTCAAGACCATAGGAAAGGCTATCAGCTCAACTGGTGCTTGGGTGCAATCTACATTACTACAGCTAACAAAGCACAGAGGCAGCAGGAAACCAACAGTAGAGGAGACCCATTACCATGTCAGAAACCAGGACCCCGGCACACCTGACACTACTCTTGGGTGATCCTCAAGGACATAGGTAAGGGGGGGGTTCTTGGGTTCAACCCCCCCATTGCATGTCCAAAGCTCCGCCCCCCTATTTGTGGGTTTTTTGTATTTTAAAGTTTTTTTGTTTTTGGCCTGCAGGGGGCGCATTTTTAGGCTAGCGGCACCAAAATCTCAGGCTATCGTCAAGTGACACTCCTGCTGACACCACCCAGGTTTGGTGAAGTATGGCTCAGAGGGTCCAAAGTTATGGACTCCCAAAAGAGGTGCCCCATCCCCCATTGTTTCCAATGGGAGCTAATAGAAGATGGGGGCTACACCTTTGAAGGTCCATAACTTTGAACCCCCTGAACCAAACTTCACCAAATCTGGGTGGTATCATCAGGAGAGTCTCCTAAAGATACCCTGAAAGTTTGGTGCTGCTAGCTTAACAATTTACCCCTGACAGCAGGCACCCCCCAAATTTCCCCAGATTCTCCTTTTGAATCCAACCCCTTCGGCATGGAATTAAAGGGAGAATCTGAGGTCCCCAGTTTAAACATTGAAAGTGATGCTGTTTCAGGGTGGGAGATAATCCACCGCAAAATAGCATCACTTGCCCAGTCAAATTCTCTCAGCATAATGTGCCTCCAAGGGTTGTTGTGAGGATAAAATGGAGAAGAGAACAATGTAAATGGCTTTGGACCTCACAATGAGGAGTGAGGTAGGATATAAATGAAGTACGTAAGCAAAATTAACATGAATTGTGTTTTGACTATCCAGATGGCACAGTCTGACCTTGCAACAGCATTTTAAGTCTAAAACAATCCCACCCCAAATTCACTTCAAAAAGAGAGAGACAAACAGTCCGGAAATTCCCAGGTTGCTTTCACACATGCAGAATAACGCACTTTCAATCCACTTTCACAATTGTTTGCAAGTGGATTTGCTAGTCCGCACAGTAAAATCCAGCAGTAAAGTGCATTGGAAATGGATCGAAAGTGCATTATTCTGCATGTGTGAAAGCAACCATGGAATGTATGAGGAGACAGCAGTACAAGACGGACAATGCAGAACAACTGAGTAGGGCATAGGTGTCAAACTCGCGGCCCTCCAGATGTTATGGATTGCAGTTCCCATCATCCCCTGCCAGCATGATGCTGGCAGGGGATGATGGGAACTGTAGTCCATAACATCTGGAGGGCTGCGAGTTTGACACTTGTAGTTTAGGGCTATTGCAGTGGCTAGTGTGGAACCCAGTCCAGGTGGGGGAAAACTTTTCTATTTTATTACTTAGGCATTTCTTTTCTTAATTTTTATTTTACTCCAATGCAATATTCTATTACATTTTTTCCCCAAAACTGAAATAAGGGCAGCAAGCTTAATGCAAGTTGCAAAGTCAAAAGCACTGAAGGTAAGGGGGAGGGGGAAGGAAGCAATGGAATATAATCCTAAATGATCTGTGACGGACAGCTTCAAATAAATAAAGGCAACTATGGCTCCAAAAGAGATGACTAACATCCTCTTAGAAGTGAAGGAACCATACCCTGGAGGAACTGGCGCAAAAGACAGATGTGAGCACTCAGCTAGATTGTTGACCTTCATCCTGTCCTTTTTTGAGAGAGAGAGAGAGAGAGAGAGAGAGAGAGAGAGAGAGAGAGAGAGAGAGAGAGAGAGAGACTGTCTTTAGCTGCTGGCAGGCAGCTGTGCCAGACCACACAACAACAACTGAGGAACTGAGCACCACACGGAAGCCCCAGTACAACAGACCCCACATATAGGATAGTGCAGAGAAGCTTTTCACCTTGTACCTGCCCGGAAACTGTGCAACAACATTCCTCAAGCCCTCTCCTAAATCTGCCTGTAGTAGATGCAGAAGATGCTGTGAATCCTTGTTACCACTCAGTAGATGCAAAACGGGCTGCTTCTGGCAGACGGTGGTGACTAATCTAGCCCATTCCTCCCCACACTTGTAATTTATGTGTTTCTTTGCTTTCCAGCAAGTACATTTTATTGTCAGTAATGGGCTAACAGGGCAGTCTTATGCACTGAATGAATGGGCTTAGACTGGAACAATTCTCCTTAGGATTGCACTGAAAGCCGTATAAAGGAGCTACAGTCTTCCTTTTTTTAAAAAAAAAACTAGCCTGCTGGATCAGACCAGAGTCCATCTAGTCCAGCACTCTGCTACTCGCAGTGGCCCACCAGGTGCCTTCAGGAGCTCACGTGCAGGATGTGAAAGCAATGGCCTTCTGCTGCTGCTGCTGCTCCCGAGCACCTGGTCTGCTAAGGCATTTGCAATCTCAGATCAAGGAGGATCAAGATTGGTAGCCATAGATCGACTTCTCCTCCATAAATCTGTCCAAGCCCCTTTTAAAGCTATCCAGGTTAGTGGCCATCACCACCTCCTGTGGCAGCGTATTTCAAACACCAATCACACGTTGCGTGAAGAAGTGTTTCCTTTTATTAGTCCTCCTAATTCTTCCCCCCAGCATTTTCAATGAATGCCCCCTGGTTCCTTAAGACCCTGTTCTGTGTACTGTAGGTAGAATGAGGTGCAAACTCAATTTCTCATTCCGCCCTGGTCGTCAGATCTTCGGGGGAGGGATTTTCACTCAGTTTTCCTTTCTTTGTTCCTTCTACCACTCAATGTAACCGTGGGAGATTCCTCCCCAGCCCGGCTCTAAAACCTTTGTAGCAGGTGCTTGAAATGCGCTTCCTGTGAGTGAAACTGGAAGTGAGGTCTTCACATTGGGGTGAACGTCTAGGACAGTGGTGGCGAACCTATGGCACGGGTGCCAGAGGTGGCACTCAGAGCCCTCTCTGTGGGCACTCGTGCACAGAGTTCATCATGTGGGAGGGGGGTGGAAAATCACACACCCCCCACACACACACATATCTAGGTTGGCCTGGGCATGATCCTTTACCTGGGAGTAAGCTCGGTTGCTGGCAATGGGGCTTGCTGCTGAGTAAATCCTCCTAGGATCGTGATTCACCTATTTGAAGCATTGCACAGTTACTTCACTAAGCTTACTCCTGAGTAACGCGTGCCTCGGAGCCAACCATTTTTTCTAAACTAAAACCTCAGTATTCAGGTTAAATTGCCGTGTTGGCACTTTGCAATAAATAAGTGGGTTTTGGGTTGCAATTTGGACACTCGGTCTCGAAAAGGTTCACCGTCACTGGTCTAGGATCGCACTGAAAGCTTCAGAGTTTCAGAGGCAAGTCCAGGAGAATAGCTCATGACTTTTGCCAGCAGCTCTCGACACCCCATTAGGCCTAATCTGGCTTCTTGTCATGGAAATTGTTTCCTGGTACAAAGAGTGCTTTTAATTGAGATATCCCTTTGCTTCTTGGCATAATGTCTTTCAGGCTTTTGGGGACAACACACTTGGCCTCTTGCATTGTGAAAGCACTCAATTTAATTTCATTTCCCTCCATCCAATAGACCATGCTCTCAAGAGAAAGGCAACATGTTTCTGGGAGCAGTTGGGACCTGTCTCTTCTGCTTCCTTCCTCTACCATGTCACATGTATTTAACTCACTAAATTTATTCTGGTGTATGCTAGTCATTTTGCTATGTGAGGACATCCTAATTAATGTTCATTCCCCCCCCCCCCATTCATTAAGACAGACTGTGAGGAGGGAAAGAGTATATTCTTGACAAAGGGGAAGAGAGTCAACCCAACGTGGTATAGTGGTTAAGAGCAGGTGGATTCTAATTGGGAGAATCGGGTTTGATTCCCAACTCCACCTGAGTGGTAGAGGCTTATCTGTTGAACCAGATGTGTTTCTGCACTCCTACATTCCTGCTGGGTGACCTTGGGCTAGTCACAGTTCTCTCAGAACTCTCTCAGCCCCACCTACATCACAAGGTGTCTGCTGTGGGGAGAGGAAGGGAAGGAGTTTGTAAACCACTGAGACTCCTTACAGCTGAGAAAATCCAAAATCATCCTCCTCCTCCTCCTCCTCCTCCTCCTCCTCCTCCTCCTCCTCCTCTTCTTCTTCTTCTTCTTCTTCTTCGTCTTCTTCATCTTCTTCGTCTTCTTCCGCACAGTTTTAAGTCCTTGGCATTTGTTTCAGATATAAGAATTCTTCTGAACACTGAAATACCTACACATGCAGGAGGCACTATTCTACCAGCATGAACTTATCAAATATATAAACAAGGACTCCACATGTGGACTCCACATGTGTAACATGGAAGTCCATGAAAGAACAGCAAGATAAAATGTATCAAATAAATATTCACTGGTGTTTCTAGCCCACTGATGAACGAAAGATGCATATTCGACTATCAACACAGTGGCACAGGAATTATGTCTACCGAAGCCAGCTTCATCTTTCTGATTGTGTGTAAATGTTTGATCTGATCACACAGAGGTTTTGCTTTATTTTGTCATTTAGCGATATACAGCAATCTGAGCAGATATTCTAGCAGGTGTGATCAGTATTCCCCACAATCCTGAATCAGTGTAGTGGATGAGTTGAAGTGCTGCTTTAGGGCCAATCAACATGATACTTTTTTTAAAAAAGGAGTCGGCTCCTGGTCCCAACTTACTTTCCTTACAGCCAGATAGCAGCTGCAGCAGCACGTCCCTTTAAAATTTATCCAGTTCGCCTCAGGACCTCAGAGCAGTCCATTCTCTCAAAACAAAATAGCCCCAGGGAAAGTTATTTCTCCCCTTTTGCAGCCGCAGGTGCTTGAAAGAATGGCAAATAACTTCTTCCCAAGGCCATTTCAACTTGGAAAAATAGTGCAAGGAGACAACAGCTCCACCTCCCCCAGTGCCACAATGCTGAGCAAAGTCAGGCCCCTACAGAGTTTTAAATGGATGTTCCCACCAGCTGTTGTGTGGCAGTGGGGAAAACAATTTGTTTTTTTAAAAATCTTGTGCCGTTTGACCCTTAGAAACTGGAGTTCAAGTCCTCATTCTGCCAAGAAGCTCCCTGGTTAACCTTGGGCAAATGCCATTCTCTCAACTTAATCTATCTCATAAAGATTCCAAGACGATAACAGTCAATGGTGGGTTTGTGTGCCACCCTGAATTCCTTAGTGGAAAGGTTAGATGAAAAATCCCAGAAATAAATGTATAGATTACTATAAAGCTACCAGAACCTCAGTCTACAGCACATTCTTTTCGAAAGACAGGAATACAAGTTTTAGATGCGCCAATTTATATATTCTAGCAGGCTGCATCCATTTGGCCTTCAGCCAAACTTTAACGAGACCCTCCCAAAATAGCAGTCTCTCGTTTTATTACCCTACTTTTAATCATATTTATTATGAACCATGATTCAAGAACCTTGCAGAGTTATAATTCCAGCAGGGTTGCCATCTTAGTCCATTGGAGGGGGAAAAAGTAAGCATAAGTCTCATGGAATCTAACAAAATTGACTGCCATCCACAAAAGATTCAGTCGGCATCAAAGCTGATCAGTCTCAAAGGTGCTGCAAAACTTGGACTTGTGGAACTGGGTGCGCATTATGTTTTGGTATCGTTTACTCTAAACTTCCTCCCTTGGATTGTGAGGGGGAAAAGCTTGGAATTCCAAATTAAATATTGCAGTTCAAGCATTTCAGAATCCTGCTGTGCAGATTTTGGCTCCATCTGCCATGCTTTGAACAAATTCACTGTGTGTCAGTCCTGGCCCCGGAAATATTCATTGATGTCTCTTTTTAAAGGCGAGCGACACACAAGCAAAAGCAACCTCCGAGGCTGCAGATTTAATGGAGAGGAAGCCTGCTTGATCTTTTCCTTTCTGGCTATTTTTCTTCTCATAATCACCCCACGGGGTGGTAGGGGTAAGATATGGGTAATGGTATCTTTCCCCTGCAAGGGATGAAAAGAAACTGGATGGTAATTTGGATTAGAAAAAGGGCTAGAAGGGAAAGGATTAAAGATCTCCTCCCCACCCATACGCACCAGGTCATATCTCTATGGTAACTTGCAGCCACGACAGCCGTGTTCATTAAAAACAGCAGTTGGGAGAAAAGACACACACCGTTTTACTTAGAGCAAGGGAAATTCTCACAAAATCTGCTTTCTTGCGATATTTTGAGCCGCCCTCGAGTTAAGATTGTCATCTAATGCCTTTTTGGATGCCCCTAACTTCTGAAGTTAGGAAAGGTCCTTTCTGTAGAGATTTCTCAAGGACAAGACTCTCTCCCAAGACAGATCCACCTGGCATCTTCTCTAATATGCATTAGGCAAATTTGTCCTGTTTTCCTGGTCATAGGTGAGTGCTGCCATGGTCAGAATGTCAAAACAGAATCTGGGTATGATTGTGCACAGAAGTTCTAGATGAAATCAAGCTGGAAGCTAAAATGACCAAACTGAGGCTATCATACTTTGGTCATATCATGAGAACACAGTACTCACTGGAAAATACAATAATGATAGGAAAAGTTGAAGGCAGTAGGAAAAGCGGAAGACCCGACATGAGATGGGTCGATTCAATAAAGAAAACCTCAGCCTTCAATTTGGAAGACCGAGCAAGGCTGAGCAAGGATGTTTTGGAGATCATCAAGTCATAGGGTCGTCATAAGTCAAAAGCAACTTGATGGCACATAATGCACACGCATGCACAGGAGATGAAAACAGACTTAGTCAAGAGACCATTGGGTGTCCCATTGTGAACTTGGCAGGCCATGTAGTGAGGCCCCAAGGTTAGCAGATGGCCCAGAATAACCAGAACAGGAGCTGACACCCAATGCTGGAGCCTAGGACTTCTCAAGAACAGTCAACAGGGAGTGGTCCAGCCTGAAGGAACAGCTGGTTTTACAGGAGGAAGAAGAAGAAGAAGAGGAGGAGGAGGAGGAGGAGGAGGAGGAGTTTGCATTTCATATCCCCCCTTTCTCTCCTGTAGGAGACTCAAAGGGGCTTACAATCTCCTTGCCCTTCCCCCCTCACAACAAACACCCTGTGAGGTAGGTGGGGCTGAGAGAGCTCCGAGAAGCTGTGACTAGCCCAAGGTCACCCAGCTGGTGTGTGTGGGAGTGTACAGGCTAATCTGAATTCCCCAGATAAGCCTCCAAAGCTCAGGCGGCAGAGCTGGGAATCAAACCCGGTTCCTCCAGATCAGAATGCACATGCTCTTAGCCACTGCTCTTAGCCACTACGCCACTGCTGAACTAGCAGAGGTGGGAGCTCCCTGGGAATAGAAAGCCTCACCCTTCCCTGTAGCCAGAGTTAGGTCCTTGATCCTGCCAAGATCTAGAGGGCTGTGATGTCCTCTTGAGGGAAACTGGGCTACGTGAGGCCTTGGGCTATCAAGTGTGCTCTCCTTCACCTGGTCCAGGCTTCAGCTCAAGCCCTCAAACCTCTTTGTTCCTGGAGCCCCAGGGGAGACACTGGTGTGCTAGAAGCAGGTGAGGTCCACTCAGGTTGACAAAGCCTTGGATGGTGGGGATCAGGGGAGACCCTTGAAACTTCCTGTCCCTCTGTGAAAACTTCCTCCCATGGTGTAGCAGCACTTTGTGGAAGACCATTGCAATTCCAAGGGTTGGTGGTGAATCACAGTTTCTCCATCTGTACTCATGATGCCCCAGACCTGAAGAGGTTTCAGCACTGAAGATGTTTTCTCTTGAAAACATTTTTTCTTCCTTATCACTTGTTATTACATTTTGGAAGCGGATTGGTCATGTGTTAAGCTGATGCACTTGGTACTGTCATGTAGGTAGTATCTATATTAGACAGAGGGGGAAATGTAGCCCGGTGCAAAATCTGAGTTTTTTGTGTGCCCCCCACCCCCAGTATGGGTGGCCGCCCACCCCCACCACGACCAAACAACTTTTTTTGCACCATTTTGGACAATGAAACCTGTCAGTATATGGACCCGGGAGGGAGGAGGAGGGGCGAGGGGGTGATTTTCCGTCCTCCATGTGACTAAATGACTGCAGCCCAGGGACATTTGCCTTCATATGTCCCCCTGAGCGGTACGCCCCTGGTATTAGGCTAGGCTGTACTAGACTTGCTGCTGCACACTGCTTGCTGAATGGCTTTGGGATGTATTACTTCCCTCTATGGAACTTGCACAGGTGCATGCAGGTGGAAACCTAAGACCGTACAATCCCAGGGAGCAATTCTGCTTTTCAAACCTTGACTCAAGCTGGACCGCAGAGCAGTACTGAGCACATCAGGTAGCCCTTGGAGTCCTCCCACTGTTATTCTTTTGAGTTCCTGATTAGCAGAAGAGACAAAAGGGTATATTCGGTTTTGTTCTTATGACTTATTGATTTCTTTTCCTGTACATTACCAGAGAGATTTCAATAAAATTGTTTTCCTTCATCGCTTGTGCGCTTCTTGTCTCTGAACCGCTCAGTATAAAAAGCCTTTTGCCTCTTGGCAATACACAAGGTGGGGGGTTGGACCAGGTCAGATTGTAACAGTGGGCAATTTGTGGGCCACGGGCCTATTTCTGTTTGTTGCCAAATCCCAGTCCCCCAAATAACCTCTGTCTGCATTCGCTCTGGTGTTTCGCCGCTTGCATCCCCCTCCTGAACCATGTCTGCAAGAGAGAAGGTACACGCCACTTCTTTGCTCCTCTGACAAATTGCCGTGCGTTCCACAAGGCTGTTATGTCAAAGATGTACAGTTAGATAAATTGGACAAGATAGCATTGTTGTCCAGGCATGCTCTGAGTTGGACCCCTCCCACCCCCACCCTCAAGCGGTACGCGCTCCGCTCGTCATTCTGTGATATTACAGTTCCGTAAATGAAATCAAACATGCCCTTTTTATCCAATGCTTTATTTAGGATTTATAGGTCTAGACGTATAATATATATTCCAGAGGAGTAGCATGTTCATCTTCTACAGCCAACACAACAGACAGTTTTCTGTGGACTGTGCTTCTGTGGACCAGAGCCCTCTGCATCAAATGTGTGAAATGTTTACTTTTCGTTCCAGAGAAGCATATACCCAAAGATACAAACAGCAGAATGGATGTGGGGAGGGGAAGGGAGTTTGCAAAAAGAAGCCAGAAGGCCCGATTTACCTGGACAAAGTTATGTTACGTTGCTTCTCTGCGCTTCATTGTGTCTAAAATAGCAGTCCCGTTGCCCGCTGCCTACCCCCTACTGCCAAATTTCCACACAGCTACATTTCCTAGTCATCTTCCAGTCGTTCACTTTTGTAGTTTCCCCTGTATTGGTTCATGTCTTTCTTACATCAGTTTTCCCATGACCTTTCTGGAAAGATCATATTGGAAGCCCGTTTGCCCGCCATATTGTCAGGAAAGTACACATTTTCTGGCCACATCAGTGTAAGACTTCAGTCCCAAAATAAAGCAACTGTAGTTTTCAAACTGCAGACTTTATGGGATAACCAAAGCATAACGAGACATAGACGATTTCTGCAGAACATAGCTCGGGCTAAATCTTTAATCCCTGATGCCCATGACCCCCCCGCCGGGCCGAAGGCGCCACGGCTGCAGCAAGATAACAAAAGGGGAGAGTAGGAACATTACAACACACATTACAACACAATGATGAGAACACAAAGGGCAGGAACTACTTCACACCTAGGCAAATGCCAGCCCAGCCTGGCTATCAGCCCCTGTTCTGGGAGGAGGGGAAAGACAGATTGGCGCCTGATAGTAATGACTTGAGTCCCCTTCCCGATCACCGGAAAGGGACCATCCTGACAATCAGTACCATTTCCTCTTGCACTTGCCACCAACTCCCCAATACTACTAGTTTTTTTGTCAATTAAAAACAATTGGTGATAGTTATATTGCTACAGCATTGCTACACTATAGTGCGATAGCTACTGCTGATTTTTTTCCTAGCAGCCAGAAGCCCAGTGCCCATTTCACAGATCGTTAGACATTAAAATAGTTTTATAATCGCTAAATCGGGTAATCAAGGAGGTTCTGATGGAGGCAGTGGGACTGGCGCATAGCTTCTGAGTAGAGAGAAGTACCCAGGATAGGCCAGTGATTCACTGATTTTGTATTCTTGTTTTAGCTTTTATCCCTCATGGGGCACCCAGAGCAATTTCCCAAAAATACCCTTTTAAACAAATTCACATGGAACACAATATAAAAAGCAAGCAAGAGTCAAAAAAAGTAGACAAGGCCTCCTCGGTTGGTGTCCACCAGGTTAACCCATCTGGCCGAGGCAACAACCAATGAACTGGGGGCCAAGAGCTTTTTGGCTCATTCTTTCACCTCTGGGCCAACCTACTGCAGAACAGAAGGGAAAACACTCAGCCTAGATGTTTCAAGCTGGCAACCATCTTTCTGCCATCTCCACTCCTTAGAGTTGCCAACCTCCATGGGGTAGCTGGTGATACCCCACTATTACAACTGATCTCCAGGTGGCAGAGATTGGTTTACCTGGACAAAATGGCCGCCATGGAAGGTGGACTGTATAGCATGAAACCCAACTGAAATCTCTCCCCTCCCCAAATCTTGCCCTCCTAAGGCGCCACCCTCCAAAATCTCCAGGTATTTCCCAACATGGACCTGGTAACCCAGCTCTCCAGCCCCTCTCCTCAATCCCAACCCTGACTTTGCTCCTTCAAATGACATCATTATGAGATGCTTCCCTCTCTTTGGTAGTCACATGAGAGCACGGCACTGGAGCAGCCGCCCCAGCACTGCCATTACCTCCCCTAGCACTGCCATTACCAACTCCTGACTCCATCTGCAGAGGGCGCTGTCTCACCAGCACTCACCAGTGGAAGCCAGGAGGCTCCAGCATAGCACGAGCCCTCCTCTTCCACACCGGGTTACACTCCGACACTTTGTTCCCGGCACAAAGATAATCTCCCTCGTGGGCTACTCTATAATCTTTCTCAGCTTGAGACCTGCTACTAAAATGAAAGTTACCTTGGGGGAAAAAAAGGAGTGGAGCCCCAATTAGCGGCAAGGTACACGAGGGCCCCCAAACTACACCACTCTTGCACTCCGTGCCATAATGATATGTGACTAATAGCAATGTAGCCGTTGGAATTATTTTTAATTGCATCTCCTAGCCTGTCACTCAGTTTCATGCGCTGCTGTATATATTCTCAGGCTTCCACATCTATTAAACAATGGCACATTTATATTAGATGGGTGGCCATGGCAACAGCCGCTCTCAGGCAGCCATTACAAATATTTATTTACTTCCTAGGGGTTTTTTTTCCTTTATACAAATCAAACTTCAGGCCCCCCCCCCTCCTTCTTTCTGTGCTTGCTTTTATTATATTTGAACTTTATTAGCGCCGAAGCCCCAGACTGGAAAACAAATCCCCCAGACAGAATGATAATGCACAGAAATGGTAGATGATTAAATCCTCATTTATACCTCCCCAAATTCATCACGAATGCTAGTTTTCCTGTCACTATACCGAAAAGAAAAAGCACAAAATTGGCATTCCAAAGCCTGGGTTTAGTGCTTGTAATGCAGATTTCATAGCTTTCGGTCCTATTTCAAGTGAAAATTAAATCAAATCTGTGGGTTTTTCGTAGGCCAGATTTATTGGAAAATTTTTAATGTCATTTTTTTTGGGTATCGCATGAGTTTACAGACCCATGCTAATTTCCTTTTCAACGACAGATTGCGTTATTTGATTCACAGCTCGATGCTTGAGTGGCAAATATTTTTTTTTTAACTTTTAACAAACATTCATCAGCTCTCAAAAAGAGTTTGCTGCAATGAATATGTTAATCTTTAATGTCTTTTAAGACTCCATTTACTCTGGACAAAGCTAGATACCCATGTGCCATAACGAAAACAACACTTAGACCAGTGGTGGCGAACCTATGGCACGGGTGCCAGAGGTGGCACTCAGAGCCTTCTCTGTGGGCACACACAAACAGAGTTCGTCATGTGGGGGGGAAATCACCCTCCCACACACACATCTAGGCTGGCCTGGGCCGCTGGGCTCGATTATTAGCATTAAACCTAAGACCTAGTTTTGGGGAAGCAGTGTAGGTAACCCTGTTAAGCGCTGTTAAACCCCACTGATTTTCATGCAAAGAATTATAGCGTGATCCTTTACCTGGGAGTAAGCTCGGTTGCTGGCAATGGGGCTTGCTTCTGAGTAAACCCTCCTAGGGTCGTGATTCACCCGTTCAAAGAGTTGCATGGTTGCTTCAAAACAAAGCCAACAACCACCACCAAGCTTACTCCTGAGTAACACACGCCTCGGAGCCAACTGTTTTTTCTACACTAAAACCTCAGTTTTCAAGTTAAATGGCCGTGTTGGCAGTTTGCGATCAATAAGTGGGTTTTGGGTTGCAGTTTGGGCACTCGGTCTCAAAAAGGTTCGCCATCACTGACTTAGACTTTAGACTGCTTTCTGAATATTCAAACCTTTTCATACACATTAGGTTTCAAACAACCCTGTGGTATCCTGTGCCTGGTTGGAGAACATATGTATTCTTAGAGTTGCCAACCTCCAGGCAGTGTCTGGAACTTTCCTGGAATTACAACTGATCTCCAGGTGACAAAGATCAATTCTCCTGGAGAAATTGGCTGACTTGGAAGATGTACTCTGTGGTGGAGTGCAGTGATTGAGTGTCATGAGTCCTAAGGTATGGTGTAGCGGTTAAGAGCAGCAGACTCTAATCTGGAGAACTGGGTTTGACTCCCCACTCCTCCACCTGAGCAGTGGAGTCTAATCCAGTGAACTAGGTCCGTTTCCCCGCTTCTACACATGAAACCTGCTGGTTGGCCTTGGTCAAGTCACAGTTCTCTCAGGACTCTCTCAGCCCCACCTACCTCACAAGGTGTCTGTTGTGGGGAGAGGAAGGGAAGGGTTTTGAGACTCCTTACAATTGAGAAAAGCACTGTGGGCGGGGTTGGGGGGGCCTTCCTGTTCCTGCTGGCCATCAGGTTAGCAGCGTGAGTTATCTCTCTTTCAAGGTTATAGCATTACCCCTGACATTTAGGGTCATTAAGACCTTTTTATTTTCTTATCTGACTGTTTTTAATTGTATCGCTTTACAACTGCATTTGATCAGCCCTATTTAACAAGCTGAGCTTTAAGTATTTTAAATATCTTAAGAGCCATTGAGCTGGACTCATTTTAATTGGGCTTTGTTTTTAACTGGGTCTTATTTTAATGTTTATTTTAACTGGTTCCCATTTTACCCGATCAGTTTTTAAAATGAACTGTTTTTAGCTGTATAGCTATATAGCTGTTAAGAGTTGCGCTTTTTAAAACTGTTTTACAAACTGGGTTTTATCTCAATTATTTTATGAGCTGAGCCTGGGTATTGAAAGATGGCGCTGACTCAACAGCTATGAGCAAGAGAAAGTGGGGTATAAATCCAAACTCCTACTCCTCCATCTCTGAAGTACTGAAGACCAGGTGCTCAGGAGCAGCAGCAGCAGCAGGCCATTGCTTTCACATCCTGCACGTTAGCTCCCAAAGGCACCTGGTGGGCCACTGTGAGTAGCAGAGTGCTGGACTAGATGGACTCTGGTCTGATCCAGCTGGCTAGTTCTTACATTCTTATGTTCTTATGTACCTTCACCACCCTATGGCACAACTTGTAACGGCAGCCTAAAGCTGAAAGAGCAGGCACACACCTAAGGTCCTGTCAGGATTCGAACTGCCGCCTCTTTGTTGTACTGATAGTGTAACCTCAGCTTGTGGGTTCTGTGGGGCAGTACTTGGAAGGAGTTGCAAAGAACCAAATTTAAACAAAACAGTTTACTTTACTTAACAAATAACACTTTTAAAACATTTAACCTTTACACTTTGCAGTCCTGTTAAGTTTGCATTTTCAAGTCCTTATTTACAGTCTACTGATATTGCCAAGTCCAATTCTTCTTTGCTGGTGGTTGGTTTTGAAGACTTCTGAGGCTTGGTGAATGGGCTTCAAGATGATGAAGGTTCCCAGAAAACTCTCACCATTTACATACACAAAAACCCTGAAACAATAAATTCTAACATTTACAATATAGCAAAAAAATAAACTCCCTTCCCACTAGTTCCCCACAACATTGCAGTTACCTTAAACAAGGTGTTAAGGGCTTAATAAAATCAATCAAGGTCCCAGCCTGGTAGTCTCGCTTCCTCCAACCTCATGAGTTCTGCAGCATTCTACTTCATTTCAGACTCCACCCCTTTCTGGGTCATCCCATTCTGACACAGGGGTTACAATAGCTCTGTGAGGGGATTTCCCTCCAAAACTGATTGCTCTTAGGCTGGATTTGGCACTCTTGAATGACTTCTGAGGTTGTTAACAAGCAAACAAAGATGGAACATTTATTTACAGATTTACAAGAATAGATGTTACAGAGATAGTTCAGCTTTTCTTTTAGTCTGGCAGGGATATTTCGATAAGCCTTTTAGTTGTGTCAATCAGTTCTTTGACTCAGTTTCAATATAAGCTTCTTTGACTAAACTACTTTCTTCAGGGAAAATCTTTCTTTCACTGATCTAGACAAATACTTAAATATCCTACTCTTTCCACTAAAGAGAGACACACTGGTCTTCACAGAGCAGGTTGTGGGGTATCCCACCCTGGAACCCACTCCTGACTCTGCCAATTAAATAACACACACCCTCAGAGACTCCACAGTCCTGTATCTAGGTATTTTCTCTGCAGAGACCTGTAACCAAGCCCTCCCTCTGTGTGCTATAAGTATTTGCTTTGTGATGATGTTTCCCTTTGGATTAAGGCTCAGGTATCACACACACAGCCTGGCCTTTCCCAATCCTTCATTAAAACTGGCTATACAGCCTCTTGAGCAGCAAGCTCTCTGCCCTGTCTGCCTCACGAATACACACCCTCTGGCCCTTACAGACAGCTGCAGTAGCAGCTAGCCAATCAGGTGGAGTTCTGGGTTAACTTCTTACATTCCTTTTCTGTCAGAACTGCACTTTAAAATTACCCCCTCTTCAGCAGTCCGTCACATACCTCTCCTCCCCAAACCTCACCCTCCTCAGTGGAGGTTAAGAGCTCGTGGATCTAATCTGGAGGAACCGGGTTTGATTCCTAGCTCTGCCGCCTGAGCTGTGGAGGCTTATCTGGGGAATTCAGATTAGCCTGTGCACTCCCACACACACCAGCTGGATGACCTTGGGCTAGTCACAGTTCTTCTGAGCTCTCTCAGCCCCACCCACCTCACAGGGTGTTTGTTGTGAAGGGGGAAGGGCAAGGAGATTGTAAGCCCCTTTGAGCCACCTACAGGAGAGAAAGGGGGCATATAAATCCAAACTCTCCTTCTCCTTCTCCTTCACCTTCCCCTTCTTCTTCTTCACTGAGGTATTTCCCAATCAGGATCTGGCAACCCTATATATGTGTTCATGTAAACCTGGTCCTCTAAGGCCCCTTCCGCACCTGCAGAATATTGCACTTTCAGTCCATTTTCAATGCACTTTGAAGCTGGATTTCACTGGGCGGAATAGCAAAATCCCCTTCAAACAATTGTGAAAGTGGGTTGAATGTGCATTATCCTGCACGTGTGGAAGGGGCCTAAAATAGCCTAAACATAAGGAAGTGGAAGACCTCCAAGCAGCAGCCTCTGACCCTTGCCGCTGCTGTATAGAAGAAGAAGAGAAGAAGAGTTTGGATTTATATCCCCCCTTTCTGTCCTGTAGGAGACTCAAAGGGGCTTACAATCTCCTTGCCCTTCCCCCCTCACAACAAACACCCTGTGAGGTGGGTGGGGCTGAGAGAACTCCGAGAAGCTGTGACTAGCCCAAGGTCACCCAGCTGGCGTGTGTGGGAGTGCACAGGCTAATCTGAATTTCCCAGATAAGCCTCCACAACTCAGGCGGCAGAGCTGGGAATCAAACCCTGTTCCTCCAGATTAGATACACAAGCTCTTAACCTCCTACGCCACTGCTGCTCCTACGCCACTCTGCTCCTACGCCACTCTGCTAGGGCAGAGGAGAGAATCAACAACCGACATGGTCTTGGCCGCATGAGAAAATGGCTTGCATCAATCCAGCTAATCAGTTTGTGATTCTAATCAGCCGTTGGGAGTGGTCCTCATCCGTTCTGAACAGACTGATTAGTCTTGGATTGGTTCTTGTTTCACACTGGCCTCTCTTTATAATCTTCCCATTGCACACACACATAGACACACACACACACATACACACTTTCCTGCTCCTTGAGCTCCATGTATAAGTGGAGCTGATTTGGATGCACATTGTGTGTCACCCAAGAAGTGAGCTCTGACTCATAGAAGCTGATGCTGTAATGGAATTTATTAATCCTTAAGATGCTACTAGACTTAATGATGAATGTTGTGGCAACAGCAACATTCGAACCAGGGGCTTTGGAGCCCTTACTTTACACTGCTGCGGGCTACCAATATTTCACTAACTAGATGCCCCTGGAAGGGGCACACTCAGCTTATTTTGCCCGTGGCTCTTTCTTGTGCTGAAGGTTTGTAGACACTACATCAAACCAGCAGATTAAAGTCAGAGAAACCAAGCATTGTTCCTTGACAGCAAAACCCAGTCCCTGCCTCTCTGACATATGCTTCTTGCCTCTGGCAAATTGTTCTGTGGATGTTCTCAGATGGCGTCTTTGGTTCCTGAACCCTCTTCTTGTAAGGAACTTTACACTTCTGGCTTACGTAAGGTCAATCATTTGGTCTTGTCATTGAGTTTCAGTGGCTCTGGTAACTCTGGGAGTCTGCTGCCAACGCTGAGTTGACTTCCTGAGGCGCTCGCGCTGGATGCAGACACCGTAAAGCAATTTGGATGACCACGCTCCCTTCCCTTCGTTCTCGGAGTAGCCAAATAAGGAAGAAGAGTCACAGGCCACACTTAGCTACTTGGACATCTAAGCCTCAGACTGATCGATCTGCAGGGTTGCCAGCTCTAAGCGTGGTGTAGTGGTTAAGAGCAGGTGGATTCTAATCTGAAGAACCAAGTTTGATTCCCCGCTCTGTCACTTGAGCTGTGGAGGCTTATCTGGTGAACTAGATTAGCTTGTGCACTCCAGCACATGCCAGCTGGGTGACCTTGGGCTCGTCATAGTTCTTCAGAGCTCTCTCAGCCCCCACCCACCTCATAGGGTGTTTGTTGTGGGGGGTGGGAGGGAAAGGAGATTGTAAACCCCTTTGAGTCTCCTTTCAGGAGAGAAAGGGGGGGGATATAATCCAAACTTTTCTTCTTCTTCCTTTTTCTGCATTGTCTTCTACCACTGTAATCCACTTTCTGCATTGCAGTATATCATACCTTGGGGAAAGTGTTGTGGTGAGGATATTTTGTTATCCAGGCTATAAGACCGAGTTGTTCCACCGGGCTTTTGAGGGGGCCGGCCGCTGATGTGCGCCCCCTCCTTGTTCTCCTTTACCTCCTGGGCCCTTAACATCTATGGGGCCCCTCACTCCCCTTCCTTTTCTGGGAGGGTTTTTATGAAGATTTTAAAGCTGGACGCCAACATTCTGTATGGTACGCCGTTTTAATGTTATGTTTAGCGGAGCCTGTATTATGTGTGATTGTATTTGTTTGTATCCTCCATCAGTGTTGTTTTAATTTATGCTGTGCACCGCCCAGAGTCCTTCAGGGGAGGGGCGGTATATAAAACTGATAACAAATAAATAAAATAAATCCCCCTTCCCTGGGGGAAGGGTTGTGGCGAGGATATTTTGTTACCCTCACCCTATTTGTATTGTTTATCGGGTGCTTTATGCTGTCTGACCAAATTGTTTCGCAATCCTTTGAAAAGGCTGGGGCACAAACGAAGCAACCCAATGAAAAACTTCCGAGCAATGCACCAACTGATGCCTATGGAGGATTTAATCCCATCTAAATTCTGTATATAGAAGCATAACTCTTCCCCCACTTCACCACGGCAGCCTCAGATCTCCCTGGAAATGCCGCTGTGGTGGCACGGCAGACTCCCCAGGATCAATGGGAAGAGGGGGCTGCCACAGGAGAGGAAAACCTTTTTGATGGGATCTAATCCGTACATTTCACCGCAGCCCTAAAGGATGCCCTTACAATTGTCAGCGGATGTCAGCATGGGGAAAACAGCCCTGTTTCAATAGCAAGTTTTCATCTTCCCCTGCCTCTCCCCTCTGCTGAAATCTATAAAATGTTTTACTATGCAAATGGCTGCCATCACTCCCCTGGACGTATACGAACTTGGGACAGGAGAACAGAGACTTTCGCAACATGATAGGACTTTCCCATGATGCAACTGCGATGGTGCCAGTGTAATGTATTCTTAAGTTCTGTGAAAGCAAATCTGCATATCTTCTGGCACAAATATTTCAGATATTCAGTCAGGCTCTCTGACTCAAACATGTTAAGGAAGGCAGGGATAATACCGTACTTCTTTCGATCTGGTGTGTGCTTTTCCTACTGATGGGGCGGAGAGATGCCAGAACTTTTGTTTCTGCCTCTATCCCAACTCATGGGCTGCTTCTTACTGGGAAGGAAAAGTCTAGGAGAGTGATAGCGAAACTTTTCGAGGCCGAGTGCCCAAATTGCAACCCAAAACCCACTTATTTATCGCAAAGTGCCAACACGGCCATTTAACCTGAATACTGAGGTTTTAGTTTAGAAAAAATGGTTGGCTCCAAGGCATGCGTTACTCGGGAGTAAGCTTGGTGGTAGTTGGTGGCTTTGGTTTGAAGCAACAGTGCAACTCTTCCAATGGGTGAATCACGACCCTAGGAGGGTTTACTCAGAAGCAAGCCCCATTGCCAGCAACCAAGCTTACTCCCAGGTAAAGGATAGCACTTTAGTTCTTCGCATGAAAATCAGCGAGGTTTAACAGCGCTTAACAGGGTTACCTACACTGCTTCCCCAAAACTACGTCTTAGGTTTAATGCTAATAATTGAGCCCAGTGGCCCAGGCCAGCCTAAATGTATGTGTGGAGGGGGGCGACTCTGTTTGCATGTGCCCCCAGAGAGGGCTCTGAGTGCCACCTCTGGGTGCCATAGGTTCGCCATCACTGGTCTCGGACTAGGCCCATGCCTCTGTCTTACAGTTGCTAAACTACTGGGATTACAACTGATCTCCAAGTGACAGAGATCAGTTTGCCCACAGAAAACGGCCGCTTTGGAAGGTGAACTCTGACAGCCCCTCCTGTCCCCAAACCCTGCTCTCCTCAGGCTCCACCCCTTAAAATCTCCAGATATTTCCCAACACAGAGCTGGAAACCCTACTCTATCTCCTTCACACACACACCAAAAGAAAATCGACAGCATATTGTGTTCCATGGATCTCCTTAACAGACTCAGTGAATACAAAATCGATGTATTGTTTGGAGCTCAAACAGATTACACTTCAAGCATCTTTGCCAAAACTAAATCTTTCATGCCCAACTGTCCCATTAGCTTCCCCTACAGCACACCCTTCTTTGCCTGGTGGCCAGGTAACCCCTCCTTCTTGCCCCCCAATATAAGTTTGCACTTTCCCAAGTCTGCTCAGTCCTGTCCTGGGAACAGGGCAGGGGTGGGATTCAGCCAGTTCACAACAGTTCTCCTGAGCTGGTAGCTAACTGGCTGGAATCCCATCAGGGCAGCCATGCCTTTGGGCTGGCGGCGCGGTCTTCGTTTCAGGGAAGGGCCTCCTCCAAAGTAAAGGCCACACCACCAACCCAGAGGTGTGTGGCCTGGTGGGCGGCCGACTGCCCCCCTGCCAGCCCCCTGCAGCCACCGCCTTCCCTCTCCTCCCCCCAACATCAGAAAAGGGGGCGCAGCACAGCAGCCAGGTAAGTGGGCGGGGTGTGTGTGAACCGGTGGTTGGAATTTTAGAATCCCATCCAGTGGTGGGATCCAAAAATTTTAGTAACAGGTTCCCATGGTGATGGGATTCAAACAGTGGTGTAGCGCCAATGGGGCTGGGTGGGGCATGATGGGGGTGTGGCCGGGCATTCCAGGGGCAGGGCATTAATAATTTCTCTGTTACTGTAAAAAAAAACTCTTACTGTATAAAAAAAGTTCCTAATTTCCAGCTGGTATCTTTCTGTCCATAATTTAAACTCATTATAGCAAGTCCTATTGTCTACTGCCAACAGAAACAACTACTTCTCCTCTAACTGACTGCCTGTCAAATACTTAATACTTTCAAATACTTTATTTTGTTTCTAGAAATCAAAAGAAGGATACTTTCCTTAAACAAGGAACTTTACCATATTTCTAAAATATTTTTAAAACAGCCCAACAGGGAGAATTATCCCGTTTTCTACCTTCGCTAATCAGCCACATAGGAAACAACAGGACTTTATGATTTCTGGACCTAATGGAATTTCTAATGGAAAAGCGGACCCAATTAGTAACCCCCTCTCGGCGCACACAAATAATTAGTAACCCTCTCTCGGGAACTGGTGAGAACCTGCTGGATCCCACCTCTGATCCCATCACTGGACTAGGGGTCCAGTTAACCCTGCACATCCCTACTTAGCAAAGCAAAGCACTAACTACCCACTAGCAAGCAGTAACAATCAGGATGCCACAACCTCCTGTCCTCCCCTGGAGACCTGGCAAGACCAACGCGTAAGGGTCTTGACACCGCAAATGTGTTTCATGTGATCAAACAGACCCTTTTCCTGCCTTGCAAAATTTTTTTCAGATATCCTTAGGTAAACACCATCAGGTGGAAAAACTATCCCAGGGTGGCCCCAGTAATCTTTTATAAAAGGATACCAGTTTAATCAACTAATCGTTTGTCAGCTTGGAGTAAGTGAGCTGCAGAGCTTGGAGGTGTCTTTACTGCAGCCCATCTAGTTATTGACAAGTTGTTGTCCGGTTTTGCCATGATGCTGTGAGTCTGAATCCAGTTTTAGTCTGAGGTTGTTCCTCAGTGCCAGAATGTGGATGGGGCTGCCCATTCAGAAATCCATCCAAAGGCTCAGCACATTGAAATTAGAGGGAGAAGAAAAGTTTGGATTTATACCTGGCCTTTCCTGTAAGGAGACTCAAGGTGGCTTACAAGCTCCTTTCCCCTCCTCTCTCCACAGCAGACACCTGGGGAGAATGAGAGAATCGTGAAGAACTGTGACTAGAGACCAAGGTCACCCATCTGGCATGTATTGGAGCACACAAGCTAATCTGGTTCACCAGATAAGCTTCCACAGCTCAAGTGGCAGGGCGGAGAATCAAACCCAGTTCTCCAGATTAGAGTGCACCTGCTCTTAACCACTACACCATGCTGGCTCAGGTGATGCATACCTAGGCTAGGCAGCTCCAGGTTGGAAGGTCTCCCAGCAGGAATGTAGGAGTGCAGAAACAAACCCAGTTCACCAGATAAGAGTTTGCCACTCGTGTGGAAGAGCAGGAAATCAGACCCAGTTCTCCCATCAGATTCCACCTGCTTTTAACCGCTATGTCAGCATAGTTAGCAGGTCTTCCCATTAACAGGACTTGCAGAGGAACTGCATATAATGAAAAAGTCTGTTCTTGATACTACAGGTCCACTGAGGATTTGTCCCACGGCCCATTCCAGTGTTCAAAATCTGAGGCGGAGCAAAAAAGATTTCTGTTATTTCTTGTTTCTCAAGAAGGTCAGATCAGGACAAATTAGTGTTATTACTATTGGCAGAAATGGACAAATTCATTACTTGCCAAATGGCAAATTTTGTTGCTGCACTTGTAAAGATAAAGAAGCGGATGAAATATGCTGATGCTCCAGTCTGGATGTAGTCACTGGGTTGTAAGTCACTGAGTTTTAAGGTTGTAAAGTATCTCATATTCTTATGAGATACTTTAAATCAGTAGTTCTCAACGTGGGGGTCGGGACCCCTTTGGGGGTCGGACGACCCTTTCACAGGGGTCGTCTAAGACTCTCTTCATCAGTGCTCTCCATCTGTAAAATGGATAAATGTTAGGGTTGGGGGTCACCACAACATGAGGAACTGTATTAAAGGGTCGCGGCATTAGGAAGGTTGAGAACCACCGCTTTAAATGGTTGCTAGGTATCTCAATTTTCCTGTGAAAATGGATGGAATTTTTTTGTTTTGATGGCATCATTGTGGGGCTGCTATGTGTTTCCCTCTCCAGCAACCCTCGCATCCTGAGGCTCCTTTGCCACCACAGATGAGAGACAGTGTAGTGTAGTAGTTAAAAGCAGCAGATTTTAATCTGGAGAATCAGGTTTGATTCCCTGCTCCTCCACATGAGTGACAGACTGTAATCCGATGGACTAGGTTTGTTTCCCCACTCCTCCACATGAAGCTTGCTGGGTGATCTTGGGCTAGTCACAGTTCTTTCAGACCTCATTCAGCCCCACCTCTCTCAAAATGTGACTGTAGCAGGGGGGACGTAGTTGTAAGTCACTTTGAGATTACTTAAAGGTAGAAAAAAGCAGAGTATACAAAAACAACCTCTTCTTTTTCCTCTTCTTTCACCATCCTACCCTCACACCCAAATTCTATTATGCTCCTGTCAATATTACCCTGAATTGTCGAAGGCTTTCACAGCCGGATTCAACTGGTTCTGGTGGGTTTTCCGGGCTGTGTGGCTGTGGTCTGGTGGATCTTGTTCCTAACATTTCACCTGCATTTGTGATAAACTTCTGAAGATGCCAGCCACAGATGCAGGCAAAATGTTAGGAATAAGATCCACCAGACCATGGCCACACAGCCCGGAAAATCCACAACAACCAATTACCCTGAATGTTTACACAATTGCCCCTTTGGACTAACTTGTTCCCTTTTGGTTTAAGTGAAGCCATCTCTTTGGTAGAGGTTCAGCCAGTGGTGGGATCCAAAATTTTTAGTAACAGGTTCCCATGGTGGTGGGATTCAAACTGTGGCGTAGCACCAATGGGGCTGGGCGGGGCGAGACACCTGACAGGGGGCATGGCCGAGGCCCATTCTGGGGGGTGCAGGAGGCGATTCAGGCGGGGGCGCGGGGCTGTGGCAGGGCAGCAGCCACTGCGCCAGAATCCTTGGAGCAGGGAAGCTTGAAGATGCAACGCAGGTGCAGGCTGCCACGCACACCGGTGCACCTCCTGCTAGACTGCTTCAAGTTCTGCGTGCTACTGCTGAGGAGCGGAGGAGGGGCGTAACTAAGGCAAAAATCACGTGGCAAAATCACCAATTAGTAACCCCCTCTTGGCACACAGAAATACTTAGTAACCTACTCTCGGGAACCTGTGAGAACCTGCTGGATCCCACCTCTGGGTTCAGCTTGTCCCAGAAAGTTTCTCAGTGTCTAAAACATCTAACCCCTCCTGGTTCCACTTCCTTATCCACACATCAAGACCCTGTAGCTGGTCCTGTTCTTGGAACTGGTATCATTTCTGAGAATGCTGCCATTGAAGTCCTGGTCTTTAACATTCTGCCTTATAACCGGAAGTTTTCCTACAGGACCCCACAGCTACATTTCCCAGTGCCGTTGGTGTCAACATAAACCAGACTGCTGACTTCTCCCCAGCATTACCATCTTATCTAGACATTGTGTGACATTGCGTGACACAGAGTAATGGATTCAAGGTGAAGGAAAAGACGTTCCACCTAAACATTAGGAAGAACTTCCTGACCATCAGGGCTGTTCGGCAGTGGAATTCACTGCCTCGGAGAGTGGTGGAGTCTCCTTCTTCGAAGGTTTTTAAACAAAGACTGGATCAGCATATGTCAGAAGTGCTTTGATTGTGTGTTCTTGCATTGCAGGCGGGTGGACTTGATGGCCCTTGTGGTCTCTTCCAACTCTACGATTCTATCTACTCCATCCCACCAGGCAGGCAAGTCACCATGTGGTCAAAACATCTGTCACACACCCCTCTCTCTCTATCCCTAATAATCAAATCATCTACTACAAAAAGTTCACCTTCCCCCAATTCAGACGAGTATCTGGAGTATAAGAAGATATTGAACATAAGAACATAAGAACTAGCCTGCTGGATCAGACCAGAGTCCATCTAGTCCAGCCCTCTGCTTCTTGCAGTGGCCCACCAGGTGCCTTTGGGAGCTCATTGGCCAACACCCAATGGAGTCCCTTCTAAGGGATCATATTCCTCAGACTGACACCCTCCAACCTCAAGACTCGCTCTCCACAACAGCAGAAGAGCTGTTCCAGTAAATGCCTGGAGGCATTTCTCCCCCTGACATGGTTTTCAAGGTTGGCAAATACAAAGGAACGAATTGCTTCCTAAGACCCAAGAGCTCAATGCATCAAGCACATACCCTGTGTGTAGATAATCACACAGGTGGCATTCCCTGTAAAACAATGCTTCTCAGCCTATCAGGGGTGGCCTTCAGAAGGGAGCTGTGAGCGATTATTCCTTTGGACCTTCGTCTTGCAAGTAAATCATCAATGCGTTGTCCTTCCTCAAATCAGAAGCGGGTCTTTTGCTTTTCCAGCTGACTGAAATATTCCAGAATCATAGCCCACGAGTGGGAGATCCATCTCATTATGCACGTGCTATGTGCTGTCAAGTCACTTCTGAATTACGACAACTGTATCCATTAATGATCTCCAAAATATCCTGTCCTTAACAGCCTTGCTCGTGTCTTGCAAATGGAGGGAGGGCTGTGGCTTCTTCTACTGAGTCAATTCATCGGGCGTTGAGTTTTCTTCTTGACCTACAGCTTTTCCTAGCATTGCTGTCTTATCCAGTCTTGTCCTCTCATGTTCCTCAGTCAGGACTGCAATTCCCAGCAGCCACCAGTTCCCGCTTTTTTTGCTGCAGAGCGCAAAAAACAAGCCAGGGAGCTATACCAGATCAAAACTCAGTAGCTCTGTCAGAACCAATGAGAGATCGAGGTTCAGGCAGAGGGAAAGGGCTGATTGGTTGTCGTCTGTTTTGAAAATAAAATAAACACTGGAACTGAGGACAAGAATCCTCAGTTCCAGCACCCTGTAGCTAAGGCAAACCAAATCAATAAAGTTCTCCTTTTAAAGCTGACTTTGTCTGAGTGGTGTTCAGCCTTACACTCAGATGAGCTTAATTATTATAAAATTGCCCAATTTACTTGTACAAGGACTATACTTTGTGGTTATTCATGCACTTGTGATCTCTTTCACATTGAGCGTACATTCCCTTTGTGTTTGACTCTCAGCCATGCACCTATTTCCTTCTCTTTGGCAGTCGCCCTGCTTTCATATCAGAGACCAGAAGCATAGCGCCAACGGGACAGGGCAGAGCCGCAATGGAGGCATGGCTAGGCTGCGGAGTGGGCGTAGTGGGGGCATTCCAGGGGTGTTCTGGGGTGGGGCAGGGGTGGGCGGTGCTGCAGCAGGGGTGCACCCCAAGCAGAGTTTCCCCTTGCTCCGTCTCTGTCAGAGACTCCCCATGGTTTCTGAAAGCTCTTAAAGTGAGACTTTTCCTCTACCTTTTCAGGGAAAGCAAAGGAGATCAGAATGCACTTCGCTTTCTTCAGGTTTTCTCCCTCCTCCCCGCCTTCCCCCACCCACACCACAGCACTTCCTCCCACACTTCAGGCCACCATTTCAGAAAGATCAGAAGAGCTTTCTCTTTTTTCCACACTGAAGGTCTATCACTCCAGTGAAGAAATTGACATGGTCTACCAAACTAATGCTAGACCAAAGATGCCCAGGGGAAAAAGGCGGCAGGCAACCTCTGCAAATGCAGTTGCACTGAAACAACTGGGGTTGATTCCACACAGTACAAGTTGATGAAGGGAAATATCCCTGTATGAGCAAGAAATTTGCATGGGTCCCATTCCTAAAGAGGAGAATCCCTGTGTAAACCAGAAACCATGGAAAAAACTGTACTGCGAACTAACAGCTGTGGACATGCATAAAGGGTCTAATTATCTCTGAGCAATTACTAGGTCTAGCCCTGAGGCTAGCCCCTTTTCAACAGATTAGGGGGGGGTTCTCCACTCTAAAAATAACGTGGAGACTTACCGGTTTCGTCTGCTGCGGGACCATTTCAGCGTGGGGTCATGTTCCCCACCACAGCTTCCACCCCTTCCTAAATGAGCGCTGGCAGCCGCGCAGCAGCCAGGCAGGACTCCCCACGATCCGTTCAGGGGGAGTCCTGATTGGCTGCTGCGTTTGCGATTTTCCCGCCGCCTGATGACGTGGACCCTCTCGTCCAATCAGGGCATGGCGGGGCATTCGCGATGCAGCGGGATTTTAAAAAATTTTTCAACTGGACGAATCCACGACTATTTGTGGACACATCTTGTCGACATCTTGTGTCCACAAATAGTCAAGGATTTGTCCAGTTGAAAATTTAAAAAAATTCCTGCCGCATCGCGAACGCCCCACCATGCCCTGATTGGACGTCATCAGGCGGCGGGAAAATGGAAACCTGTGGTAACCACCCGGGCTTCCCCACTGCTGCACGTTCCTCGATGCGGGGTCCATTTTCAAAGCTGTTCCAAACGAAGCGCCATGAAATGACTTAGCGCTGAGGGCTTCGAAGGCCCGGCTTGAGGAGTTGGGAGGCGGCTATATTGTCGCCGCCCCTGGTGCCTATAACAATGCGAGTAAAAAAAAAAAAGAATTGGGAAGCGGCGCAACAATGCGATTGTAAGTGGGGCAAGGGCCAAAGGCTAAGCCAGTTCCACCCTGGTTAGTAGTCTAATGTGAGACCACCAAGGGAGTGCAGGATCTCAGCCTAGAGGCAGGCAACACCAACCCACTTCTGAACATCTCTACTCTGGCCTTGAAGACTCTTTATAGCAGGGGTCCCCAAACTTTTTAAACAGGGGGGCAGTTCACTGTCCCTCAGACTGTTGGAGGGCCGGACTAAAAAAAAACTATGAACAAATTCCTATGCACAAATGATTGTAAAATGTTTGATTTCACCTTTCAGCCTTTCTGTCATGGTCTATTTTTAGAACAGTGACCAAAGTATGTCAAGTACAGGGTGGGCTCCAAATATTGTTGGGGAGGCTGTGGAATACCTTCCCCTGTAAAAAAAAAAAAAAAGCAGAAATTTCCCAATGAAGCATTCCATCTAACCCAGGATCAGGTATCTTCCTGGGTTCTTCCTCCCTAGCAGCCAGCGAGCGATTCGCCAGCCTGGCTGATGCCAATGGGAGTGAGGCGGAACAGAAAGCCTGAGGTAGCCAAGAGGGAAGGGCGGAGCAGGAGTTGCCACGTGTAAGGTTTCCAACTCTGGGTCAGAAAATTCATGGAGATTTGGGGGTGCCATCATGTAATTGCAATCAACAGCCGTTGGGGCCGGTTCCTCCTCTCCCTCGAGCCCCCACTGCACATGAATGGAGCCATCACCGCCATGCCTGGCGGCCGGATAAATGCCTTCAGGGGGCCACCTTTGGCCCCCGGGCCGTAGTTTGGGGACCCCTGCTTTATAGGCAACATTAATAGGGTGTGACTTTCCACCACCAGACTTTCCACTCTAAGAACGATGGATCCACAAGTTTGCTAAAATAGGCCTAAGTCTACAATCCGCAATGTTAAAATCTTCTTTTGTGCAACAACGACAAAAACGGAGAGCCTTGTATTATCCTAGAGACAAACAAACATATTGTGGCATCAAAGCTGTTGTGAGCTAGAGCACACTTCATCAAAAATGTGTTCTTTTTAAAACACAGTGTTGTCTTTGTGGTGGGTACCTTTGACTCCGAACTGCATGTGGTCGTTCTTATTGAATCAGGATGCATCTTGCAAGACCGGCAAACTCAGAAGGAGAGCTGGTCTTTCTTCTGGTTCTTTACAGGAGCCTTAACGTGTTTTTCGAGATTTTCCCATTCTGTTCATTTTTGGTGTGCTCGTACACCACTCCAGTTAATCAAATGGTACATAACAAGCATGCAGTACCTGACAAAGGGGCAAACACAATCGGCACTCCATGCTGATCTGTAACTGCATTGTCTAGCAAATTGGCACGCGCATTTCCTTAAATCCGCAGGAACGCTCTCGGAGTCATATTGCAACTCTACAAAGTTTTGTAGCAATGATAACTGTAAAGTTTATTGAAGCTGTTTGGACAGGTTCCAATCGCAGGGCAATTTATCTTAAGAGCCAGGTTCTTGAATCTGTATAGATTTCCAGCCTCCTTTATCTCTACTCTTTTACGATCCAATCAGCCTCCAAAACTTAGTAAAATGTCAGCCTGCTGCTCAAGAGCCATATCTCACGGCAGCCAAATCAACAGCGTCTCCTTCATGTACGCTGGTGCTTTTCAGCTTCCCTGATATGCTTGATCCCCTCCTTGCATCAGACTGCTTCTTTCAACAAAGGTAGAATGTGCCAAGGAAGAGCTCCAAGATATATCAAATGCTCCTGGGAAGAGGGCAGCGGTGGTCATGTTTTATTCTTAGTTATAAAGAGACAGAACAACCACGGCACGCATTGCTTATGAACTGCCATATTGCTAATATTTTTTAAGGTGAGCTCACTTGGGGGTCCGTTTCGAACGGAAAAAGAAGACAAATCTAAATAAAATGTAAACAGGTATTCTGTCGTGAAGCAAACCCGAACCTAGATTTCCACTGGTGCAATTTTCACCAGTTCCCCCCTGAAATGGCAGCCCCAAATCACCTTTCCAATTGCTCCTCCTGAGTGATAGAAGTCCTCCCCCAACCAGGAATAGCTTCAAAGGAATCAGAGGTCTACCTTGGAAAGGGAGATCAGTTGAGACCACCTCCTCACACCCACAGAAATTTAGTCAGGATCCAAGCTTTAAAAAAGTATTTTGAAAATAAAAAAATTAGCCTGCCCATAACTATTTTGTGGCCAGCAATAAGAGGAGGAGGAGGAGGAGGAGGAGGAGGAGGAGGAGGAGGAGGAGTTTGGATTAAGGAGACTCAAAGGATCTTACAATCTCCTTTCCCTCCTCCCCCCCCCACACAACAAACACCCTGTGAGGTGGGTGGAACTGAGAGATCTCCAAGGAACTGTGACTAGCCCAAGGTCACCCAGCTGGCATGTGTTGGAGTGCACAAGCTAATCTGGTTCACCAGATAAGCCTCCACAGCTCAAGTGGCAGACCAGGGAATCAAACCCAGTTCTCCAACTTAGAGTGCACCTGTTCTTAACTGCTACACCACGCTGACTCTGGGATTCCTTGCTAGCACCCAAAATGTTTCCTACTGAGAAACTGTAAAGACGTGATCCCCTCATCAAGGTACCCGTCATCACTGTGGCAGTTATCCATGTGTTTTTCTGGTGCCTGTTTCCTTTTTAACCAAAGCACTTTCCCCACAAAGCAAAAAAAGTCATTCCTGGCTTTCCTCCATCTTACTAGAGCAGGAGGAGCCAAGGAGACAACACCTTTCTATCTGCCAGGAACGCCTATTCTCAAACAGCTCCCTCCAACACACAAGTTATGAATAATGCTCTGCAGCTTCTGTTGTCTTTTTCAGTAGAAGCAACCCACTGGAAACAGTTACATTTATATATAAGAATGTCTCTGCAAGAGAGCAGCTCTCAGAAGCAGCCGTGTGTGAAACGGGATCGGTACGCAATGTGGGTGCCATCCAATATGAGAGACAGTGACAGCATCTTCCAACTGTTTTTGTAAATGCGAAAGAGAATAACGTTGGCATTGCCCAAGGCCTCCAAAACATACAGTAGGTCCCTTCTTTCGTAGCACAGACAGGAGCTAATCCATCCAGAGAAAGCCTAGTGCTGGCTAGGAAGCAGCAGCGGCATGGATTTGCAAGAAAATGGAAGCCAGAGGCAGCTCAGCAGCAATGGTTTCAGTGTGTGCACATGCACACGCACACACCCAGGGAGTGTGGATGCAATACAGATGCAGCTGGAATTGGTGGCACTGTCCTGAATTAGGCTGTTAGGCAGAGGTATCGGATTACAGCGGGGAGCTGAGTCTAGTCAGAGAGTCTGTCAAGCAATTTCAGCATCAGAGGTCTGCTCTGATGGTCAGAGTGCACAGAGTCAACAGGTCAGAGGAAGCGTTGCAGCCTTCGCATGCTTCGTTGCGTCCAGGCGGGTATGCTCTGTGAACCTGCTTAATATAGTGTCTTCCAGCTTGTTAGTCTTCACCTTGTGAAGACATTGCTTCCCCCCTGCTGCCAAAGGTGTTTTCTTTGAGCTAGCAGGCGCACGCTTCTCTGTTTAACTTGCAGAAGCTCCCTGTGTCGCTGCCTCTGTTGACGTGTGGGCTCAGGTGAGCTCGGTGCCTGAGCCTCTACAGCCAGAGCAGGATGTGCAGAGTGCTTCTGCAGGCACTTCTGCTTCTGAGTCCTGACCTGCCTGTTGTTCACCCTGAGGAGCCTGCAGGGGCCCTTGACGCTCCAAGCCCAGCCCTTGTTGGTTCCCAACCTGGTCTGGGCTTTCTGGGCTCTGCTCATTCCCTGAGGACTCATTGCTTTCCAAGGGAACGGCCACGACAGGTACAATCTTGTACTTGCTATTCCCACAATTCTCTCGCTCATCCAAAACAGAGCTTGGTGTGGTTTAGTGGTCACTCTGAAGCACCAGGTTTGATTCACCCGTCCCACTCATGAGCAGTGGACTCTAATTTGGTAAGCTGGATTTGTTTCCCCACTCCTCCCCATGAAGTCTACTTGGATTCGTCACAGTTCTCTTCGAACTCTCTCAGCCCCACCTGCTTTACATGGTGCCTGTTTGTGGGGAGGGGAAAGGAAGGTGATTGTAAGCCACTTTGAGACTCCTTGAAGGTAGAGAAAAGCAGGGTATCAGGCTGAAGGATGTAGGAATATTTCACCCCAAGGAAAGAAGGAACTGGGTTCAAAAATTTAAAGGGACGGCACTGAGAGGAATGGGGACAATTGCTTCATCCTGCTCACTGAGTAGATTATTAAAAAGTGTGAATATTCAAGCACAGAATTGAGCTTTGAGTTTAATGTTAGAAAACTCTTCCTAACATGTAAGACTGGCTCCGTAGCGTCAAGTTGCCAGCATCAGCTTGGGAAATTCCTGGAGTTTGGGAGGTGTTGCTGAGGGAAGACAGATTTTGGGAAAGGAAGAAGCTCAGCAGGGATGTGATGTTATCCAGGGACTCACATTTCTCCTAGACTCTGAAGGGCAACAGGTATATTTGGAATATATAATCCTGTCAAGCAAAGTAATGAGCGGAAATGTGGATTGTGCGGCACGTTAAATTAGAACATTTTATCTCTCAAAAGACCAGCTGTTTTACCTCAGAAGTTCATGAACATAAGCAGAATTTTACTTAACCTGAGAGAGATATATACATTAACCTGAGAGAGAGAGATACATTAACAAAGTATCACAAATAATAGTTACATGCACGGCTTATGGTTTGTTACAGTTTGGTTGTGTTACAATATCTTTTACTATATAGTCAGAGCACATTTGTACATCATTTGGTTTACAGAGCACAGAGAAACATCTTTCTACTCAGTCAGTCAGGGAGTCTCAGAGTGTGTGTGTGAGGGAACAGAACACTACCAACAGATTTTTAACTGTCACCTTTAGAATGTTTGTGCAGCTTCCCAGAATTCCCTGCTACTTTGCTGCTGCTGCATACAAGCAGGGCTGGAAATTCCAACAGACTCCATAATATATCATGAAGTCCACCCTCTAAAGCTGCAGGTTTCTCCGGGGTAACTGATCTCTGTAGATGGAGATCAGTTTTAATTCCAGGAGAACTCAGGATGTCACCTTGAGGTTTGTAACCTCAGCAGTGGAACAAAAGGCACAAGGAAATGGTGAAAACTTCTTCCACTGAGGTTGTACAAGATCAAGCTAACAGGGACTGTGAGAGAGCTCTAGGTGTAGGATGCTCCATTTCAGAACAGGTTGATCCAGCCAAACCATAGGCTCCCTTGGGCCCTATGAAAACTCAAATAATTGGCACATCTTGCTTCAAATTTATCTCCACAATTTGGGCCCAATTTGCCCAATAAGGATCTTTGATGTTTGCTGTAGTCCACGAGAAAGGATCTATATGGTTGAGGAAGGCTGGGTCCTCACCATCCCTAAGTTCTAAAGAAAGAGGCTTTTCCACACATACAAAAACAACATCACAAAAGCAATCCTAGCAACTGTGGTGTATTGGCCCTCCCAGCAGGCCATACCAGAAGGGCTGGCATTCACCTCCTTAAGAAAACAGTTTTCACTTTCCAATTCAGTTTGGCTCCTGACATACCTTGGTGGTCACAATTAAGTTGTGTATTGGAATGGCTTTTTTGTCTGGCCTCCTCTTCATGACACTTAATAGTAATCATACGGCCTAGTAAGTAATCATACCAAAACAAATAAGGTTCTCAATAATTAGTAACACTGGTTACTGATTAATATCCACACAGAATTCAAAGTGCTGGTTATTACCTACAAAGCCCTTCCTGGCTTATGAGCTGCATACTTGCAGGACAGCCTCTCTGCATATGCTCTGCTGAGGCAACTCCACTTATCAGAGCAAACAGAACACCCTGCCAATGGCATGGTCCATACCTGTAGTGGCTCCCATCTGCCGGAGTGTCCTACCTGACAAGGTCAGGAAGGGTCCCACACTCTTATCGTTCCATAAAATATGGAGTGCCAATGTGACATAGTGGTTGAGCTGTTGACTCTAATCTGGAGAAGCAGGTTTGATTCCCCACTCCAACACATGAGCGATAGTCTCTTATCTGATGAAGTGGGTTTGTTTCCCCACTCCTCCATATGAAACCTGCTGAGTAATCTTGGACTAGTCACAGTTCTCTTAGAACTCTCTCGGCCCCACCTACTGTCATGAATCAGTCCCTGGGAGATGAGGAATCTGATGTAGAGCCTGAATACGCTGTGGACCAGGAGCTGCAGGCAACAGAACCACCTCCAAGCTCTATCCTGCTAGCTGAGGCAGAGCCAGCAACAGAGCCTGATGCTGTGCATTTGGGAGAGCCATCAGTTACCTCAGACAAGCTGAGTAACAAACCAACTGCATGACAGAGGCAAAGACAAAGGCAGCAGCTAAATGCTAAAAGGAGAAGTGCCTGAATTGCTGCTCACTATGGCAGACAGCTCTGTGAGCTGCAAGCCTCTGCTTCAGAGGAGGACTGAGTCATCATAGGACCCTGGTCCCATTGGCAGGGGTATCTTACTTAAGCCCTATTTTAGGCATAGTTTGGCCTGGGTGCAACAAGTGTATTTACTGGTAAGCTTCACGTACCTGGTCTTCCTCTAAACTCTGGTTCTTAGTCTATCTCAGGGGTAGGGAACCTGCGGCTCTCCAGATGTTCAGGAACTACAATTCCCATCAGCCCCTACCAGCATGGCCAATTGGCCATGCTGACAGGGTGTGATTCTAGTACATCTGGCACCTGTTCCTGGAAATCTCTCTCAGGGTGGGAACCTGCGGCTCTCCAGATGTTCCAGGAACTACAATTCCCATCAGCCCCTACCAGCATGGCCAAGGTGGCCCATGCTGACAGAAACTGATGGGGTAGCATCTGGAAAACCTGGGACCCTGAATAGCTTGACCTCCTGCTGGTGACTTGACTGTGGACCACCTGACTACACCTTTGCTTGTTGCCTGCCTTGACTCTGGACTGCCGGACCACGCCCTATCTAACACCCAGCTGGCAGTACATCTACCTCATAAAGGCCCTTTATACATGCAGTGCTTACCCCATAACTGTCAGCTTTGCTGTGGGTTTCCCCCCCTGCTTTTTTGGTTTAAAAGTTAGTCTCTGTTGTGAAGTGTCCTCAGTTGATCCAATTCATCATTTTACTCACCCACTCTCTCTGTGGAACCTCCAGTTGGGGAGGTTGCTCTCTGCTTCTTTTGTGTGTATGTGCTACCTTGGGTCTAGCATTATTTTACTAGACCACATAGATTTCATGTGGATTTCCTCAGTCTACTGCTACAGCATGAACCAGCGCTGTTGTAAAAAGAAAGCTCTTCCAATAGTCCCAAACTGCTGTCCTGGAGAATGGGAGGTACTACTGTTGTATGGGCAGGAGATGGCGGGGAGGAGTAAGAAAACCCAAAGCAAGCCAAACGCATGCTGTCTCCTTTTGCTTTCCCTGCAAAGGGAGAGGGAAAGTTGCACCTTCAGAGGTTTCAGAAGCCGTGGAGATTCTCTGATCTACGGTGCGGTGAGTTTGGGAGAGAGAGAAATGTGTGCATTATGGAGAATCCAACTCACAAGGAATGTACACTCAATGCGAAAAAGACCACAAGTGCATAAATGGCCAAGGTGTCTGTTGTGGGGAGGGGAAGGGAAGGCAATTGTAAGCTGCTTTGAGACTATAGTAAAAAGTAAGGTATAAAAACCAACTCTTCTTCTAAATTAAAACTGTGTAGGAGGGCATGTGTATCACGTTGTACAGTGTAACCAATAGTCCCTCTAATCATTCCCCAGTGCTGCATGGAACTTCACAGAAACTGAGTAAAACTGAGCCACTAAGAGAGCCCCCATGCCGGGCGGCCCCTTATCTGCATGGCACCAATACAATGGCTGTACGCCCACATAACCATGCAGCCTACAGGGAACTTTGGTTGTGATTAATGTAATTTAAGGAAGATAAAACAGTGTTCACAGTGTACTATATACTGTTTTTTTTAATACAGTGTCCTCTGATTTTGTGATATATCTTTATTATCATTGTATGTAATAACTCTCATTGCATTGTCTTCCAGTCTTGTAACGTTGTTTTGTTTGCCTATAATAATGTGCTCTCTTATTTTGTTGGTTCTCTATGTTCCACCATTTCTTACTACATTCTTTTAGTCTTAACCTGCCTTGAGGCTTGATAAGAAAGGCAGTGTACAAAACAAACAAACAAACAAACAAACAAATAAATAAATAAAAGGTCTAAGTTTATAAAAATGAAGGAACAGAGAAATGATTATAACACAGATAGAGGAAATTCACTGTTGAATTTATTATTATTATTATTATTATTATTATTATTATTATTATTATTATTATTATTTAAATTTGATAAACCGCCCACCCCCTAATACCAAAGTTATGGCAGATTGTGCTGTGTGAAACATGCTATCTATGCCCTGAAACAATATTTTGAATGCTTACTTTTTATATTGTCTATGTTCTTATACATTTTTTTGTCCGGTTCCTGTTCTTTCTACTTCTGTACTTAGCATCTGTAGTTACCAAGACAACCAGGCAGAAGGTTAGGATAAGAGCTAACCGATAAGAGCATGTATGAGCCTTCACTGAAAACATAAGAGCAGCCAAAAGGCATTTTGTAAGACTTTTGGGAATGGGAGACTATGGTGGATTCCACAAAACACAAATATAACATATCTAGGACATTACAAATAGCGTTTTGGAGAAGAACTTCACACAGCTCTCTTCCCGAAAACAAATTCAGCCCATTATATTTTTCTCAACCCAGGTTTTTCAAAAATCGCTAATCCACTCCCCCGCCCCCAGTTTGGGTTGAGGACAATTCCTACATGATAAGTGAATGCCAGCAGGCAGGAAACAGCTTATTTCTACCACCCAAACCTCTTACCTTCGTTTCCGCTGCTAGCGCCCGTCATTTTGTGCGCTGCAGCAGATTCTCTGTGGAGATTTCCCACGGAGGTTTCTTCTGCTTGCAGCTCATCCAATTCTGTAAAAAGTAGATGAATAAAGTTGGTTTAGTTTAGCAATCCTGTGCACGTGTCGTTTTTCCCTTTTTTTTTGTTTTGAAGGGGTTATCTGAGAAGCTACAGCGACATGACTAGAGAAGCTGCAATACGTGCATATTTGGGTTTCTGTAGCTTTGCAGACAGCCCCCTCAAAACAAAAAAAGGAAAAAAGACACGTGCATGGGATCACTAGACTAAACAAACTTTATTCATCTACTTTTTACAGAATTGAATGAGCTGCAAGCAGAAGAAACCTCCGTGGGAAATCTCCATGGAGAATCTGCTGCAGCACATAAAACAGTGGGGACGACTGTGAAACTGACAAGAGCTCCGTGCAGCAGGCGGGGGAAAAAGATTCGTTTTGGCAGGCAATGCTTGTGTTCTCCCATGCTACAGGAACACAAAATTCCAAAACGGATCTTTTCCTAACGTCCTAAAGACGTTATATTTATGCTGTGCAGAATCCCTCTATTATACTGGAAAAGGAGCAAGGATAAAACATTAAAGGTACTCCATACACATGTTGTTTCCTTACTTCCTTTCCACAGCCTCCTTTATACCCTGTTTCCCCGAATATAAGACATCCCCGGAAAATAAGACGTAGTAGAGGTTTTGCTGAAGTGCGAAATATAAGGCATCCCCCAAAAGTAAGACGTAGCAAAGTTTTTGTTTGGAAGCATGCCTGATGAACAGAATACAGAAATATAAGACATCCCCTGAAAATAAGACATAGCGCATCTTTGGGAGCAAAAATTAATATAAGACACTGTCTTATATTCGGGGAAACACGCCAGATGCAAGATGGGGGTGGATCTCATGAGAATGTCTGAGGCTAGTTCTAAAAACTTGTTAATATACAAAGGTGGGCTGGTTCAAGGGAAACTCAGGGCAGGATCAGCCATGGGCCACTCCCCACTTACCTCGTCTGAGTGCAACCCCACAGCGACCCCTCGTAGAAAAGCCTCCGTGGCTTTTGACAACAGAGACATTTGTTCCCCACTCATTTTCCATTCAGGAAATAGTGTGGGGTTCCACATCAAGAGTCAAAGAGGCAATTGAGCGTTCTGATTGGCTGGCACACGTGTGCATCATTTACACGTGGGAGTTGCAGCCAGCCGAAGGCGGGGCTCCATTTTGATTGGCTGACCCGAAAAGTTCGTTTGGATAAGCTGAATGCATTGTTTTAAGACGTCTGCACATGCTGACGTCACTACATGTTGCAAATTGCTTGGGCAGAAAAATGAAAGTAAATATCGGTTTCGGTTTACACCGCCAACAACCCTGTGCTCAGCAGCACTTTGCCAAGCTGCAAAACAGTGGAGCTCGAGCAAAAAAGAGCAAAAAAGAGCAATGTTGGCACGTCTTGTTGTGCACACGTCTCAATTTCCAAGCACTTTCTGACGGGAATACCCTCCCTAAACAAAATGACGGTTCCTGTTTCCTGATTGGCCGGAAGCTGCGCTTCAGAGCGAATCAGCCACGCGTAAACAGCCGAGGTTCCCCACCCCCCTGCGGCACCTGCGGGGTTTTTGAAAATGTTGCTCTGTTCAGAGGAGCTAATTTGCCGCGCGACAAGGAGGTGGGAGAGCGGCAAATTAAGGGCAGCTGCGCAGTGGGCGCTGGTGACGTGGGGAACGTCCATCCTCCTCGTGTCTTTTAAAGAGGTGACCCCGCGGCTTATGGTGAGTGGGGAGTGGCCCCATGGCCAGTGGTAGCCCTGTCAGTAGCAGTGCTAAAGCTAGGGTATACTTGCCCAGTCTGCCTTTCTTGCCCCAGGCCTGTCGCATTCACAGTCCTGCCCTTCCTATGGAGCTCTGGGTGCCCAGCTGATCACAGCTGCAAGGGTTTGTTACTCCAGTCAACAATGGAGACTCAGGAAAGGTTCAAGAGGTTTATTGAACTGTGTCAGGACCTTAGCTGCAGCAAGCCAGAGCCGGGGGGCTCAGGCTTTCCAGCTAGCATCTATCTCCAAACTTTTCCCCGTCATGGTTCTCCCCCCTCCCACCAGTTCACACAATAAGTAGCACAAGAAAAGACAGTGGTTAACCCGTATTGCTATGTGTTCCAACTCAAGTACAATGCGAGAACTCATTCCAGGCCCCAGGGAGGGGAAGGAATGAGGGATGCATATTTCACTAGTTACAAACAATGATTGAAACAGGACGTGCCATTAACACACAGATAACAGCAAGTGCAGACGTGTCCTTGGCGCCCACCCTGCGTTGCCAGGCCAGGTGGGAATCAGGCCTCATAACAGCAGAGGAGGGCACCTGAGCTACAGTGGTTCCATGCACATCTGGATCAAGATATTGGCCAAGACATGGGACACCCAAACCCTCATGCTGTCAGTGGTCATCTTAGTCTGCGGTAGCAAAAACAACTACTTTGGGGCACTTTGAAAACTAACATTTTATTCCAGCAGACGACTTGGCAGACTCACTTCTTCAAATGTCACAAAGAGCACCAGAAGTGGTTTCTAGTCCATGAAGGCATCTGCTGGAAGAAAATGTTGCAAGCCTTCAAGGTACCACAAGGCTAATTAAATTTTCTCTCCACAGTAGTATTCTTGGGGAAATTTGGAAAGGTTCCCTATCAAGAAAGACTATGTCCTTGTAACGATAGATGCACTGAATCTACAACCCACGCTCTTTGTTATCGTAAATGTTACTCTAATGTATGATTTTTTTAATCTGCCCCCGATTACACAAATTGGGTGTCCTGGAGGACGAAACCCAGGTGTCTTTTTTATTGTCTAGTACTCTCTCACAACTTGTGCAGTTGCCAAGTTTCTTTCGAAAGCTATGAGGATACAAGAATATAAGGTCCATACTGTTTGAATTTATATTTTATTTGGTTTATTTCTTCTTATATATTGTTTTATTCCAACAAAGGTACTGACTGACTAATTTGCCCTTATTTGTTTATTTATTAGATTTCTTAAGTTGTTGTTCACCAAAAGGGTCTTGCAGCAACTTGCGACATGGAAACAGCATAACTGAGTTAAAAATAACATTAAAGCAAATAAATACAAAATATTAACACTAAAATGTTAAACTATTCAACTATGTGGCTAGCGCCATGCTACTATACTCTTTTCCACTGAAAGATTAAAGATCAGTCAATTGTGGCACGGCAAAAGAGGAAATAGAGTGGTTCCGAATTAGAAAATAGTCTCAAATGAATATGAGAATTATCATTCATTTTTCAGTGCTGCCTTTGTTGAAACTCATATTCTCTACATATTCAAACATGGTTCAGTGTGCAGAGGGAGCAGGAACTTAGCAGGGGGAGGAATCTTCCGGCCACCTCACTGAAGAGGTGTGAGACAGAGGAGGGAGGGGGAGGGGAGGGGAGGGGTGTCATGCAAGGGAAGGGGAGTGAGCAGTGGTGGGATCCAAAAATTTTAGTAACAGTTTCCATGGTGGTGGGATTAAAACTGTGGTGTAGCGCCAATGGGGCTGGGCGGGGCACGATGGGGGCGTGGCTGGGCATTCTGGGGGCGGGGCATTCCCGGGTGGGGCTGTGGCAAGGACGCAGCCACTGCGCCAGTCCTTGGGCAGGAAACGAATGCACGCAGGTGCAGGCTGCCACACACGCCGGTGCACCTCCTGCTAGACTGCTTCAAGTTCTGCGCGCTACTGCTGAGAGGAGGGGCGTAACTAAGGCAAAAATCATGTGGCAAAATCACCAATTAGTAACCCCCTCTCGGCACACACAAATAATTAGTAACCTACTCTTGGGAACCTGTGGGAACCTGCTGGATCTCACCTCTGGGAGTGAGGGGGGGGAGGGAGTGACAAGTAGCATGCAAGGGAGGGGAGGGCGCGGGCCTGGCATCTGGACATGGCCCACCCACCCTAGTGGATAGAGGGGGAGGGGTGGCATGCAAGGGAAGGGGAGGGAGGGAGGAGTGGCATGCAAGGGAGGGGAGTGACGGCAGCAGCAGCAAGGTTCAGCAGGCAAGGGGAGCAGGAATCTGGTGGGGGGGGAAGAATCTTCAGGCCGCCTCACTGAAGATGTGAGAGGCGGCAGCGGCAGCAATTCTTGACTGGCAGGTGGAATCAGATTACAAGAGGGTGTACACCTAGGCTGCAGTACCTTTTTAAAATAACTGGTATAAAATGCATACCTTCTAAAGTGGCTAAAGGGTCTGTAACAGCACAAGCAGCTGCAGACAGTCTAATTTTCCCACAACCAGCCCCATGCCACAGCAGAGCCAGGCGACGCCCCATGCCCAGCCTTTTAAAGGGGAAGGAGGGACAGCAAAAGGCGAACGGGGGGGGGGGCGGGGGGGGGGGGGAAGCAAAACTAGGTAAGCACTAGGACCCAAGTGGAGCATTTTATGACAAAAAAAGGTTCAGCATATGGCAGATTAATATACAACCAGTCTTTCAGTGAAAAAGAGTGTAACCAAATTAACCTAACCTGTGGATTACACTCCATAGGCCCATGGTGGTGAACCTTTGGCACTCCAGATGTTATGGACGTCAGTTCCGCCAGCATGGCCAATTGGGCCATGCTGGCAGGGCTGATGGAATTCGTAGTCCATAACATCTGGAATGCCAAAGGTCTACCAACACGCCATAAGCTAACCCCTTAACAAAGTTCTGCCTTGCTTACTTTGCAGAAAATAAACGAGGTGTCATCTGGGAGTACTTTCCAAGGCCGATTTCCCACTTCAATTGAAAGCGGAGGCAGACCGTGCTCATAAGAAACGGGTGTTCTTGAGCGCCGAAGTTAATGCCTCCCCACCCCAGTCAGCCTTCACCCTCCCTCCCTCCAATCGCTCTTCCTCGTGCTCTGCGCAGCACCGGGCTGACTCGCCAACCTGCCAGCGGAGGGCGCATCGACGCCCAGAGCCAGCAGAGGGGAAAGGCTCTGTGCGGGATTTTCCAAAAGGCTCTTCCGCAGGAGCGGAAAGACGCATTTCGAGGAGCCAGAAGAGTGGCAGAATCGCGGCTGCGCTTGTCGCCAGTGGTGCAGTGGGGAGTGCATCGCGAGCCCCGGTTACTTGCCGTGGAGGCGACCAAACAGCATAAACAAAGATAGGGGCCACCTGAGTGGCAGAGGCTTATCTGGTGAACCAGATGTGTTTCCACATTCCTAGATTCCTACTGGTGTCCTTGGGCTAGTCACAGTACTTCGGAACCCTCTCAGCTCCACCTACCTCACAAGGTGTCTGTTGCAGGGAGAGGAAGGAAAAGGAGCCTGTAAGCCACCTTGAGTCTCTTTACGGGAGAGAAAGGTGAGGTAGAAATCCAAACTTTTCTTCTTAAGAAGGCCCTCACCCTGGTGGCAGCTAACTGAGCCGTCCTGGGTCTGGGCACTTGCAAGAGGCCCCTATAGGACCACTGAAGGAAGTGTAGGGGGTTATAGCAGGAAAGATGGCCCTGCGGGTATGAGGGTTCCAGACCATTAAGGACTTTAAAGATTAACACCAGCACCTTGAATTGAATCCAGAGAGTAATTGGTAGCCAGTGCAAATCGGAGTAATATGAGACGACCGTGGCATTCCAGTCAGCAACCTGGCAGCTGCGTTTGTCCGTTGATTCACAGGATGTCTTGCATCTCCCTTTTGCACTTTCTTAGAATGGGAATTCTAGATCTGCAGACTCCCAGCTGGAGCAAAAAGCACATCATCGCAGCCACGTTTGGCTGGAGCTTTTTGTCTCATTCTGTGTCAAAGCTGAATGGACCATTACAACGAAATGTCATTTGAAGGCAATGAAACGTTCCATTCGCAGGAAATCATTCACAGGATCGGCCACGTCTTCCGCTCATCATTAATAGTCTTTATTTTGAAAGGTCAGGCACATTCCCGTTATCTCCTCTTTGGATCAATCAGTGAGCTTGGGGACAACCTGATCTCTGACCCATACTGCAGATGGGGTTGGGTCCAGCCAGCTTCTCCACTGGTAGTAAAGGGAAGAAAATCCCCTTTGACACACACACACCCTTCACATAAAAGACTGTGCAAGGGATCATGATTGCTGCATTGACAAAAGCCATATGGGACAGAGAGTGTAGTCAGGAGAGGAATTAAATGAAGAAGAGTTGGTTTTAATACCCCACTTTTCTTTCCCTTCAAGGTCGATTACTCCCTGCAGGCTGTTCCCTGCCCTCTCCCCGCTCTGGGGTGAAAAGTCATACCAGAAGTACTCTTGCTATCCTCACAGGAAGTGAAAAGCACAAGCGGGGCAAGAGGAAGAGTGTCGGGACAAGATTTCTGGCCCCGATGCACTTCAGGTCCCACTGTGTGCCACAGCACTGGTGGGTAATCAGCCAATGGGTCTCAAAGTGGCTTACATTTACCTCTTCTTCCCCTCCGCACAACAGACACCTTGTAAGATTGGTGGGGCTGGAAGAGGTCTATCTATCTATCTATCTATCTATCTATCTATCTATCTATCTATCTATCTATCTATCTATCTATCTATCTATCTATCTATCTATCTATCTAGCTAGCTAGCTAGCTAGCTAGTTAGTTAGTTAGTGTGCCACCCTTCCCCTTCTGGGTTCAGGGCTACTTCCAACATATAAAAATACACGCCATAAGTAACATTTAAAACATAACTTACAGGAGCAGCAGTGGCGTAGTGGTTAAGAGCAGGTGCATTCTAATCTGGAGGAACCAGGTTTGATTCCCCGCTCTGCCGCTTGAGCTGTGGAGGCTTTTCTGGGGAATTCAGATTAGCCTGTGCACTCCCACACACGCCAGCTAGGTGACCTTGGGCTAGTCACAGTTTCTGGAGCCCCTCTGCCTCCCACCTACCACAGGATGTCGAGCAGAGGGGAAGGGCAAGGAGATTGTAAGCCCCTTTGAGTCTCCTACAGGAGGGAAAGGGGGGATATAAATCCAAACTCTTCTTCTCTTCTACATCATTAGACAGCTAAAAAATCTAAAATTCTGTAACATCTCAACTGATTTAACAACCACAGTGAAATGAAGGGATGGGGGAGAGGGAGGCCATTTTGATGATAAGAATAATAGCTGCCTTAACCATAACCCTGGTGGAATAGCTCTCTTACAGGCCGAGTGGATCAGATCTCTCAGAGTCTTGGGCCCTTTCCGAACCGCAGTGGTGTGGGGGTGTGTTGGTGTAAAGCATTTCGATGTACCCCCGGGACCGCTCGTGATGGATTCGTCCCGCTGCAGTATGCAGCACAGCCAGACAGGCTGCACCGGTTAATCGAACGCTTACCTTGTCTCCTAGCTTGTTCTTTCAAGAGAGACCAGGGACACGCTTCACAGGCTGGAGCCATAGCTCTAGAGTTGCAGGCCAGGGCGCGGTCCTACGCCCCGCGTATTTTGTTTGCAGCCAGGAGACGAGGTAAGCTTTCAGGATGGTGCCAGGGACATGGCACCTTTCCAGCGGTTGAAAGCCGCTGTTTCCGAAAACCTGCTTGGAGAGTGAGGTTGGGAAACAGCGGCTTCGCGCCGCTGGGGAGGAGCGAGGGCGGCACTGATGCAATGCAGCAGCACACACACACCCATGCAAACAACTTCCTAGGCGCTGTTTTTGGCCCGTGCAGAAAGGGCCTTGGTATCACTGAATAGAAGTTTCCACCAGGCTTAGGTCTGTTCTGAGAGAACTGTGACTAGCCCAGCAGGAATGGAGGAGTGCGGAAACACTTCTGGTTCACCAGATAAGCCTCTGCCACTCAGGTGAAGGAGTGGGGAATCAAACCTGGTTCTCCAGATTAGAATCCACCTGTTCTTAACCACTACACCACACTGGCTCTCAAAGGACAAAGGATGCAGCTTGCCTGGATCTTCATTTAACAGCGACAGCCACTGGCAGTTGCATCCTGTATTTCCTTACTGGCCAAATCCTAAAACATCCCTGGTGATTAAGTGTGACAGCTGCTAGTGACAGCGGTCTAGGGACCGGTGAGCCAGCCTACGCGGTAGTGGTGGGTGACGGCAGCCAGCAGGGCTGTCCACCCCATCAAGTCGACAATGAGACCCTGCAAATAGCTCATTCCCGATGAGTCAATGAATGCCACAGCATGTCTGCTGTGAGTCTCCGCGCAAAACAGCACACACATTCTTTCCAGCAAAGGGAAAATGAACGGCCTGAAATTGTTCCCGTGTGTACATGACTGCATTGGTGTCACCCAACCGTGGTGCTTCCAGGGAAGCGGATGCTTTCGAGCAAGCCGTATTGCTTTACTCGGAGGGGGTGCTGCTGCTACAGCACGGTGTTTGACAGGAAGAAAACATGAATGGCTTTCTCATAAATTGCTGGGCGCACAGGAGCGTGAGTGCAACGAGATGCTCCGCAGGACCCCTTTTCAGTTTGGAAGCATTTTTCCCCAGGATCCAACTGAACATGGATCATTCAGGTGCAGTCAAATCCATGAGCTCCCTGCGCAAAAACCCAGGGTCACTGTTATGTTAAATATTTCTATGTCAGACAAAAGGGTTGTCTGAAGCTTCTGCGGGTGTCTAAAAACAGGTGCCATCTAAGCAGGGCACTTATCCTCCTGTTACTGTTAATTTAGACCTTCTGTTCCCATTGTCTAATCTTCTCATATTTCACCCAAACTAGCAAGGGAGGCATTTGGTCTTTAAAGCTATCAGCGTCTTGGTGTCTGACATAATGTGGGAACCAAAAGAGAGATCGTTTTTATCAGCAGAGTTTAAAGAGGAGCTACTATGGTAAGATGAGAAGGTCTATAGTCTTCTTGCACTCACTGCAGCCTTCTACCACACTTGGAAAAGATCCACACAAGATGTTCTTTCCATAGGAAAAGTTTTACTTTAGCAGTTGCAAGGTTACACAAGTCTATTCTACAGAAGACTATAATACTATACAGAACTCTTCAGCAATAACAAAGTTCACACACACAGAACTCAACTCTCTATCTATCTCAGCTTAGCATAGCATATACAATGCATAAATCAGGGATACTTTTCCCCACTCAGGCAATAGCCTCTCATTGGTCTAGATATTACAGTTGAATTCACCAATCATATTAAAGGTCAATCTTTGCTACTTTTGCCCCTAGACCTGTGGTGGCGAACCTTTGGCACTCCAGATGTTATGGACTACAATTCCCATCAGCCCCTGCCAGCATGGCCAATTGGCCATGCTGGCAGGGGCTGATGGGAATTGTAGTCCATAACATCTGGAGTGCCAAAGGTTCGCCACCACTGCCCTAGACTGACTGTCTCTGTCCTCTGGGTTTTTGCAAACTTCCGCTAACTGAGAAGATGACCTTTTAGTGAACCTTTACTCTTTTTTATACATCATGACAGTTTTATAACGGGCGTAACCCTTTCTCTCTGGATACCACTTGATACCATCCTTATCTTGGCCCCATCCCATCCGGTCCAATCTTCTTTGCAAATGCAGCTGTATCTTTTAAACTGGTGGCTTCCTGCCTTTCCGTTCTTTGACCAAGAAGCTTTGGTGACTTCCATTTTCCAGTTCCGTTTGGGCACCCAACTGTAGTGGATTTTTTGCCAAGCCAGTAGCACCTGGGTGGGCCCTTATGGCAAGCAAGACCCTGAGCTTTTGATCCCTTTCCCTCTCAGGGCAGCCTTAATACAGACATAACAATGAGATAACATCAGGATGAAATTTAATACAAACCTAACACAGATTAATCCCACCGATATGATCCAACCTTGTTCTGAAGTTAATGCTTCATGATTTTTTAAATTTTGTATTTAGACAGATGATTCGCTAGACGGGTGATTATTAATCATTACCCTATCATTTACTACACTCAATCTGGTGTACTAATTTAGTGCTCAGTCAGATAATTGGCAAGGTGCTGGTGGTTTTGGACTCTCTGTGTTATCTTCAATATAATTAACTCTGAGGGTTTTGGGGGGGCAAATTTATCTACCCACTGTAGTGAGAATGTAAGAAATCCAGGATCCATGTCTATACTGTTACATAGTCCCAGCAAGAGCATAACATTAACAACAAAAAGTGAATAACATGGCATAACATGGCATAAATAATAAATAACAGTTATTTTAGCCCAACATTCAAGCTATAAAACATATAGCTTTCCGATATTGAATTCAGAATAGTACAACATCAGCTTAGTACATCACTACATCCCATAACTACCTGACACGCCATAGCTGACATCAATTTGCAGCACAACTCAGTAGAAGAGAGTCATAACATTCTACACCCCAATATCCTGGGTAACCTAACGTTCCTTTCTTTTCAGCCATCATGCTTCAGTTTTTGCAAACTTGTGTTGGCAGTGCAACAATTTTAATAATTAGGAGAAGCGGTTTTGGAAAAAAGGCCTTCTCCTAAATTCCTCAGACATTTTGATCATTTGTCATTTGTGCTGAATCAGAACTGAAAGTCAAAAATGGTGTTACAGCTGCCAGATAATCATCCTTTGTGAAGCTGATTGCTAGTTTCCAATCAGGGATCATTTTTTCCCCATGGTCCAGAGAACAGGCCTTAAGAGTCCACATTTTATGCTGGGAGTCATAAATATATCCAGCTGAAAATCTCCAAAAATGCAGTCTCCAGCATCCCAGAATGTATGCAGGTAGGAGGGTATACGTACACGTACATATATCCACAGCATGAGAGGAACCTGAATTCTGAAGTATGACAGCACTAGCAACACACGCTAACAATATTTTTAAAAGCTAGGGATAGTGATTTAAGAGGGGCTTAGATCAGAAAATAGGAGCTGTCTCTGACAAATAGGGGCAGTTGCGGTGTGTTGTGTGAAAAACCCAGAACCCTTTCATTCATTAATAACACTATTATTATTAATGACACTATCATTAATGACAATATTATTAGGAGCAACAGAAATGTCACAAAATAGTATGTGCAAGCTTTTGAGTTCAACAGGACTCTTTATCAGGCTCAATGTTAAGTATAGGAAATTGGAAATTGGGTTGAGGGGGGTAGAGAGAGAGAACTAGAATATGACTGCTTTTATATTCTTCATCCCAGGAGCATCTTGAAATCTGATTTGTGTCTGACTTATATTAAAGTGGAAGAGCCGTGTGGCGTAGTAGTTAAGTCTTGCACTGCCACTCACGCGGTCAGGAGTTTGAGCCCCCTGTGGATCAGATAACCTGGCAGCTGGCTCATGGTCAACTCAGCCATCCATCCATTTCTTGGTTGGTAAATGAGTACCTAGCTCCGTGGTGGCGAACCTTTGGCACTCCAGATGTTATGAACTGCAATTCCCATCAGCCCCTGCCAGCATGGCCAATTATAGGGGCTGATGGCAATTGTAGTCCATAACATCTAGAGTGCCAAAGGTTCGCCACCACTGCTAGCTCATCGCTAAGGGGGTAAAGAATAGCCGGGGAAAGCAATGACAAACTACCCCACAAAAAACGGCTTGCCTATGAAATCACTGCTTTGCAGTGGTACCCCAGGTTTGGAAATGACTAAAGGGGAAACTTTACTTTATAAGTGAGGTTTACTTCTGAGTAAATGTGCTTGCGATTGCACTGTGTGTTGAAATGCTGCCTGATCTCTACTTTGAGAAAGTAGCAAACTGCAGTCTTGGGATTTTATCATCATGTCCCGAAACATGTTTTTTTGGTTCCATTTTGGAGTTAATGTCCAGTCTCGGGAAAGAGCTTCGGGAACCATAGACGTGTGGTGTCATCGTTTCGTGATTGTTTTAAAATGAAATGGCCCTAATAAAAAGATATCACACGCGGGTGCTTCGGTCATTTTTCTGCAGACCAACATAGATACAGCCTGCATGAGTCAATGTGGAAACTGCATCCAGAAAGCTGATTCATTTGAAATATCTCTGGGAGGGCTCGACAGTCCTTTGTTAGCTATTACCATTCAAATAGAGTGTTTGGAACTCATGAGGACAAAGGGTGAACAGCTGTCCAGGGTTAAAAGAGGCCACTGTTTTAAGCCCACGGGCAGAGAAGAATTTCTTAAGAGGGGAAAAGTTACATGACATGAACTGACAAGGGGGTGGGGGGGGCAGGGAGATTGAGCATCACCAATTTATTCTGTTTCCCTGATGAAAACCGTCAGTCTGGATGCTAGCAAAGACTCCCTTGGAAGTCAGTGACAAATTTTTATTAGATGAAATGCTTCTCCAGAAGCTCACAGCAAATTTCAAATTAAATTCACTCTGTCTTGCATCTGGATTTAAGGGAAACTACAGTGGGCTGGATTTAAGGGTGAGATGTGGTGTGGTATAGTATAGTATAGCCCTGAACTGGATAACCCAGGTTAGACTAATCTTGTTAGTTCAGAAGCTAAACTGAATTAATAGAATCATGGAGTTGGAAGAGACCTCAGGGGCCATCAAGTAAAACCCCCTGCAATGCAGGAAAGCATAATCAAAGCACTCCCGACAGATGGCCATCCAGCCTCTCTTTAAAAACCTCCAAAGAAGGAGACTCCACCACACTCCGAGGTAGTGCATTCCACTGTCGAGCAACCCTGACAGTCAGAGGGAAGTTCTTCCTGATGTTTAGGTGGGATCTCTTTTCCTTCACCTTGAACCCATGACTCCTGGTCGTAATTTGTGGAGCAGCAGAAAACAAGCTTGCTCTCTCTCCAACATGACATCCCTTCAAATAGGCAAACATGGCTATCGTGTCACCTCTTAACCTTCTCTTCACCAAACTGGTCAGCATTTGGATGGGAGACCACTAAGGAAGTCCAAGGTTGCTACATGAAGAGAGACAATGGGAAACCACCTCTGAATATCTCTCACCTTGAAAACCCAGCAGGGTCACTGTACGACAGATGTGACTTCACCACACTCTCCACCACAACACACACACACACACACACACACACACACAAGTATAGCATAGTGTATCATAATATGGAGTAGTTGATGAGAGCCATTGTGATGCAGTGGTTAAGAGTATCAGACTAGTATCTGGAAGACCCAGATTCAAATTCCTACTTGTGCCGTGGAAGTTCACTGGGTGAGCTTGGGCCAGTCACTCCTAGCCTACCTACCCCCACAGAACTGTTATGAGGTTACAACAGTGGTGGGATCCAAAAATTTTAGTAACAGGTTCCCATGGGGGTGGGATTCAAATTGTGGCATAGCGCCAATGGGGCTGGGCACGATGGGGGCATGGCCGGGTATTCTGGGGGCGGGGCATTCCTGGGTGGGGTTGTGGCAAGGACACAGCCGCTGTGCCGGTCCTTGGGCGGGAAATGAATGCACACAGGCACAGGCTGCCACACATGCCGGTGCACCTCCTGCTAGACTGCTTCAAGTTCTGCTCGCTACTTCTGAGAGAAGGGGCATAACTAAGGCAAAAATCACGCAAAATCACCAATTAGTAACCTCCTCTCGGCACACACAAATAATTAGTAACCTACTCTCGGGAACCTGTGAGAACCTGCTGGATCCCACCTCTGGGTTACAATACAGGATCCCACATCTGGGTTACAATACAGGAGAGGAGAATAATGCAACCCACTTTGTTTCTCCTGTGTGGAGATAGATGGATAGATGCAGAGGCATGGATCCAGCTTTCCTAGAGCTCACGTAGGTCTTTGTTGGAGGAGAAGTCACTTTAAATTGGAAGAGAAGCCTGCATGTTTGGGAAGAAGAAGAGTCTGGATTTATATCCCCCCTTTCTCTCCTGTAGGAGACTCAAAGGGGCTTACAATCTCCTTGCCCTTCCCCCCTCACAACAAACACCCTGTGAGGTAGGTGGGGCTGAGAGAGCTCCGAGAAGCTGTGACTAGCCCAAGGTCACCCAGCTGGCGTGTGTGGGAGTGCACAGGCTAATCTGAATTCCCCAGATAAGCCTACACAGCTCAAGCGGCAGAGCGGGGAATCAAACCCGGTTCCTCCAGATCAGAGTGCACCTGCTCTTAACCTCCTACGCCACTGCTGCTTTAACCTCTGCTCCATGGAGGAGGAGTAGAGGGTTGGAGCCACCCTGCCTACTTAATGTAATAGGAGTAATCCCTGGGGTCCAGGTGGGTTTCCCAAGGAGACAAATAGTCTCCCCTCAGATGTCTCAGGTTGAAAAAATGATATGGGAGAGGGAGGGAGGCTGAAGTTGTATACAATTCACTGCCTTTGTGCCTTGTCTGTCAGTCCTCCACAGTCACTGGTTGGCCACATGGTGAAGCAGGATGGACCATTGGTCTGATCCAGCAGGGCTCTTCTTATGTTCCAATCCAAATTGGGCACTGCACATACAGGAATTGAAGAGAACTGATAACTTACATCTGAGCCGGTGTGGTGTAGTGGTTAAGAGCAGGCATGGTGTAGTGGTTAAGAGCAGGTGGATTCTAACTGGGAGAACCGGGTTTGATTCTCCACTCCTCCACCTGAGTGGCGGAGGCTTATCTGGTGAACCAGATGTATTTCTGCACTCCTACATTCCTGCTGGGTGACCTTGGGCTAGTCATAGTTCTTTGGAACTCTCTCAGCCCCACCTAACTCACAAGGTGTCTGTTGTGGGGAGAGGAAGAGAAAGGATCCTGTAAGCCACCTTGAATCTCCTCATAGGAGAGAAAGGTGGGGTATAAATCCAAACTCTTCTTCTTCTGACTGGGGAGGAGGGGGGACCACCAACCCAACCTGGGTACTCCATAATGTGTGAATCAGATGTGTCAGGAGGGAGAGAGGTATAGATGAGCTCTCTCTAGAGCGAAGCCTAGGAGGAAACATGCCTCTTGTTTCCTTAAAATGCAAATTGAGTGTGCCCAATCCATGCTTAATTTTTTTTTGGGGGGGGGGCATGTGTGTTCCATTTTCTATAAAGTGGGATCTTGTTGAGCTGAAGGAGAGGCATCAAGTCATAGCTTCCGTGACATCCACCCCTGTCAGTGTTAAAACAGATTTCTTGATATCTTCCCTGGGTGCTAATTGAATGAGATTCTCAAAACTACAATGCCAGCCCTGATGCTGGGAGACCTACTGCAATGCTTTTTGGTATTTATTGCATTTCATTCGTACCCTTTGCATCACACATTTCATTTCAGGCGTCGCATACGCTGATTCTTCATCTCGGTTCTAAGTAGCCTTTGATTGATCGCTACCTTATATATAAAACTAATTTAGAGGGAAGATTTCAATTTTTTTAAAAGGGAGAGAGCGCTCAAGCAATCTCCCACCCCGCCCCTAATGTTTTCCACAAAGGAGCAGATGTATTATAATACAGAGATTATATCCCTTTATAATTATAATTAAAGTAAAAAGTTAGGCTCCTTCATCAATGTTCTTCTTAAATTAAACATGTTCTCTGATTGCCTCATCATGAAAAAGGCAATCAACCTGAATATAGTGTGAAAGGTTTTTTAAATACCTTTCCTAAACAAATGGCAAGGCTTTTTTATTCTCCGGTATACCTGCAGGCTTTCTCGCCCAGCCTATTATTATCTTCTAAATCATAAAATGACTCCATTTGGATTCCCATCCCTCAGACCCCCTTTGAAGGAATACCTTCTGCACAATGTGAAAGAACCCTGTAAGAAATTAATAATTGAACTACAACTCTCAACCAGACTGTCACACGAATGGAAGAAAAGATAGGATCCACGCAAACGTTCAGAGCATAAGAACTGCAGAAGCTTTTCATCAGCTTGGTGGGTACATAAATAGGGGTCATCGCCACAAAATGGCTGCCGTGGTTTCCTGGGGCCAGTCAGTCACAAAATCTTGGCAGTTACGCTTTCTTCTGTGCACTGAAGCTTTCTTATGCCAGTATTAACATATTGTTCGAATGAACAGTGATCCAACTGTCCTTTTTGTTTTTCGTCATGAGCTGTACTGTAACTGTCCGGTTGATAGGATTGTGAATTTGTGATTTCCTCATGGAATTTTGTGAAACTGTTGTTGCTTGAGGTTATATACACTATGGCTGATCCCGCATTAGACAAAAACAGTGGTGTGAAAAAAGCGTGAAAACAGCGTAAAAGGGTTTAAAACAGTGTAAAAGAGTTTACACCGTTTTCACACCGTTTTCACACCACTGTTTTTGGCCCGTGCGGAATCAGCCTTTGTTTTGGAAAAACAAAACAAAAAAGCAACTTAAAAGTTTATTGATTATTCTATAATATTAATATGTAAAGTGCTTTTTTTACAGTGTCTTTAGATACAGACCATATATTCTTTATTGCTATACTAGCCTCCACACAGTATTTTTTGTTGTGGAGTTGCTTTTTTCACATAGCCCTCATTGTGGGTATTTTTAGGTTACAAACCAAGCATGCTCCTATGGTGCCCTGAGCCCCGGCACCACCTGGGGTGCCCCTCCACAGAGTTTGAGAACCTCTTCCTACAGCTTTAAACATGGTATCTGGGTGCAGCTGCGCTTCAACAGCCTTTTCCAAAAGCTAAAGCAGGGGTCTGCAACCTGCGGCTCCGGAGCTGCATGCGGCTCTTTCAGCCTTATACCGTGGCTCCACATGGTCTGGAGGTCGGAGGGTTGCGTGGGCGTGTCCCTCCAGCCCTCCAGAGCAGCGTTGGAAGGAAAGGTGAGTGGAGGGGCCGAACTGGAGGTGGCTCCGTGCATGAGGGCGCCACTTTTCACTTCCCCTCCACTCACTTCTCCTTCCAGCACTGCTCTGGGGGGCTGGAGGGACACTCTGCCATCCCCGCAGCCGCCATCCCCCCTCTGCTCCACTGAGAAGGCGGCTGGCTGCTTCAGGCAGAGGGGGTTTCCCTGCCTGGCGCCACTGCTTCCCACAGCGTGAGAGGCAGCACTGGGCAGGCCGCAGCTGCCATCCCCCCTCTGTCCCACGGAGCATGCGGCTGCCTGCTCCGTCGGGCAGAGGGGGTTTCCCTGCCAAGCACCACTGCCTCCCACAGCCCAAGAGGTGGCGACACCAGGCAGGCCGCGGCGGCCATCCCCCCTCTACCCCATGAAGCAGGCAGCTGCCTGCTCCGTAGCGCAGAGGGTGTTTCCCTGCCTGGCGCCTCCCCCTCCCAGTGTTGGAAGGAAAGGTGAGTGGAGGGGCCGAACCGTATGGAGCCGCCTCTCCGACTCAGTAGATCTTTGGGGCCGTGGAAAATGGGTCCAAATGGCTCTTTGGGTGGTAAAGGTTGCTGACCCCTGGTCTAAAGATTCTAAGGCTGAATTTACATGGGAGTATCCTCCCTGACCATGCAGGCCCTCACCCTTTTTATTCCCTCCCCTGAACTGGGGTTCTGCCCCTGGTCCCTCCAACAGCTTTTCCCTCAGAGCTGTAAGGGCCCTCATCCAACCCACTTGCTCCTCCCCTTTCCACCTGGCCAGGCTGGGCCCTGCCTCTTTCCTATTACTGCTCCAAGAGGGCAGGGGTCTAAGTTGGGCTTCTTGGCCTGCTCCAGGCCCTTTGCTGAGGGCCGAGGCATCAGGTGTGGTGTTGGGCCATGTCTGGATGTGGCATGGCTTGCCTTCCAGGCCTCTTCTTCTGCTGTTCAGCCTTTGGAGCCCAAGCAGCCTTTGGAGCCCAAGCAGACACTGGCCCAGGGTGGGGCTCCTCCTTGCTCTTTGGGGTCTGTCTGCTGCTACCGCTTGCTGCCCTGTGCACCCTGGGGCCTGGGTAAGCATTTCTCATGGGGTTTCTTCTGGGCTCTTTCCTGGTTGCGGCAGGAATCCAGGGGCCTCGGACAGGGTTAACTGTTTTAGAATAGGTGCACCCTCCAGACACCAATGTGATATCTCCTGGAATCTTTTGAAGCACCTCATAGATGCAGGAAGCTGTCTAATACTGAATGAGACCATTGGCCCATCAGTGTCAGTACTGACTACTCAGATTGGTATCAGGTAAAGGTCTTCCACATCGTGTGTTACCTGATACTTTCTATCAGCAGAGTTTAAAGCGGAGCTACTCTGGTAAGATGAGAATGTTTAGTCTTCTTGCACTCACGGCAACCTTCTATCACCCTTGGAAAAAAATACTCTCCACTCAAGATGTTCTTTCCATAGGAAGGCTGTTACTTTAGCAGTTGCAAGGTTACACAAGTCTATCCATACAAGACTATTAAACTATACAGAACTCTTCAACAATAACAAAATTCAACACACATAGAACTTAACTCAGGCTCAACTCTATCTCAACTCAGCATATACAAATGCATACATCAGGGATACTTTTCCCCGCCCACGCAACAGCCTCTCATTGGTCTAGAAAAGAGGTCTTCAAACTATGGCCCTCCAGATGTTCATGGACTACAATTCCCATCAGCCCCTGCCAGCATGGCTAAGTGGCAGGGCTGATGGGACTTGTAGTTCATGAACATCTGGGGGGCCATAGTTTGAAGACCCCTGGTCTAGAATTACAGTTGAACTAACCAATCATGTTAAAGGTTAATCTTTGCTACTTTTGCCCCTAGACTGACTGTCTCCGTCCTCTGGGTTTTTGCAATCTCCTGATAACTTAGAAGATGATCTTCTTGTGAACTTTTACTCTTTTTCATATATCATGACACTTTCCACTGGAGAGGCCAGAGACTGACCCTGGGACTTTCTGCACGCCAAGCCAACGCTCTGCCACTAAGCCTCAGCGCCTCCTGCCCCAATGAAGTGGAAGACAGCCCAGATTGGTTCTTTGCGCTGAAGAACAGATGGGAGAAGAAACAAGTGGATGGCAGGAAATAAATTCATAGGCACCATAGAGGCCATGGACTCACACTGGGAATCAATATGCAATTGTGGCAGCACATCCCAACAGGCAAGTGAATTTTAGGAGTTCTCTCGTGTAGTTTGGTTTCTGGAAGCTGTGAGTTGCAGTTGGGAATGAAAGGTGGGGTATGAATGTTCCCATTCAGTCAGTCTATGATATTCCCTGCTGGCCTATGGTATTCCCTGGAACAGCTCACGTAACAGAGAAGAGAACAGAGAATCCATCATAAATTGATTTCATGTACTAGCGGACTATTTTTTATACTATCTGTTACACTCTGGGATCGTTACCAGTACAAAATATATCTGTGCTGCGCCAGAGGATAGGCATGTCCAGCTCCGCTTCTCTCAAGAGCACAGCCAATGAACCTGACAGAATATTGAAGGACTGTTGACAGTGAGGACAATAAAAGCAGGAAATGCTGTGTGAGAGGAAGATGGGTTTTGAGTCTGTGTGTGAAACAGCTCGGATCAGTAGCTGTCTGTAAGAAAGACAGTTTGAGAGGACAGGCAGAATGGAGAGAGTTAGGGATCAAAAGTTTAACACTGAAAACGTTGCCCCGATGTGGTGATAACCCTCCAACGTTGTTTAAAGTTTTGAATAAAAGTTCATCCCTTTTTGTTTATTCCTGCTGACTGACAGTTATTGTCTCCGGGGAAGAAACTGCACACACAAACCAGCTAGGCTGTAGCCCGGATACATATTTATATCAGTGATGGCAGCATGAAAGGGAAGCGGTATTTAGGCCGTTTCCGCACTGCTGAAAAACAGTGCTGTAGGGATGGTAAAAACACCATCTCTGGGGCGCTGTTCGCACAGCTGGTGCTGCTGCATCGCAGCGGTGCCGTGCTTGCCCCCCTCCCCACCGGCACAAAAACACCACTTTTGAAACTCGCTCAGGGAGCGAGTTTTTTCAAAAGCGGCGTCTTCCCGCTGGTGCGGTGCAAACTGCACCGGCATGAGGCACCACTTTTGGCCCCTCCAGTGTTCCCGTTCACCTATCTCTCCTCCGTGCACAGCATTGGACAGCTGGAGAGACACACCCATGCTGCCCTGTGACCCTCGGAGGTCAGAGGGCAGCATGGGTATGTCTCTCCAGCCATGCAGAGCTGCGCAGGGAGGAGAGGTAGGTGAACAGGATGACCCACAGGCGGCTCCATGCAGAGCTGCCTCTGCGGGTCGCAGTGGCCTTGCCGCTGCCCGTAAGAGACCGTGTGAACGGTCTTGTGCGTCCTTAGGCATTAATTATGCCGGTGGACAGCTGTTTCTGCTGCCATGCAGAAACGGCCTTAGTCTCCTAACCTAATGGCTCAGGGAAAAAATCTGGGTAAGGGGAATTGAAAAGGGAACTGGGCTGTCCTTTTCAGAGGTGTCTCCAGGAAAGTGTGGGGACCTGGTGTGTAAGAGGGTCAGGACTCTTAAAACAAGAAATAGCAACAAGACAGATAGCGAGGTCAGGACTGCCTAATTTTTTTCACACCTCTGAGTTTGAGGCCCCTTCCACACATGCAGAATAATGCACTTTCAATCCACTTTCACAATTATTTACAGGTGGATTTTGTAGTCCCCCCAGTAAAATCCAGATGCAAAGTGCATTGAAAGTGGATTGAATTTGCATTATTCTGCATGTGCGGAAGGGGCCTGAGAGAGGTTGTGGTGCATAGCACGGTTTGGGGAGAAGACACATATCTTTTGCAGCTTTCTCCTGCAAGATACTCGCAAGCAATGGCCTGATCCTTTCCCACTTGGTAGAATTTTTCTGCTGGTGACTTGTTTGAATGGAAAAGCCATACATTTTTACCCACACACCCTTCACATTTTTTTAGTGGCTGGCCATCAGGTCCTAAACACAAAAGGTATTCAGAAAGCAGCCTTGAGAAAAAATCAACGCAAAATTTGAAAAAAATTGTAGCCCTTGCTGGACCAAGCATTTCATGTCAGATTTTTCCCCCCTCACACAAAAAAAGGTTCATTGAAACTGATAGGGGTCTGTGTGTGTGTTGGTGTGTTGCATCCATGACTGCCAGGATGGATTAGAAAGAACAATATGCCAGGACAAAAAGTCAACACATATTAGCCTTTTGAATAATTCTTTTGAACGAAAAAGGAAAAGAGAAAGAAAAGGAAAATGTCTGCATGGCTGTTTCCCCTTCTTCTGACCTGAGGCTTTTCATTCTTTGACCTTGCTGTTGTTAAAACATTATCCACTTCCTTAAAGGGTGAGAAGTGTGTGTGTGTGTGTGTGTGTGTGTGTGTGTGTGTGTGTGTGTGTGTGTGTGTGTGTGTGTGTGTGTGTGTGTGTGTGTGTATATATATATATTGGATGACGGAGAGCTAGACGCTGCCATCCTCTTTGTAGCATCTGCTTCATTTCACTATAGAAGAGTCCAGCAAATAAAAATAGGCATCAAAACTGCCACATCTAGATGAGACTCCTCGAAGACCCTACCTCAGGGGTGTCCAACTCTGGCGCTTCAGATGTTCATGGACTACAATTCCCATCAGCCCCTGCTGGCATGGCTAATTTGCCTTCTAGCAAATAATCTTCTAGCAAATTTGACACTTGCTACCAATCGTAGACAACACTGAGCTCCATCAGCAGTCTCTGGTGTGTTCCCTAGGGACGTCATGGCTCCCTCTTGTTTTGAATCTTGGGGACAAAATCCAATGTATCTCAAACAGAGCAGACTGAGCTCATTCTGGCCAAAAACACCTCATCCATGAATCCTCAGTGTGGTTGTAGATACCAGCTTTTTCATGACTTAGGGTTGGAAACTTTTCTCAGCAGCTATCTAAGTATCTGGCCTTCCACTTTCTTGGGAAACTGAAACCGAGCAAAATCTCTTCTTCAAAGCACAGATCTAACACTCAACCCCCGCAGTTCAAAAGTTCCTTTAGAAGAGCCTAGGCACCACTTTCACGTAGAGGTTCCAAGTATCCACCGAGAGGAGAAAAATCCCTCTTTCATCCTCCATTGCCTGCCCTCACTTCAGTGAGCAACAGGAGGAAAACGTGGGTGGTGATAGTGCTGATATTTCGACAAAGACCTGGAGGTGGTGTCACTGCCCCTACCCTCCATGAAGCTCTACGAAATGGCCAGATCTCTATGATGGGGTCCCAAACTTTTTGAGCCTCTGGATTCATTTGGAATTCTGACATGGCATGGTGGGTCATCAAGATGACTGCCACAAAATCACTACTGCAGGAGGCAGAGCCAGCTTCAAAATAATTGCTATAGTTTAACCTCAGTAACACCTAGTAGTAGTAGTAGTAGTAGTAGTAGTAGTAGTAGTAGTAGTAGTAGTAGTAGTAGTAGTAGTAGTAGTAGTAGTAGTAGTAGTAGTAGTAGTAGTAGAGGAAGAGGAACCCGGCTCTCCTGGGCCATCCACCGCAGGGCCTCATACAACAGGCAGGACCATATTATCTGTAAAACTGACAGGTTGAAGGCCAGGGGCCCTGCAGGGACTAGGAGCCTGTCAATTTTGTTTTGCTGGGGCACTGTTACCAGAACCCTAGGGCTTCGGCCTTTCTGACAGGTGTTGACTGAGCGAGTGTGCAAGGTGGTTGAGAGCAAGTTGCAAAGCACACTAGTAGTCAGCAGAGGGGTTTTTCTTAGTCAGATGGGGAGAGGGGAGCGGGAGATAGTGAGCCAATAGAGCGCTATCATCAGGGTTGTGAATCATGTCGCCACCTCCCTTATTCCACCTCCATGAGCAATACAATCTAGCTGTGATCTTGATTGTGTGTGAGTAAAATTGTGAGTAAAATTCTTCAGGAGACCCTCAAAATGGATATAGGCAGAGGTGGGATCCAGCAGGTTCTCACCAGTTCCCGAGAGTGGGTTACTAATTATTTGTGTGTGCCGAGAGGGGGTTACTAATTGGGTCCGCTTTTCCATCTCCACGCCCTCGCCTCCCCGAGAGGCATCCTGCCTTTGAACGTGAAGGTTCCATATAGCAATTGTGACTAATAATGTAACTCCCTGAACTGGGTTAATCCCTTTCAGGTACTGCAATTCATTGATTCTCAGCCTTTTGTACCTTTTATCTCACCAGTCTCTATCAAAGAACCTGTGTGTTTCACCATTGCTGTGTTCAGATTTGTGAGTTGGGGCATTTTCTATAATGTGATAATGATTTAGAAATGACCTAGTGCAAAAAAAATTTTTGGGGTCGTGGTGGGGTGGCTGCCCATGGGGGGCGGGGCATCCAATTCAGTTTGTCCCCAGGGCTCAGGTTTGCCTAGGTATGCCTCTGCCCCCTTTGCTGAGGAGGGGCTGGCGAGAGAACCTGTTACTAAAATTTTTGGATCCCACCACTGGATATAGGGCTATGTACTCCTTCCTACCATACCAGGGTCAGGCTGTCAGCTGTCGTGATATGAAAGACTGAAGTGCCGGAGGGGGCTTGAAGTATCTGACAGCCTAGGGGCTTGGCCATGGGTTAACAGGGCCTCGACAATAGGCTGATATAGGGACTTGCCTCAATTCTGCAGGGCCGGTAAGACAGAGCTGTTCTGCCAGGCCTACAGCTGAGGGCAACAATGATAGTTTGAGTTATCTTGCTGGCCTCCCGCCCTTCTGCTTCCCTTCCCCTCCTTTCTGTTGCTTTTAACCAGCAGTGGCATAATGGTTAAGAGCAGGTGTACTCTAATCTGGAGGAACCGGGTTTGATTCTCTGCTCTGCTGCTTGAGCTGTGGAGGCTTATCTGGGGAATTCAGATTAGCCTGTACACTCCAGCACACGCCAGCTGGGTGACCTTGAGCTAGACACAGTTCTTCTAAGCTGTCTCAGCCCCACCTACCTCACAGGGTGTTTTTTGTGAGGGGGGAAGGGAAAGGAGTTTGTATGCCCCTTTGAATCTCCTATAGGAGAGAAATGGGGGATATAAATCCAACTCTTCTTCTTCTTTCTTATATTATGTTCTTCTTCTTCTTCCTGTTCCCTTACCCTTTTCTTCCTTACTGTTTCCTTTTTCCCTCCCCATCTCATCCCCTCCTCTCCTTCCTACCTTCGCCATTCTCCTATTTTTTGGTGGTTGCGTGGTATGAGAGTTAAGCAGATACCAATTTTAAATTGTTCCAACCTAGGTTAGTTTATGTGCCATGTTGGGTTTTATTGTGGGTTTTTTAAATAATTGCATTGTATTTTGTATGAACATGTTGCTAGCCACTCTTAGCCTGCTGCAGCAGGGAGAGTGGGATACAAATCAAATAAAGAAATAAACCAACAGAAAATAAAGTGTGTTGATAATAATACTGAGCCACTCAGTACCCAGACTGATTCAGCTTCTCTGACGGCAGCTGCCTGTGTTTATTCGGCAAAAAGCACTGAAACTATCCAATCACCACTGCCCTAACATCATATCAAACACCAAAGGATATCAAAGAGATAGAAAAAGTGCAGAGAAGGGCAACGAGGATGATGGAGGGACTGGAGCACCTTCCCTATGAGGAGAGGCTGCAGCGTTTGAGACTCTTTAGTTTGGAGAGGAGACGTCTGAGGGGGGATATGATTGAAGTCTATAAAATTATGCATGGGGTAGAAAATGTCAACAGAGAGAATTTTTTCTCTCTTTCTCACAATACTAAAACCAGGGGGCATACATTGAAAATGCTGGGGGGAAGAATTAGGACTAATAAAAGGAAACATTTTTTCACACAACCTGTGATTGGTGTTCAGAATATGCTGCCACAGGAGGTGGTGATGGCCACTAACCTGGATAGCTTTAAAAGGGGCTTGGACAGATTTATGGAGGAGAAGTCGAACTTTGGCTACCAATCTTGATCCTCCTTGATCTGAGATTGCAAATGCCTTAGCAGACCAGGTGCTCGGGAGCAGCAGCAGCAGCAGAAGGCCATTGCTTTCACCTCCTGCATGTGAGCTCCCAAAGGCACCTGGTGGGCCACTGCGAGTAGCAGAGAGCTGGACTAGATGGATTCTGGTCTGATCCAGCAGGCTAGTTCTTATGTTCTTATGTTCTTATCAGTCCCATATGCCTGGGGATGTAATGATGAGATGTGTCAAGGCCACCAGCAGGTCTCATAGGATCACAAGACTGTTTTTTGTTTTATCAAATGCAGCATACAGAATGCACAGAACATGTCGGATAGAACGTGCCTAAAATCGCCATACCGAGCACTGCATCTTATTCTGGGAAAGGCAGGCTGCATAAAAAGAGTGCATTGGTACGTTGTGAAAGGACACGGTGGCTCTGGTCCGGAATGGAAAGAAGAGCGTGTTCCGCGAGCGCCTCTCAGTAAAGGTCAGCGGCGGAAAGACACACAAAACGCCAAGGTGGGAACCAACAAAAGACGGCTGGATCTGACAGGGGAAGGAGGAGAAGCATCCGTTGCTATCGCAGCTCAAGTACCCGAGTGCAGTGAACCGTGAGCAAAGGGAGATGTCAACAACCCCGGCGTTTGCTGGAAGCCTGAGACAGAAATGCAAAGACAGCTTTGTGATCCAGATGGGAAACAGAAGACAGCAGAAGGGCTGCTATTTGGTTCTTAATACAAAACAGCATGACGGGGAAGGCCTATTTTGCAGTACCGTCCTAAGCAGTCCAAACATATGATTGATTTGATTGATAACCTTGTTTTTAAGGAACCAAGTGTCCTGTACACTGTGGGGTTTTATGTTTACTTTTACTGGTTTTATTGTGAGACATTGGCTAAGCTGCCCTGAGCCCATTGGGGCAGGTCAGCCTAGAAAACAAACAAATAAGCAGGGTTACATCCTTCTCAGTCCATTATGGTCAACTGCTTGCCATCAGGGTGTAGGGGTTTAGAGTAGGGGTGCTCTAATCTGGAGAACCGGGTTTGTTTCCCCACTTCTCCACATGAAGCCTTCTGGGTGACGTAATCTTCTGGGCTAATCTCAGTTCTCACAGAACTCTCTCTGCCCCACCTACCTCACAAGGTGTCTGTTAAGAAACATTCTGAGCCAGTGTGGTATAATGGTTAAGAACAAGAAGAGTCCAATCTGGAGAAGCAGGTTTGATGCCTCTCTTTTCCACATGAGCAGCAGAATTTTTTCTGGTGAACCAGATTGATTTACGCTCCTACGTTCCTGCTGGGTGATCTTGAACTAGTCACAGTTCTGTCTGAACTCTCTCAGCCCTGTCTACCTGACAAGGTTCTGTTGTGGGGAGAGTAAGAGAATCTCCTTACAGGACAGAAAAGTTGGGTATAAATCCAAACTACTACTACTACTACTACTACTACTACTACTACTACTACTACTACTACTACTACTACTACTACTACTACTACTCACAGTGACTTACAAACTCCTTCCCTTCCTCTACCCACAGCAGAAGAAAAGTAGTAGTAGTAGTAGTAGTAGTAGTAGTAGTAGTAGTAGTAGTAGTAGTAGTAGTAGTAGTAGTGGTGGTGGTGGTGGTGGTGGTGGTGGTGGTGGTGGTGGTGGTGGTGGTGGTGGTAGTAGTCCTTTTCTTCTGTTGTGGGAAGAGGAAGGGAAGGAGTTTGTAAGTCACCGTGAGACTCCTTTCAGTTGAGAAAAGCAGGGTATAAATCCAAACTCTTCTTCTTCAAGGTGCACAACACTGGTTAGGATAGTGATGCCCTGAGTTCCTCAGAGCAACTCCATAGAAGTGTTTGAGTTTGGAAAAGCATCGTGGACAGGTTGCAACCAAATGAAGAATTCTGGGATCAGCGCTATCAGGTTGGGTGTCCTTTTGGTGAAATAGCACAGAAGGCTTAAAGCACTTTGTAATTCCTCCATTGATCGGAAATATTTCTATCCGGGCCTATTGACTCCTGAGTTAGCTAGCAAAGTCTCCAAAAAAATAAAAACAAAACAATGGACCGTAAGTAGTCAAAAAGCAATAAGTCAAGATATCAGGATGTTGTTAAAATCTAACTTTAAAAAAACCCAGATGGCAGCATGCCGCATAAAATCAAACAAGTGCAGCTCTGTTAAAAAAAGGAATCAATTGAAACCATTGTCAATATACCCCACTAGAGTTGAATGCAAAATAATTTTTTTAGAATATACATCACACAACAAAAGCCTATGTTTTTAAAAAAGGTCAACTTTTTCATGCAGTGCTGAAAATGTTGTTTGCTTCATTGACTAATGTAGTCAAAAAACAAAAAGACACTTCTTCAGGCGGCTGCCCCGTGTCACATCCCCAGAGAGAAAGGGAGATATGCTGGACCCCAAAGTGTTTGGCCATCGGCCAGGTCACAGTTCTCTTGCTCTTTTCTGTCCCTTTCAAACTTGAAACTGTGTTTTCTTCACCCGTATATGCACACCTGCCCCTCTTTCAGTGCGGGGGGGTGGAATCCTTCTCCACCCTCCGAGGGATACTTAAAAAATGAGCTACCTGGAAAGGGTTGGCTAAGCAATTGACATAAGATAAGAAAAGCCACAGAGGATCAGATCAGTGGTCCATCTAATCCAGCATCCTAACTCACACAGTGGCCAACCAGTTCCTCTTGGAGGTCCAACCACAGGGTATAGAGGCAAAAATATTGATTCCTGGCTGAATCATTCACCACAAGCTGACCACAAGCCCACAGGGAGGGGAAACAAAATATGACTTTAAATAAATAAAGCAATACTGTAACAATTACATTATGAGGAATGGTAATTGTGCTTTGAAGGATTCAAAGCCAGTTCACCTTGTACTTCATGGAACAACCAAAAAAGGCAGGGTCACTGCTATTTTATTTTTTCAAAGATCCTACTTTAAAAGAGTAATAGGTTCTGAGAAACCACAGGGGCAGTGCGGTCTTTGCAGCAAGGAGACGACGTCTGTTTTTGGATGGAAAATCCTGTATGGGGAGAGGAGAAGTAGAGGATTAGGAGTTTAGATTTATATCCTACTTTTCTCAGCTGTAAGGAGTCTCAAAGTGGCTTACAAACGCCTTTCCTTTCCCTTCCCACAACAAACACCTTGTGAAGTAGGTGGGACTGACAGAGGGGCTTTCCCCACTACAGAAGGGAGCTAAGGTCGACTCGGTTCCCTTCAGTGGAGGGCGATTCCAGGCTGTCCCCACAGCAACTGAGTTGGCCCCGTAGAACCAAGTGGGCGGGATCATCTTGGTGCCTGTTTCACTCCTCAATTGTGATTGGCGCTTGTGTTACGGCGGGAAACGGGAGCGTTGGGGTTTTTTTTACAGTTTTTACAGTTTACAGTTACATGCCCGCCACGACTCTTCCGTTCTGCGCATGCCAGAAAAGCAGCTCGTGATTGGTTGAACGGATGAGGTGTCGTTTTGATGCTTCCCCACTTCGAAGCTTCGAAGCAGTATCGACCTTGTTCCAGCAGAAAAGTGTAGTTCATGTCGCAGTTCTGAGGGGGGTGGGGGACCTGAGACAAAACAATGTTGAGCTCGGTGGCAGTGGGGATTCACTGAGGCGAGCCTAGGTAGAAACCAGTTCAACTCTGTCAGTGGGGAAAGCCCCAGAGTTCTGAGAAAACTGTGACTAGCCCAAGGTCACTCATCAGGCTTCATGTGGAGGAGTGGGGAAACAAACCCTATTCACCAGATTAGAGCCAACTGCTCATGTGGAGGAGTGGAAAATCAAACCTGGTTCTCCAAATTAGACCCCACCATTCTTAACCACTACACCACGCTAGCTGGCTAATGGTGTGATTTCACTTGCAGGCAAAAACTGGAAGCAACATCAGTCCTCTTGAAAAATCATTGGAAACTCTATGGTTTTAACATACAGTTTCTGGCAATTCCTACTAAGGTGTGATGTCACTTCCAGATTTTCCCCAGAAGTGACATCACACCCTTTCTGACAGCTAGCCCAAAGTCACCCAGCAGGTGTCATGTGTAGGCATGAGGAAATAAATCAGGTTCACCAGATAAGAGTCTGCTGCTGTTGTGGAGGAGAGAGGACTCAAACATGGTTCTCCAGGGTAGAGTCTGCAGCTCTTAACCACTACGCCACCCTAGATCCCAACTGGAATGATCCCAATGACTTGTTCCTTGGAAAAGTCAGAACATAATCTTGTTAGGCTATTTCATCTTGCAATGGGAGTAGACAAGAGCGGATTGGCCATTTAAAGTCCAGGGAAGTTTCCAGGAAATCCTGACGGATCACATTGACAGAAGAAACAAAGAGAGACCAGGGCCCTGCGGGACTTATCGAACTTCCGCAGGGCTTGCAAAACGGAGCTGTTCCACCAGGTATTTGGCCAGCCGAGCTGAGTGTGGTTACATCGTCCCAGCCTTTGGTGGGCTTGGGCTGGGGGTGGGATTTTGTCGCCATCTAAATTGCTTTGGATTTTACTCTGTTTTTTTTAGACTGTATACTGTGTTGAGTTTAAATAATTTATATTTTATGTAATACATGGATTGTTGTGTTTTATCATGTTGTAAACCGCCTTGAGCCCTTTGGGGGAGGGCAGCCAATAAATCAAAAATATAAACAAGAAACAAACAAATAAATAAATAAAGTCAATCCCTGGAGCTGCTGGGATGAATGACCCCCAACATCCCTAGTTTGTAGTACTACTGGCCAATGGGCTTAACTTGTTCAAGGGCCATTTTAATTTTCAGTCCACTCTTGGCAGATGGGGCCTATACCTCATGACATGATTGGTTTAATAGCTGTTCAGGACAGGTGGCCACTTTAGGGAGAGCTGCTCCATGCGAATCAAATGAGCCATACAAATGGAAGAGCCATCGAGTGTATTTGTACTATCCAAAGAAACCAGTTCTGTTCACACATTACACTGAAAGCAGATACATCCTGCATGGATATACGTTCCTCTATTTGTAAGAAAGAGGTAACACGTGTTCCACTTTGCACCTCAAACCAGAGACCAGTGCCTGGATAAAAGTGGGCTTTATATCTGTCAGGAGTGGCACCTGCCCCCTCCCGACTTCAGACCAGGAGGCACCAGGAGACACACCTGGGCTAGGGGTAAGAGTGCAAAATATGATTGTCTATGTATCCACACCTGTCATGTGTTAATAGACCTTTTGTTCTGTTTCAATTTCGCTTATCAATGTAGATGAGTAGTGCATCCCTGTTGGGACTCTGGAAGGGAGGAGGGAGGAACGGAGGCCGCGAGTGCAGCCCTGCAGGAGACTATCGCTGTGACCTTGAGATATTTGTTTTCAAAAACAAAGTCTTTTACACCTCATTGTTCCCACAATCTGTGATAAGGAGGGAGTAAGGAGACCAGAGGAACAGTAAGGGATAAATATTACTGTAAAAGTCAGATTCCCCAGAACTGGCTTTCTGAGGCCAAGTACCTGTTGCCAACCCAATAAAGACTTCTGATTCCAAATCCAGAGTCCTCTTATTGATCATTGGTCCAGGACCTAACAATATTACGCATCCAGCTGTACTTGCACCCAATGCACCATGAGCATTGGTCAACAAATATATATATTTACACATGTGTATAAATATATTTACACATGTATGTGTGTATATATATATATATATATACACATACATACATACATACATACATATGTACATATACATATATACATACATATATTCATACATATATACACGTACAAATAATTTACAATGTACACTTGAGATATCTCTATCTATCTATCTATCTATCTATCTATCTATCTATCTATCTATCTATCTATCTATCTATCTATCGATCTATCGATCTATCGATCTATCGATCTATCGATCTCTATCATCTCTCTCTCGATAGGTAGGTAGGTAGGTAGGGAGATAGGGAGATAGGGAGATAGGGAGAGAGAGAGAGAGAGAATGAGAGAGAGAGAGAGAGAGAGAGAGATCAAGTGTACATTGTAAATTATTTGTACATGTATTCAATGGAGCTGGTGGACAGGGTTAAAATTGACCCAACAGATTTTCCAAGGACTTTATAACAGATTCCCTAAACAGATATGTTTTGGTTCTATCCAGTTCTTTTATCTCCTCTTGTTTTGCTTTCTCCTTTCCACATCTTGTCGTCTCCAGCATCAAAGAGGCAGCCAAACTTTCCCCTCCTTTTCAGTTCAAGAAATGAAGGCGAACGCTTACCCCATCGCATCACACCAGTCGTTCCAACGGTGCCCACAGATCAGGTGAAATTAGAGATAAGAGCCTTTGTTTCCCGTTTAATCTCTGGCAGTCTAAAATGGCTTTTCAGCAGGCCTGAATAACTGCCCGCAATAAGGGGGGCTTGACACAGAAGGGTCATTTAATATGCTGTTATTTCAAAGACAATTGTCAAAATGATTCACTGGTGACTGGCTGCCCATTATTAACTCATGCGGAGCGCGACAGATAGCAAATTGCTAACAGGAGTGTGGAATGATACATCAATGCATGGAGCAGCCCTTGGTTTCCCTAATCAGTTAACAGACTCAATGAGAAGGAGATAATCTTTCTCATTTGATCGGAACAGATTCTGTGACCATTGCCAGAGGTGCTGGGAATCTCAGGGTCTGCCAAGCTGCCCTTTGGTATCCCGTGGTCCTGTTATTTTGCCATTCCGTTCGCAATAGGACATAAAAATAATTGCAACCTTTGTGGACGGCCAGAGCCAGGCGTTGCTGTCTTTCCACTCGCATCTTTGTACCCGGGAGCATGCTGTGGATTATTAATACAGCATGCCAGAGCACACGACACAATGGCCATTGTTCAGAAGTGTCTGTCCTACAGAGCCGTGTCGTTCTATCCTTATAACGTGGCTGGATGCTTGGGGACGTCAATGGTTTTCTTTGCCGCGTGGCTTGAACTGCCATTTGAAATCCCGTTCCGAACGTCCCCCTGTCTATGATGGGAGAACCGGGCCTTCAGCCTTATTCCCTTTCTTGTTATGTAGTGGGCACCCTCTACAGCAGGCAGGCAGAAGACATCCGCTCTGATAAGTTTGTAACGAAACTGGTAAGGGGGGGGGGGGAGTCATTTCCCAAAGCATGCGCGTTTAATTGGATTATGAACATCACAGCCTCTCTTTCTATCGCTAACGGCTGCTCTTTGCAAACATTTATTTTATGGTCACTTTGCGGGATCGTTCTCCTGTGCTTCAGCCGACAGGCAGTGGTTGTCCCCATGATATATAGAATCTCTCTGTTTGCCTCCCAAAGAGCCGCACTGCCTGCGTTGCAGTTTTAGTAAAGACGGGGAGATCTATCCAATTCAAATCCCAGCTTGGCTTACTAGCTAAAAGAACATTCTGTGTCTATTTTTAAAAAAAATACCTGATGGTTCAGCAACACGTGACAAGTACCTTTTTCAGTAGCCAAATCTTAAACCTTGGCCAAATCTGCATGTCATTGGGTATTGTACTCTTTTTGCTGTGCTGAAAATCCACAATGGGAACCAGTGTGGTATAGTGGTTAAGAGCAGGTGCGTTCTAATCTGAGGAACCGGGCTTGATTCCCCGCTCTGACACTTGAGCTGTGGAGGCTTATCTGGTGAACTAAATTAGCTTGTGCACTCCAACACACCTGGGTGATCATGGGTGAATCACCGTTCTTAGGAGCTCTCTCAGCCCCACCTACCTCACAGGGGTTTGTTGTGAGAGAAGGGAAAGGGGATATAAATCCAAACTTACTACTACTACTACTACTACTACTACTACTACTACTACTACTACTACTACTACTACTCTAAACTGTTGCAAAGAGTTGCAATAATGAAATGACAGCACCCTATTCAGGAATGTGTGGATGCAGCCCAGGTCATAGACTGGCAATCTGTGGCTCAGACAGAGAGAGGTAAAATGATTCCCTGTATTTGGAAGCATTTTCCCCCCTCTTCCTGCTTACTTGCCTACATTTCATTTTATACCCATAAACCACTTTATGTCCCCACTAGGGCTGCCAGATCCAGGCTGGGAAACTGCTGGAGATTTGGAGTCTGAGGAGGGCAGAGACCACCCAAAGCATCCATTTTCTCCAGGGGAACTAATCTCCGTAATCTGGCTATTCTGGGGGGAAGCCGGGTCCCACTTGGAGGCTCCCATCCCTAGTCCCCATTGAGGTGAAAAGCCACACATAAATATTTAAATGATGAAAACATAAACCATTATCTGGCTGCCATTCAGAAGAAATTGTGGGAAATGAAAGGACAGCCCTCACCCGGAAATTAGCAACCCTAGCTCTGTTGTAACAAATTTTTTCATCGCAGGCAACACAAACAGGTTAAATGAACCCACGTTGTCTGTGTCACTGGGCGTTTCCCCACTTACCTTCTGCCCCGCGCTACTGTAGGCAAGTAGCACGGGGTCCCCCGGCACTCCCCACGACAGGGGCGGCGACAACGCAGCCGCCCCGACGCTGCCGCTGTCGTGCCCCCTCAGCGCGCGTCATTCCTGGTGCTCTTCTAAACTGTGTGGGGAAGCCCGGGCGCACGCCAGAAATGATGCGCGCTGAGAGCAGTGCGGGGCATACGGGGGGGGTCGTGGCAAGTGGGGAAACGCCCACTGTTTGCATGCAGGTGCAGGGGCCAGCCAGGATCACTGGGATCCCAGCAGCAGGAGGCAGCATGGTTCACATGTGAAACGCTGTGTTTCCCTGCAAACTGCACACCCAAGAATCCTTCCCCCCACCCAAGAATCCCCGCCCACTTACCCACATACCATGGCAGCAGCCTAGATAATCCATTCTAATGGAAGCTGCGTGGGGAATCCACCATAATGGTGGAGGGAAGGGGAGAGAATAGAATGCTTCCTGCTTGCCTTAGTTTGCACAGGCTAGTAGTGGGAAGCGACCGCACCTGGGTTGAAGGGAAAGGGTCACAAATTTAGCAACTTTCATTTAACCCGGGTTCAGTCAAATATAGCGACTTAGAAGCATTTGGTGCTCTCTGCATCTGAAATCTATCTTCAACTGAAAAGATGGCTTCTAGATCAAGAGTTTCAAACCTTGCACGGCAAGGCTAGAAGCAACTGTTCCCCCCTCGACTATAATATTAAAATTTAAAATTAATCAGATGGCAGATTATTTGATCCAACTTCCTGACCCTAACCAGAGGTGGGCAATTACCAGGGCAGACTGCAGTTCTTTCCCCTCATCAATATTACGAGGGAGGTTCGCTAAGATTGCCCAACAAGAGCGATAATGTTTCCAGTGTATCTCTGAGGTCCAATCTATGGAACATATTCTGCTTTATTGTCCTAAACCTTGGGGTCTTGGCCCAACCTTTTTCCTTTGCTTCCTGTAAAGTTTAGCGAATATTCATCAGCTGGGAAGGTTATATTCTTATGAAACAATTTCCCCCCTCTGATTGTAACCCCCTGTAGCTGAATTTCTCCTTGACCTATTAGAATAATAGATTTTGGTTTGCTATGTTTGGCTTTGTTTCCTTCCTTCCCTTTCCTTCCTTTCTTAATGCCTAATAAAGGTTTGTGAAAAATAAGTAGAAGCATTTGGGGGGAGTGAGTTCTGTGGGTTCTCCCCCATAATGCTTTTTAAAAGGGCCTGCCCCCATTATATTTGGCCTGTGCGAAATCACTCATTGAAAGGGGTGCTCTGAGTCACTGGGTAAGACCAACACAAGCCGGCTTCTATAAGGTAGTGATTATCATATTTCTCTCCTTTAAAACCTGGTAGAAATATACCTTTTTTCTTTCATACCCCTTTCTGCTCCTGGTTTTGGATGCAGGCAGGATATGCCTGGGAACATGGGGTAGCTGAAGGAGCTCAGCTGAAAGACCATTCAGCTAACCAGGGGGCAGAGGTATAGCTAGGCCAAACTGCACCCGGGGTGGACTCAGTGTTTTCTGCCCCTGCCCCATAGGCCTTGCTCCTGCCACCCCCACCTCCTCCGTGCCCCCCCCTGCTCCCCTCACTTACCTTAGTTCTTAGTTTCAGACTTAGTTTCAGGCTGAAAAGCGGCCTGTTCAGTTCAGGCTGAAAAAAGCCTGGGTAGTACAGTTCCCAGAAGGGCCCATTTCAGCCTGGACGGAACAGGCCGCTTTTCAGCCTGAAACTAAAAACTAAGGCAAGTGGGGGAGCCGTGAAAGGGGGTGGGGGTTGCAGGGGGAGGGATTTCTGCCCCCAGGCGTGCGCCCGGTGTGAGGTGCAACCCCCTTGTAGCTTTGCCTATGCCAGGGGACATTTTGGGCTGCAGAGAGAGAGCATGAAACGAAAAGAAAAGCCATACTACAGGGGTGGCTGCAGAGAGAGAGCATGAAACGAAAAGAAAAGCCATACTACAGGGGTGGCAATTCCTCTGTCCACTGCAACTCTGTAGGAGCCCAGCTGACAATTCATCGTTCTCCCTGGAGGCAAATACTTCCCATTTACATATTTAGCATGATAAAACGGGCAGCCCTGCACATTAAGAGTACTGTGGCAGCAAGCGCAGATGTGCTGTTGTTTCACTGCCGTGTTCCTGCCAATCACTGGCATTTCCCCCTGCAGTCCTCTGTGAAGCTGTCCAGAATGTTCGCCGCTGCCAAGGCTAAGAAAACCACTCCTCGCTGAGCAGAAGAGACGTCATCCTGATACATATGCCATAATTTGGGGAACAGACAGAGGAGCATGAATGGGGGCCAGGCTGTTCTGGTTGTGATTTAGGTGTTTGAAGATCGATAAATGAGGATGGCACTAGGTGGGAGACATGGATAATCCCAATGCTAAAAAATGGGGAGGATCGGCCAGAAAAAGGTGTGTTGTACAGAGATAACAAGTGGTGTTTAGAAGCCATTGATTAAAGACTCGTAAGTTTTTATGCCCTTGCTTAGGGAAACGGTAGTGCCTCAACATCAGGACTAATCGATGGATCTTAGCTCCCTACACATTTATAAGATTGATGCTTCTTGGGTTATGTCCATTCAATCAGAGCTGGATTTATGCTTACAATAAGTACACTACAGATCGCCGATTATGTTGGTGATGATGGAGAGTGGCATCAAATCCCAGCTGACTTATGGTGGCCCCATAGGATTTTCAAGGCAAAAGACGTTGAGGTGTGATTTGCCATTGCCTGCCTCCACGTGGACCGAGAGAGTTCCGAGAGAACTGTGACTGTGTATACAAGATGAGCCAGAAACAGCATCGATATTGCAAAAAAAAAAAACCTCTGTCTGGCTCAAAGAACAGCGCTAAAACTGCACCTTTAATAGAAATAATTAAAAAGTCTGTATCAAAAAACTAAGACACCAGCAATAAAGGAAAATACAAAACGTGGGTAACACAGTACAAACAGAAAGGGGGTCCCAAAATATACACTTAGAACTCCAAGCCTCTGTATAAATGACATCCCCTCAGTGAAAATACAAAAAGAATCACAAGTTGGAAGGATTCCAAATGCCAGATATTCAGCTGGATTCCGCTTCAGGAGATCGGCCGCATACAAACATCAGTTAGTGGAAATATCAGTTAGTGGTGGTAGCATTTACCCAGGTGAGTTCAACTCTTTCAACCTTGGTCTTCTTCAGCCACAGCAATTATATACATAAAGTGATAAGACATCTAGCCCAAAAATATGACTTCAATAGAGTAACAGGCCACATGCATCTAAGCTTAATGGGTGAAGCATTCCAAGGTGAGATATCAGAAAGCTGTTTAGGACATACCTGGTTCAGGCTTTTATGAGAAATGGAAAGTTGGTGACAAATGGAACTGAGATGGTTTTTCTGAAGGAGATGCAAGATTAAAAGGTCATCTCCTAAGATGGGGACCCCCAACCTTTTTGAACCTTTGAAATATTGACAGGGGGCAGCGAGCACCACTCCAAAATGGCCGCTATATAAGAGGTGCAGCCAAATCCAAAATGGCTACTGTAAGAGGCGGAGCCAAAAGCAATACTGCCTTCCTTACTTTGCAAAAGAATTTAATTGCTATCTCACTGAACACATGGAGACCAAAGAGAAAGAGAAGGGGGAATACAAAGAAGGCAAGCCTGGAATTTAAACAAAGCTGTACAGTGACTAAGGAAAGCCCAGGTGTTTACTAGACCTCCTGGAAAACCCTTTCATTGGAATGAGGGCAGCCAGTAACAAGTCCTTACCGGGGTCCTGCCTACTTCCTGAAAAGTTTAGGGGGTGCAGCAGGCACCGGGTTGGGGAACCCTGTTCTAAGAGAAAACCTGGCAGATTTCAACTGCAAATTCAGCAAAGCAGTTGAGGCCTGGCAAAATTCTCTGGCAGTTCTCCTGTGACTTTAAAAAGCTGAACCTTAGAGAGCGAAACTTCCTTCCGTCATTTCCACAATAGGAAGAGTTTCACCAGCTACATTTTTGAGTGCCAAGCACAGTTCTGAGTATTAAAAGCACAGAAATACTCCGGGGGGGTGGGGGTGGTTGGCCATCTTAACCATGCCACAGCTGTTCTGAATGCTTGGGCAACTCATTTATCCCCAACAGTTTGTTCTGAATGCTTTACCTCCTGCAACTTTCCCTGCTGGTCTGAAGGACCAATCTGCCAGATCCCAGGGAAAACACATTCGGTGGTTGCTAGGTAACTGTAGGATACACTCCAGCAACATCTGGCCCTGATAAGAGAGAGTGCTGAGGAGGCAGCAGTGCATGCTAGGTGAGTATCGGAGCTAAGATAAGTCCAGTGCAAAGACTGGAGTGCTGAACCATTCAGGACAGAGGAAAAGCAGGTCAGAGTTTGAGAGCCAGCGGGGTCTAGTGGTTCGAGCAGTAGGTCTCAACTTTTTTGAAGTCACTTCTAGGCAGTTCATGCATTTGTGGTCTCCTTCACACTGACCATATATTCCCTTTGAATTGGATTCTCAGTTACACACTCGTTTCCCCCTCTTTGACAGTCATTGTGCCCTCAGAGGAGGGAATCTCCACAGTTTCTAAAAGTGTGACTTTTCCTCTCCTTTCACAGGGACAGCAGAAAGCAACGGCATGTGGTTTGCTTTCATCAGGGTTTCTTGCTCCTGACCCCCTCCCTGTGCCCACACAACAACAGTTTATCCTGCTTTTCCAGGCACCACTTCAGAAGGATCAAAGGGGCTGTTTGTTTGTTTTTATTTAAAATGGACATGGTCTACTCTAGACAGCCCCCCAAAAAAGTGGGAGGCACCCTTTGCAAGCAGAGCTTGCACAGAGGGAACAAGAAAGCAGGGGGCAGGCAAAATGGCAGATCAGCTTAGCTAGAGACACTTCATAGCAGGAGAATCTTGGGAGTAAACAAAAAGTGGGGGGGGGGACCCACTGTGTGGCAAACAGCCACATGGTAAGTAACATGTGTTTAAAGGGCCCTGAACTTCCTAGCAACAGTCTGAACAGCTCAGCTTAGCTCAAGTGTATCAGAATTTAGAAGCTAAGCATGGTTGGCCACAGATAGTATTTGGATGGAGAACCACCAAGGAAGACTACATAGAAGAAGGCACCGGCAGCATAATTGAATTGAGAGAGAAAAAAGAAACAACTGCAGCAAGGATCAAAACTGAGAAATTAAAAAGTTGCAGAGAAACAATATGTATACAAATAATCATCAAAAAGGGGTACAACGTGTCCTTGTATACATCAAATATTGAAACAAATCAGAAATGCACAACCAAAACATAATAGATACAAATGATCACCATTCAAAAATCAGAAAAGAATGTCAGCCAAGTCTTCAGTGGTAGCTTATTACATTTATTTTTATTTTGAATTTGGAAATATTCAGTAGGAAAACAATTCTGAAATATTCTTGCTTCTTTGGGATTGTCTATTATGATGAAGAGCAGTCCTTAACAATTTATTTAGTATGGTTTTTTTCTTTCTTTCTAGCAATGTTTCAGTGGAGTTAATGACCGCTGAAGAAGGCTTAGCCAAAAGGCCAGTTTGATCATGTATTTCTGATTTTTTGTCGTTTGTGATGGTAATGTTTACCTATTATCATTCGTGTTCATTTTTTTTTACATTTTGTGTACGCAGAGACATTTTGTAGCTATTCCTTGAAAGGCACTAGCAAACCACCTCTGCTGAACTCCAGCCTTAAACATCCCATGGATGAGTTAACCACGCATTGGTTGCCCCTCAACAGCATAATGATCCTTCTAAACCAGGGGTAGGGAACCTGCGGCTCTCCAGATGTTCAGGAACTACAATTCCCATCAGCCTTTGGCCAGCATATTTCAATTGGGCTATGCTGGTAGGGCTGATGTAACTGTAGTTCCTGGAATTTTATCTGAGAGCCGCAGGTTCCCTACCCCTGTTCTAAACTTACTATGCTTTTCAAAAGTTACTAGGAAAGTAACTGCACCCTACCCCCAGCATAAAATGTGGGGATTTCATATCAATTAGCACCAAACATGTTCGTATTCTGTTTTTCAAGTTTGGTATTTATAAATATAGAGAGATGGCATTACTGGGCAACAGGTTGTATTTCATGGTCATTTTGTACCTTATGCACAGGTCAACTCACACAGTCCTCTCCCAAAGCCACCTCCCCTCTTCTTGATTCACAGACCATCTTTGTTGTGACCCACTCTGAGGTCCTGATTCACAGCTTGGGAATCATTGAGAGAGAGATTAGGAGTGGGAAAACTCAGGGTTCAAAGAAGTCTTGCTGGGTTGGGGTTCTCACTCTAGCCTGTCCCTTTACTAAAAGACATTTGGTGGTGGTGGTGGTGGTGGTGATGGAGGAGGAGGAGGAGGAGGAGCAGGAGGAGCAGGTGGTGGTGCTGCTGGTGGTGCTGGTGGTGCTGGTGCTGGTGCTGCTGCTGCTGCTGCTGCTGCTGGTGGTTGGATTTATACCCCACCTTTTCTCTCCTGTAAGGAGACTCAAGGTGGCTTACAAACTCCCTTCCCTTCCTCTCCCACAACAGACACCTTGTGAGGTAGGTGAATCTGACAGTTCTGAGAGAAATGGGACTGGCCCCAGGTCACCCAGCAGGCTTCATGTGGAGGAATAGACAATCAAACCCAGTTCTCCAGATCAGAGTCCACTGCTCCTAACTACTACACCATGCTGGCTCCCTTTTCTGGTGGGTGCCAGAAAAAGTGTCATCAGGCACCGTGGCACCCAGAGGCCATGGGATGGGGATTGGGGATTCAGGCATAAAGTAAACACAAGGGAGGAAGGGAAAAGATAAATGGCAGGAGAGGCGACACTTTTTGAGCACAGTGATGATCAGTATGCAGTCCAGGTAGCAAGGCTTCTGTCATAACCAGGCTTCTCGGAGTTTTGATTGTCAGCCACAAAGAAAAATGTCCCTCATGAAGGAGTCAAGGATCAATGAGGTCTCTCAATAGTTCTTTATGGGAGAAGTAACAGCCTGTACTTTCTGAACAATCTAGCTGCTGCTGTGTTTTCCTCTGCATGGGATATAACAGAATATGGCAAAGCAAAAGGGTCTATCAAGGACTGCTGTCAGAGGTGGGAGCTTTTCTGTGATCAACTGATCCCAGTGTGGTGTACTGGTTGATAGCAACAGACTCTAATCTGGGGGACCAGGTTTGTTTCCCCACTCCTTCATATGAAGCCTGTTGGATGACCTTGGGCTAGGCTCAGTTCATAGAATCACAGAATCATAGAGTTGGAAGAGACCCCAAGGACCATCAAGTCCAACCCCCTGCAATGCAGGAACACTCAGAACTCTCTCAAACACACCTGCCTCACAAGATGTCTTGTGGAGAGAGGAAGGCGAGGAGTTTGTAAGCTGCTTTGAGACTCCTCAAAGTTGAGAAAAGTGGGATATAAATTGAAACTCCTCCTCTTCCTCCTTCTCTGAAGTACCTCTGTTGACTTTTTGCTGTCAGAAAAGGCAGCTGGGTGGTCCCAGTGATCTGTCTATGGTGCTGAAGTGACGTTCCTGACTGCCTCTCCGCCATTGAGATCTACCAACCCAAAATGAAAACCAAAAAGCTACAGAAGGCACCATTACCTGAAGCTATCAGCGCTCTCAGTGCGCTGCATTACCTGGCGCCTTTGTAAACGGCATACTTTGATGACATTATTGGACGCCTGGCTGGCTGGGCCAGAAATTACCTGCACGCATAGGAGCAGCAGTGCAAGTTTATTGGTGTTAAGAGCTCATGTATCTAAGTGGGAGGAAACGCCCAAAATTGACTTCCAGCTTTTGCTGCCCTGAGCAGAAAAGGCCAGCTGGGGGGAATCTTAGATTAGTCCTGTACAGTGCACATTCGCCAGCTGGGTGACCTTTGGTGCTGAAGTCACAGCTTCCTGAGACTGCCTCTCTGCCCAACCCACCTCTTCACACAGGGTGTTGTTTGTTGTGGGGAAGGCAGATTGTTTGCCCCTTTGAGATCTTCAACCTAAAAGGGGGGATATAAATCCAAACTCTTCTTCCTCTTCCTCTTCCTCTTCCTCTTCCTCTTCCTCCTCCTCCTCCTCCTCCTCCTCCTCCTCCTCCTCCTGAAGGAAGAAGGCACCATTACCTGAAGGAAGAAGGCACCCTTACCTGAAGGTTTATCACTGACGCGATAGCCTCAGAACTTAAATGACTCAGGGTCCTAACTTTTCACCGCTATTTTGATATGACACATTTTAAAAATTCCTCTGGAAAACATAGGAGGAGAGGGAAGAGAAAATAAGTGAAGCTGGGCAGTTTCACGGAAGTATGGATAAGGACCAGGTGTTTGGAGAGGAAGGAGGAAAAAACTGTTTGCGCTGTATGCCAATAAAGGTATCTGTCTCTACCTGGAGTTTTTTGCTTGAATAATGAAAGCTAGCTCTGAAATGGATTGGGGAAAACATCCCTGATAAAGTGCTTGAGAAAACCACAAACAAAACAATGATCAGAAAATGTTTTCAAAACAAAACAGGGGAATGTTGTGGGGTTTCCAGGCTATATGGCCGTGTTCCAATAGCATTTTCTCCTGACGTTTCGCCTCCGGGCAGGAAGTAATCAAAGGGATTAAAATTCCAGGCAACTACTATGCAGATATCCTCACTAATTGATCGTGAAACTTCACTGTTACTTACGTATGCTAAAATGAGTGGATTCCACTCAACACATGCAAATCACACTTGCTAATTGCACCCTTTACGCTTCTTAACCAATGCAAATGGTTCTTTCTCCCATCCTGGACATTCCACAGGTATATATACTCCACTTGCTTTACTACCGTCAGATCCTCTGAAGATGCCAGCCACAGATGCAGGCAAAACGTCAGGAGAAAATGCTATTGGAACATGGCCATACAGCCTGGAAACCCCACAACACTCCAGCGATTCCGGCCGTGAAAGCCTTTGACAAAACAGGGGAAATTGCATGCAGAAATGGAAAAAGAAAATTGCATGATGAATTTGTCAGCAAGATCTTTCCAGCCAAGAGCCAAATACTCCCGCCCAGGGAACGAGGTTCTTGAAACAACGGCATACTTTGCACCGCTCGAGGGTTAGAGCAAGGCTCAGTGTCGTCAATGCCACATGTGATGCGGCAGCGGCAGCTGTGCTGGAAACCTCCCCCCAGAGGATGCTTGTTTTTAGCCACTCTGGCCCGCTGTATTCCGTCCGTGCAAAAGAGTATGATGTAGAGTATGATGTAGGCTGCTTTGGGCCCCCATTAGGAGAAAAGGGGGGGAATGAATGAATAAGCAGAGGAGGAGTTTTTTCAATTGCAAGGAGTCTCAGAGTGACCTACAAGCTGCTTCCATTTTCCTCCCACAACAGACACTTTGTGAGGTAGGTGGGGCTGAGAGAGTTCTGAGAGAACTGGGATTAACAGGCTTCATGTGGAGGAGTGTGGAAACAAACCTGGTTCACCAGATTAGAGTCAGCCACTCATAAATGAATAAATTAAATAAAATGGGTTGTCAGAATGCCCCTCAGTGCAGTGGTACGAACTGGGCAATATCATTCCCTGTGCCAGGCTTCAAGCATAGAAAAAGAAATGTCTTTGCAGCCTTTATTCTAGTGCTGATGACTGTTTCAAGAGAGAATATCAGGTCTTCACGCAACAGGATGGGGATGAAATCTAAAATAACAAATCTACAGTCCAGGCACACAAATCAATCAATTGCATTAGGCAATCAACAGTTTTGATTGATTAAAAAAGCATCCCTCGCCCATCAATCAAGCAGTGTGGGTTTTTTAAAAAAAATCAAAGCTCCTTTTAATACAAGCACTTTCAAAAGAGACAGAGGAACAGCATCCCTTGGGAAAGGCCACTCCTCCACTCTCATAGAAGAATGTCTGTACTGTGGTGGAGACAGATGCAAGCATCATATAAAAAGAAAGAATGCTTTTTCCCCCTTCAGAACTATTTATGTTATTCCTATGCAAATGGAGACAGACTATCATATTCAGCCAGCCTGCAGGCAAACAGAACATGTCACGAAAGCCCCAAATCAGCACCTTGGCCAGCGACAACATGAATGATAGAAATTGGACAAGGTCCTATGGAAACCAAGTACAGCTCTATATTTATTTACAGCTCATGCAGAGGTAAACAGCCATCAAGGAAACCTGTGTCTTACGTTCTTCATAAAAAGAACCGTTCTCCATTAAACAAACCTGTTCTCCAAGAATAATGAAGAAACTAAGGAATTATACCGCCAAGTTCCAAGAATACTAAAGAACTTGCAGATATAATTTCTGAGCCCCTGTTGTTCATTATTTTTGAGAATTCTTGGAAGACCATACCAGAAGTTTGAAGGTGGACAAATGTTGTCCCCACCTTCAAGAAGGGGGGAAAGGAAGATTGGCACCTATACCTAGAAATGTATACCTGGAAAAGTTATTGTTTGACATCTATACCTGGAAAAGTTTTAGAAGAAATCATCAACCAGGCATTCCTTGAGCATTTCAAAAGAATGTCTGTGATTATTAAGAGCCAGCATGGATTTCTCAAGAATATGTCATGTTATACTTAACTTGTGTCCTTTTTTGAAGAAGTTACAACTTCGTTGGATCAGGAGAAAGCTGTGGACATCGTTTATCTTGACTTCAATAAGATTTTTGATAAAGTTTCTCATGATATTCTTGTTGGCAAGTTGGTAAAATGTGGTTTGGATCCTATTATTGATAGGTAGATCTGTAACAGGTTGACAGATCACATTCAAAGAGTATTTGTTAACGGTTCCTCGTCCACTTGGAGAGGAATGATAAATAGTATACCTCAAGGATCTGTCCTTCCTGCTTAAATATGAAACAGAAACAGAGCAAGTAAAAGTTCGCATGTTAAAATGGATGCATGTTAAAATGGATGCAAACCCTCCCAGAAGAAATTACCTTCCAACAATGGGAGGCATTATGGTTCAAAAATATTCAATATGTCAAATATTAAAACAGAACGGGTACAAAATGTTCTACAGATTGTATATGACTCCCAAAGACATTATGCAAATGAGAAAAATAGTAATTGGTGTTGCTGGAAATGTCAAGAAATTAACTGGATCCTTCTTTCACAAGTGGTGGGCTTGTAAAAGAACAAAAAAGTATTAGGTGGAAGTTCATGCGAAAATGCAAAAAAATATTCAAGACTAAATTCCCTTTTCCTGCTAAGATAATGTTACTTGGTATTCTTCCTGAGAACTTTCCAAAAAAAAAACTTAACGAATTATGTTTGTATGTGTTAACGGCTGTCAGAGTGTTAATAGCATCTAGCTGGAAGACCGAGAGTTGCCCAATTATGGATACTTGGGAAGATAAAATAAGAGAAAACGCTACAATGGCAAAACTGACAAACTTTGTAAACAGAAAGTCAAAATATGAGTTTGATGAGAAGTGGGAAGCATTTTTTCAGTATGAGGCTGAATCAATAATGTAAATATGTTAATAGCTGAGATTATAAGTATTTGTTGTTGATATATATCAGTGGGTGTTAATGAAATCATCTAAGAATAGAATGCTAGATGGGATAAAAGGACATAGAAGGCTCTCTCTCAAAGTGCTATGATGTTTATGTGTTAATTCATTAGGATATTAAGTTCCATTCTGACTCTATGTTTTAGTTTTATGGTGAGGCATTTTTTTCTGTTTACTATTCTTGTGTTATGTTTCCTGTTTTTCTGTTTACTGTATTATTTTCTGTATAATTGTTTTTGAAAAAAAATCAATTTAAAATTGTTATTTAAATAAGAGAGATCTGTTCTGGGGCCTTTGTTGTTAAACATCTTTACAAATGATTTGGATGAAGGAATAGAGGGAATGCTTATTACATTTATTGATAATACTAAATTGGGAGGAGTATCAAATATGATAGAAAACAGACGCCCTTTCCGCACAAATCCCCTAAAACATTTCTAAAACGTTTTCAATCCCCCACTTTACAATGTATGTCTGCACTCTCCTCCCCCTCAAAATGATTCTGGCTGCTATTACATGACCCCCCCCCTTTTTTTTTAAAGTTTCTTGTTGAATCAGTGCTTCACGGCCTCGTGCTGCATTCTATACTCATATACTCAGTGCTTCAAAAGATTGGTCCCCAAACAAAAGAACAGAGAAATGCTGCAAATAAACAGGTAAAGGGGAACTGAGTGAGCTCAGAAAATGGTGCCGAGAAGGAAAATTCAGAGAAGCAGATAAGTATGGGGAAATGTAGTAAATAGATCACACAGCAACTGAAGACTTTTTCAAAATGCTTCCCGCAGATAATCATTTTGAAAGCGGATTCATTTAAAATATGTTGAGGCTCGAAATCCAACATTTGGGAGTAAAAACAATGTGGAACTCCACGGAAAATACATTTTATTTCCTGCCTCAAAACGTTTTAAAAGATTTGTACAGAAGGGACCAGAGTCAGGATACAGAGTGTTCTTTTTTTTAAAGTGTTTTTATTGAATATATATAACATTTAACATAATAAAAAACAAACAAACAAACATACAATAACAAACATAGGATATATAACTGTCCAGTTATCTCCATCTTAATACCAACAATTGTATTTCCTTGTATATGGTATTACCAATAGGTCTTTTAGATACAAGCTTGGAAATTATATTATTAGGTTATTTTCCTTTTACCCTTCACAAATTACTTCATCTCTTTTACATATTTCCTCTCCTCTGTTTCTCTCTCTGTATATGACAGGAGCATTATTAGTAATATCTATTATTCATTGTCTATTTACACTAATAACAAATATCTACACTACCTCTATATTCTATACAGTCCTATTTCCTAGTCTAAATCTACCTTTTACCTATAACACAAACTCTTATTTAGATACTCCTTGCCAAAGCAATAACATCAATAACAAAACCTATAATAAAATAAAAAAATAAAACAACAACATAGAAGTTTGGGTTGACTTCCCCCATTACATGTATATTTATCATATCAACAAAAAATTGGCAAATCGCCTCACAAAATTCTTCGCCTATATATTTTCTTTCCCCTAACAAATCTCCATCTTTACAGCAATTCAAGAAGAGATCAACTAACCCATAATTCTTCCCACCCCCCCCCCCCCCCACCCCCCCCCCCCCCCACCCCCCCCCCCCCCCACCCCCCCCCCCCCCCACCCCCCCCCCCCCCCACCCCCCCCCCCCCCCACCCCCCCCCCCCCCCACCCCCCCCCCCCCCCACCCCCCCCCCCCCCCACCCCCCCCCCCCCCCACCCCCCCCCCCCCCCACCCCCCCCCCCCCCCACCCCCCCCCCCCCCCACCCCCCCCCCCCCCCACCCCCCCCCCCCCCCACCCCCCCCCCCCCCCACCCCCCCCCCCCCCCACCCCCCCCCCCCCCCACCCCCCCCCCCCCCCACCCCCCCCCCCCCCCACCCCCCCCCCCCCCCACCCCCCCCCCCCCCCACCCCCCCCCCCCCCCACCCCCCCCCCCCCCCACCCCCCCCCCCCCCCACCCCCCCCCCCCCCCACCCCCCCCCCCCCCCACCCCCCCCCCCCCCCACCCCCCCCCCCCCCCACCCCCCCCCCCCCCCACCCCCCCCCCCCCCCACCCCCCCCCCCCCCCACCCCCCCCCCCCCCCACCCCCCCCCCCCCCCACCCCCCCCCCCCCCCACCCCCCCCCCCCCCCACCCCCCCCCCCCCCCACCCCCCCCCCCCCCCACCCCCCCCCCCCCCCACCCCCCCCCCCCCCCACCCCCCCCCCCCCCCACCCCCCCCCCCCCCCACCCCCCCCCCCCCCCACCCCCCCCCCCCCCCACCCCCCCCCCCCCCCACCCCCCCCCCCCCCCACCCCCCCCCCCCCCCACCCCCCCCCCCCCCCACCCCCCCCCCCCCCCACCCCCCCCCCCCCCCACCCCCCCCCCCCCCCACCCCCCCCCCCCCCCACCCCCCCCCCCCCCCACCCCCCCCCCCCCCCACCCCCCCCCCCCCCCACCCCCCCCCCCCCCCACCCCCCCCCCCCCCCACCCCCCCCCCCCCCCACCCCCCCCCCCCCCCACCCCCCCCCCCCCCCACCCCCCCCCCCCCCCACCCCCCCCCCCCCCCACCCCCCCCCCCCCCCACCCCCCCCCCCCCCCACCCCCCCCCCCCCCCACCCCCCCCCCCCCCCACCCCCCCCCCCCCCCACCCCCCCCCCCCCCCACCCCCCCCCCCCCCCACCCCCCCCCCCCCCCACCCCCCCCCCCCCCCACCCCCCCCCCCCCCCACCCCCCCCCCCCCCCACCCCCCCCCCCCCCCACCCCCCCCCCCCCCCACCCCCCCCCCCCCCCACCCCCCCCCCCCCCCACCCCCCCCCCCCCCCACCCCCCCCCCCCCCCACCCCCCCCCCCCCCCACCCCCCCCCCCCCCCACCCCCCCCCCCCCCCACCCCCCCCCCCCCCCACCCCCCCCCCCCCCCACCCCCCCCCCCCCCCACCCCCCCCCCCCCCCACCCCCCCCCCCCCCCACCCCCCCCCCCCCCCACCCCCCCCCCCCCCCACCCCCCCCCCCCCCCACCCCCCCCCCCCCCCACCCCCCCCCCCCCCCACCCCCCCCCCCCCCCACCCCCCCCCCCCCCCACCCCCCCCCCCCCCCACCCCCCCCCCCCCCCACCCCCCCCCCCCCCCACCCCCCCCCCCCCCCACCCCCCCCCCCCCCCACCCCCCCCCCCCCCCACCCCCCCCCCCCCCCACCCCCCCCCCCCCCCACCCCCCCCCCCCCCCACCCCCCCCCCCCCCCACCCCCCCCCCCCCCCACCCCCCCCCCCCCCCACCCCCCCCCCCCCCCACCCCCCCCCCCCCCCACCCCCCCCCCCCCCCACCCCCCCCCCCCCCCACCCCCCCCCCCCCCCACCCCCCCCCCCCCCCACCCCCCCCCCCCCCCACCCCCCCCCCCCCCCACCCCCCCCCCCCCCCACCCCCCCCCCCCCCCACCCCCCCCCCCCCCCACCCCCCCCCCCCCCCACCCCCCCCCCCCCCCACCCCCCCCCCCCCCCACCCCCCCCCCCCCCCACCCCCCCCCCCCCCCACCCCCCCCCCCCCCCACCCCCCCCCCCCCCCACCCCCCCCCCCCCCCACCCCCCCCCCCCCCCACCCCCCCCCCCCCCCACCCCCCCCCCCCCCCACCCCCCCCCCCCCCCACCCCCCCCCCCCCCCACCCCCCCCCCCCCCCACCCCCCCCCCCCCCCACCCCCCCCCCCCCCCACCCCCCCCCCCCCCCACCCCCCCCCCCCCCCACCCCCCCCCCCCCCCACCCCCCCCCCCCCCCACCCCCCCCCCCCCCCACCCCCCCCCCCCCCCACCCCCCCCCCCCCCCACCCCCCCCCCCCCCCACCCCCCCCCCCCCCCACCCCCCCCCCCCCCCACCCCCCCCCCCCCCCACCCCCCCCCCCCCCCACCCCCCCCCCCCCCCACCCCCCCCCCCCCCCACCCCCCCCCCCCCCCACCCCCCCCCCCCCCCACCCCCCCCCCCCCCCACCCCCCCCCCCCCCCACCCCCCCCCCCCCCCACCCCCCCCCCCCCCCACCCCCCCCCCCCCCCACCCCCCCCCCCCCCCACCCCCCCCCCCCCCCACCCCCCCCCCCCCCCACCCCCCCCCCCCCCCACCCCCCCCCCCCCCCACCCCCCCCCCCCCCCACCCCCCCCCCCCCCCACCCCCCCCCCCCCCCACCCCCCCCCCCCCCCACCCCCCCCCCCCCCCACCCCCCCCCCCCCCCACCCCCCCCCCCCCCCACCCCCCCCCCCCCCCACCCCCCCCCCCCCCCACCCCCCCCCCCCCCCACCCCCCCCCCCCCCCACCCCCCCCCCCCCCCACCCCCCCCCCCCCCCACCCCCCCCCCCCCCCACCCCCCCCCCCCCCCACCCCCCCCCCCCCCCACCCCCCCCCCCCCCCACCCCCCCCCCCCCCCACCCCCCCCCCCCCCCACCCCCCCCCCCCCCCACCCCCCCCCCCCCCCACCCCCCCCCCCCCCCACCCCCCCCCCCCCCCACCCCCCCCCCCCCCCACCCCCCCCCCCCCCCACCCCCCCCCCCCCCCACCCCCCCCCCCCCCCACCCCCCCCCCCCCCCACCCCCCCCCCCCCCCACCCCCCCCCCCCCCCACCCCCCCCCCCCCCCACCCCCCCCCCCCCCCACCCCCCCCCCCCCCCACCCCCCCCCCCCCCCACCCCCCCCCCCCCCCACCCCCCCCCCCCCCCACCCCCCCCCCCCCCCACCCCCCCCCCCCCCCACCCCCCCCCCCCCCCACCCCCCCCCCCCCCCACCCCCCCCCCCCCCCACCCCCCCCCCCCCCCACCCCCCCCCCCCCCCACCCCCCCCCCCCCCCACCCCCCCCCCCCCCCACCCCCCCCCCCCCCCACCCCCCCCCCCCCCCACCCCCCCCCCCCCCCACCCCCCCCCCCCCCCACCCCCCCCCCCCCCCACCCCCCCCCCCCCCCACCCCCCCCCCCCCCCACCCCCCCCCCCCCCCACCCCCCCCCCCCCCCACCCCCCCCCCCCCCCACCCCCCCCCCCCCCCACCCCCCCCCCCCCCCACCCCCCCCCCCCCCCACCCCCCCCCCCCCCCACCCCCCCCCCCCCCCACCCCCCCCCCCCCCCACCCCCCCCCCCCCCCACCCCCCCCCCCCCCCACCCCCCCCCCCCCCCACCCCCCCCCCCCCCCACCCCCCCCCCCCCCCACCCCCCCCCCCCCCCACCCCCCCCCCCCCCCACCCCCCCCCCCCCCCACCCCCCCCCCCCCCCACCCCCCCCCCCCCCCACCCCCCCCCCCCCCCACCCCCCCCCCCCCCCACCCCCCCCCCCCCCCACCCCCCCCCCCCCCCACCCCCCCCCCCCCCCACCCCCCCCCCCCCCCACCCCCCCCCCCCCCCACCCCCCCCCCCCCCCACCCCCCCCCCCCCCCACCCCCCCCCCCCCCCACCCCCCCCCCCCCCCACCCCCCCCCCCCCCCACCCCCCCCCCCCCCCACCCCCCCCCCCCCCCACCCCCCCCCCCCCCCACCCCCCCCCCCCCCCACCCCCCCCCCCCCCCACCCCCCCCCCCCCCCACCCCCCCCCCCCCCCACCCCCCCCCCCCCCCACCCCCCCCCCCCCCCACCCCCCCCCCCCCCCACCCCCCCCCCCCCCCACCCCCCCCCCCCCCCACCCCCCCCCCCCCCCACCCCCCCCCCCCCCCACCCCCCCCCCCCCCCACCCCCCCCCCCCCCCACCCCCCCCCCCCCCCACCCCCCCCCCCCCCCACCCCCCCCCCCCCCCACCCCCCCCCCCCCCCACCCCCCCCCCCCCCCACCCCCCCCCCCCCCCACCCCCCCCCCCCCCCACCCCCCCCCCCCCCCACCCCCCCCCCCCCCCACCCCCCCCCCCCCCCACCCCCCCCCCCCCCCACCCCCCCCCCCCCCCACCCCCCCCCCCCCCCACCCCCCCCCCCCCCCACCCCCCCCCCCCCCCACCCCCCCCCCCCCCCACCCCCCCCCCCCCCCACCCCCCCCCCCCCCCACCCCCCCCCCCCCCCACCCCCCCCCCCCCCCACCCCCCCCCCCCCCCACCCCCCCCCCCCCCCACCCCCCCCCCCCCCCACCCCCCCCCCCCCCCACCCCCCCCCCCCCCCACCCCCCCCCCCCCCCACCCCCCCCCCCCCCCACCCCCCCCCCCCCCCACCCCCCCCCCCCCCCACCCCCCCCCCCCCCCACCCCCCCCCCCCCCCACCCCCCCCCCCCCCCACCCCCCCCCCCCCCCACCCCCCCCCCCCCCCACCCCCCCCCCCCCCCACCCCCCCCCCCCCCCACCCCCCCCCCCCCCCACCCCCCCCCCCCCCCACCCCCCCCCCCCCCCACCCCCCCCCCCCCCCACCCCCCCCCCCCCCCACCCCCCCCCCCCCCCACCCCCCCCCCCCCCCACCCCCCCCCCCCCCCACCCCCCCCCCCCCCCACCCCCCCCCCCCCCCACCCCCCCCCCCCCCCACCCCCCCCCCCCCCCACCCCCCCCCCCCCCCACCCCCCCCCCCCCCCACCCCCCCCCCCCCCCACCCCCCCCCCCCCCCACCCCCCCCCCCCCCCACCCCCCCCCCCCCCCACCCCCCCCCCCCCCCACCCCCCCCCCCCCCCACCCCCCCCCCCCCCCACCCCCCCCCCCCCCCACCCCCCCCCCCCCCCACCCCCCCCCCCCCCCACCCCCCCCCCCCCCCACCCCCCCCCCCCCCCACCCCCCCCCCCCCCCACCCCCCCCCCCCCCCACCCCCCCCCCCCCCCACCCCCCCCCCCCCCCACCCCCCCCCCCCCCCACCCCCCCCCCCCCCCACCCCCCCCCCCCCCCACCCCCCCCCCCCCCCACCCCCCCCCCCCCCCACCCCCCCCCCCCCCCACCCCCCCCCCCCCCCACCCCCCCCCCCCCCCACCCCCCCCCCCCCCCACCCCCCCCCCCCCCCACCCCCCCCCCCCCCCACCCCCCCCCCCCCCCACCCCCCCCCCCCCCCACCCCCCCCCCCCCCCACCCCCCCCCCCCCCCACCCCCCCCCCCCCCCACCCCCCCCCCCCCCCACCCCCCCCCCCCCCCACCCCCCCCCCCCCCCACCCCCCCCCCCCCCCACCCCCCCCCCCCCCCACCCCCCCCCCCCCCCACCCCCCCCCCCCCCCACCCCCCCCCCCCCCCACCCCCCCCCCCCCCCACCCCCCCCCCCCCCCACCCCCCCCCCCCCCCACCCCCCCCCCCCCCCACCCCCCCCCCCCCCCACCCCCCCCCCCCCCCACCCCCCCCCCCCCCCACCCCCCCCCCCCCCCACCCCCCCCCCCCCCCACCCCCCCCCCCCCCCACCCCCCCCCCCCCCCACCCCCCCCCCCCCCCACCCCCCCCCCCCCCCACCCCCCCCCCCCCCCACCCCCCCCCCCCCCCACCCCCCCCCCCCCCCACCCCCCCCCCCCCCCACCCCCCCCCCCCCCCACCCCCCCCCCCCCCCACCCCCCCCCCCCCCCACCCCCCCCCCCCCCCACCCCCCCCCCCCCCCACCCCCCCCCCCCCCCACCCCCCCCCCCCCCCACCCCCCCCCCCCCCCACCCCCCCCCCCCCCCACCCCCCCCCCCCCCCACCCCCCCCCCCCCCCACCCCCCCCCCCCCCCACCCCCCCCCCCCCCCACCCCCCCCCCCCCCCACCCCCCCCCCCCCCCACCCCCCCCCCCCCCCACCCCCCCCCCCCCCCACCCCCCCCCCCCCCCACCCCCCCCCCCCCCCACCCCCCCCCCCCCCCACCCCCCCCCCCCCCCACCCCCCCCCCCCCCCACCCCCCCCCCCCCCCACCCCCCCCCCCCCCCACCCCCCCCCCCCCCCACCCCCCCCCCCCCCCACCCCCCCCCCCCCCCACCCCCCCCCCCCCCCACCCCCCCCCCCCCCCACCCCCCCCCCCCCCCACCCCCCCCCCCCCCCACCCCCCCCCCCCCCCACCCCCCCCCCCCCCCACCCCCCCCCCCCCCCACCCCCCCCCCCCCCCACCCCCCCCCCCCCCCACCCCCCCCCCCCCCCACCCCCCCCCCCCCCCACCCCCCCCCCCCCCCACCCCCCCCCCCCCCCACCCCCCCCCCCCCCCACCCCCCCCCCCCCCCACCCCCCCCCCCCCCCACCCCCCCCCCCCCCCACCCCCCCCCCCCCCCACCCCCCCCCCCCCCCACCCCCCCCCCCCCCCACCCCCCCCCCCCCCCACCCCCCCCCCCCCCCACCCCCCCCCCCCCCCACCCCCCCCCCCCCCCACCCCCCCCCCCCCCCACCCCCCCCCCCCCCCACCCCCCCCCCCCCCCACCCCCCCCCCCCCCCACCCCCCCCCCCCCCCACCCCCCCCCCCCCCCACCCCCCCCCCCCCCCACCCCCCCCCCCCCCCACCCCCCCCCCCCCCCACCCCCCCCCCCCCCCACCCCCCCCCCCCCCCACCCCCCCCCCCCCCCACCCCCCCCCCCCCCCACCCCCCCCCCCCCCCACCCCCCCCCCCCCCCACCCCCCCCCCCCCCCACCCCCCCCCCCCCCCACCCCCCCCCCCCCCCACCCCCCCCCCCCCCCACCCCCCCCCCCCCCCACCCCCCCCCCCCCCCACCCCCCCCCCCCCCCACCCCCCCCCCCCCCCACCCCCCCCCCCCCCCACCCCCCCCCCCCCCCACCCCCCCCCCCCCCCACCCCCCCCCCCCCCCACCCCCCCCCCCCCCCACCCCCCCCCCCCCCCACCCCCCCCCCCCCCCACCCCCCCCCCCCCCCACCCCCCCCCCCCCCCACCCCCCCCCCCCCCCACCCCCCCCCCCCCCCACCCCCCCCCCCCCCCACCCCCCCCCCCCCCCACCCCCCCCCCCCCCCACCCCCCCCCCCCCCCACCCCCCCCCCCCCCCACCCCCCCCCCCCCCCACCCCCCCCCCCCCCCACCCCCCCCCCCCCCCACCCCCCCCCCCCCCCACCCCCCCCCCCCCCCACCCCCCCCCCCCCCCACCCCCCCCCCCCCCCACCCCCCCCCCCCCCCACCCCCCCCCCCCCCCACCCCCCCCCCCCCCCACCCCCCCCCCCCCCCACCCCCCCCCCCCCCCACCCCCCCCCCCCCCCACCCCCCCCCCCCCCCACCCCCCCCCCCCCCCACCCCCCCCCCCCCCCACCCCCCCCCCCCCCCACCCCCCCCCCCCCCCACCCCCCCCCCCCCCCACCCCCCCCCCCCCCCACCCCCCCCCCCCCCCACCCCCCCCCCCCCCCACCCCCCCCCCCCCCCACCCCCCCCCCCCCCCACCCCCCCCCCCCCCCACCCCCCCCCCCCCCCACCCCCCCCCCCCCCCACCCCCCCCCCCCCCCACCCCCCCCCCCCCCCACCCCCCCCCCCCCCCACCCCCCCCCCCCCCCACCCCCCCCCCCCCCCACCCCCCCCCCCCCCCACCCCCCCCCCCCCCCACCCCCCCCCCCCCCCACCCCCCCCCCCCCCCACCCCCCCCCCCCCCCACCCCCCCCCCCCCCCACCCCCCCCCCCCCCCACCCCCCCCCCCCCCCACCCCCCCCCCCCCCCACCCCCCCCCCCCCCCACCCCCCCCCCCCCCCACCCCCCCCCCCCCCCACCCCCCCCCCCCCCCACCCCCCCCCCCCCCCACCCCCCCCCCCCCCCACCCCCCCCCCCCCCCACCCCCCCCCCCCCCCACCCCCCCCCCCCCCCACCCCCCCCCCCCCCCACCCCCCCCCCCCCCCACCCCCCCCCCCCCCCACCCCCCCCCCCCCCCACCCCCCCCCCCCCCCACCCCCCCCCCCCCCCACCCCCCCCCCCCCCCACCCCCCCCCCCCCCCACCCCCCCCCCCCCCCACCCCCCCCCCCCCCCACCCCCCCCCCCCCCCACCCCCCCCCCCCCCCACCCCCCCCCCCCCCCACCCCCCCCCCCCCCCACCCCCCCCCCCCCCCACCCCCCCCCCCCCCCACCCCCCCCCCCCCCCACCCCCCCCCCCCCCCACCCCCCCCCCCCCCCACCCCCCCCCCCCCCCACCCCCCCCCCCCCCCACCCCCCCCCCCCCCCACCCCCCCCCCCCCCCACCCCCCCCCCCCCCCACCCCCCCCCCCCCCCACCCCCCCCCCCCCCCACCCCCCCCCCCCCCCACCCCCCCCCCCCCCCACCCCCCCCCCCCCCCACCCCCCCCCCCCCCCACCCCCCCCCCCCCCCACCCCCCCCCCCCCCCACCCCCCCCCCCCCCCACCCCCCCCCCCCCCCACCCCCCCCCCCCCCCACCCCCCCCCCCCCCCACCCCCCCCCCCCCCCACCCCCCCCCCCCCCCACCCCCCCCCCCCCCCACCCCCCCCCCCCCCCACCCCCCCCCCCCCCCACCCCCCCCCCCCCCCACCCCCCCCCCCCCCCACCCCCCCCCCCCCCCACCCCCCCCCCCCCCCACCCCCCCCCCCCCCCACCCCCCCCCCCCCCCACCCCCCCCCCCCCCCACCCCCCCCCCCCCCCACCCCCCCCCCCCCCCACCCCCCCCCCCCCCCACCCCCCCCCCCCCCCACCCCCCCCCCCCCCCACCCCCCCCCCCCCCCACCCCCCCCCCCCCCCACCCCCCCCCCCCCCCACCCCCCCCCCCCCCCACCCCCCCCCCCCCCCACCCCCCCCCCCCCCCACCCCCCCCCCCCCCCACCCCCCCCCCCCCCCACCCCCCCCCCCCCCCACCCCCCCCCCCCCCCACCCCCCCCCCCCCCCACCCCCCCCCCCCCCCACCCCCCCCCCCCCCCACCCCCCCCCCCCCCCACCCCCCCCCCCCCCCACCCCCCCCCCCCCCCACCCCCCCCCCCCCCCACCCCCCCCCCCCCCCACCCCCCCCCCCCCCCACCCCCCCCCCCCCCCACCCCCCCCCCCCCCCACCCCCCCCCCCCCCCACCCCCCCCCCCCCCCACCCCCCCCCCCCCCCACCCCCCCCCCCCCCCACCCCCCCCCCCCCCCACCCCCCCCCCCCCCCACCCCCCCCCCCCCCCACCCCCCCCCCCCCCCACCCCCCCCCCCCCCCACCCCCCCCCCCCCCCACCCCCCCCCCCCCCCACCCCCCCCCCCCCCCACCCCCCCCCCCCCCCACCCCCCCCCCCCCCCACCCCCCCCCCCCCCCACCCCCCCCCCCCCCCACCCCCCCCCCCCCCCACCCCCCCCCCCCCCCACCCCCCCCCCCCCCCACCCCCCCCCCCCCCCACCCCCCCCCCCCCCCACCCCCCCCCCCCCCCACCCCCCCCCCCCCCCACCCCCCCCCCCCCCCACCCCCCCCCCCCCCCACCCCCCCCCCCCCCCACCCCCCCCCCCCCCCACCCCCCCCCCCCCCCACCCCCCCCCCCCCCCACCCCCCCCCCCCCCCACCCCCCCCCCCCCCCACCCCCCCCCCCCCCCACCCCCCCCCCCCCCCACCCCCCCCCCCCCCCACCCCCCCCCCCCCCCACCCCCCCCCCCCCCCACCCCCCCCCCCCCCCACCCCCCCCCCCCCCCACCCCCCCCCCCCCCCACCCCCCCCCCCCCCCACCCCCCCCCCCCCCCACCCCCCCCCCCCCCCACCCCCCCCCCCCCCCACCCCCCCCCCCCCCCACCCCCCCCCCCCCCCACCCCCCCCCCCCCCCACCCCCCCCCCCCCCCACCCCCCCCCCCCCCCACCCCCCCCCCCCCCCACCCCCCCCCCCCCCCACCCCCCCCCCCCCCCACCCCCCCCCCCCCCCACCCCCCCCCCCCCCCACCCCCCCCCCCCCCCACCCCCCCCCCCCCCCACCCCCCCCCCCCCCCACCCCCCCCCCCCCCCACCCCCCCCCCCCCCCACCCCCCCCCCCCCCCACCCCCCCCCCCCCCCACCCCCCCCCCCCCCCACCCCCCCCCCCCCCCACCCCCCCCCCCCCCCACCCCCCCCCCCCCCCACCCCCCCCCCCCCCCACCCCCCCCCCCCCCCACCCCCCCCCCCCCCCACCCCCCCCCCCCCCCACCCCCCCCCCCCCCCACCCCCCCCCCCCCCCACCCCCCCCCCCCCCCACCCCCCCCCCCCCCCACCCCCCCCCCCCCCCACCCCCCCCCCCCCCCACCCCCCCCCCCCCCCACCCCCCCCCCCCCCCACCCCCCCCCCCCCCCACCCCCCCCCCCCCCCACCCCCCCCCCCCCCCACCCCCCCCCCCCCCCACCCCCCCCCCCCCCCACCCCCCCCCCCCCCCACCCCCCCCCCCCCCCACCCCCCCCCCCCCCCACCCCCCCCCCCCCCCACCCCCCCCCCCCCCCACCCCCCCCCCCCCCCACCCCCCCCCCCCCCCACCCCCCCCCCCCCCCACCCCCCCCCCCCCCCACCCCCCCCCCCCCCCACCCCCCCCCCCCCCCACCCCCCCCCCCCCCCACCCCCCCCCCCCCCCACCCCCCCCCCCCCCCACCCCCCCCCCCCCCCACCCCCCCCCCCCCCCACCCCCCCCCCCCCCCACCCCCCCCCCCCCCCACCCCCCCCCCCCCCCACCCCCCCCCCCCCCCACCCCCCCCCCCCCCCACCCCCCCCCCCCCCCACCCCCCCCCCCCCCCACCCCCCCCCCCCCCCACCCCCCCCCCCCCCCACCCCCCCCCCCCCCCACCCCCCCCCCCCCCCACCCCCCCCCCCCCCCACCCCCCCCCCCCCCCACCCCCCCCCCCCCCCACCCCCCCCCCCCCCCACCCCCCCCCCCCCCCACCCCCCCCCCCCCCCACCCCCCCCCCCCCCCACCCCCCCCCCCCCCCACCCCCCCCCCCCCCCACCCCCCCCCCCCCCCACCCCCCCCCCCCCCCACCCCCCCCCCCCCCCACCCCCCCCCCCCCCCACCCCCCCCCCCCCCCACCCCCCCCCCCCCCCACCCCCCCCCCCCCCCACCCCCCCCCCCCCCCACCCCCCCCCCCCCCCACCCCCCCCCCCCCCCACCCCCCCCCCCCCCCACCCCCCCCCCCCCCCACCCCCCCCCCCCCCCACCCCCCCCCCCCCCCACCCCCCCCCCCCCCCACCCCCCCCCCCCCCCACCCCCCCCCCCCCCCACCCCCCCCCCCCCCCACCCCCCCCCCCCCCCACCCCCCCCCCCCCCCACCCCCCCCCCCCCCCACCCCCCCCCCCCCCCACCCCCCCCCCCCCCCACCCCCCCCCCCCCCCACCCCCCCCCCCCCCCACCCCCCCCCCCCCCCACCCCCCCCCCCCCCCACCCCCCCCCCCCCCCACCCCCCCCCCCCCCCACCCCCCCCCCCCCCCACCCCCCCCCCCCCCCACCCCCCCCCCCCCCCACCCCCCCCCCCCCCCACCCCCCCCCCCCCCCACCCCCCCCCCCCCCCACCCCCCCCCCCCCCCACCCCCCCCCCCCCCCACCCCCCCCCCCCCCCACCCCCCCCCCCCCCCACCCCCCCCCCCCCCCACCCCCCCCCCCCCCCACCCCCCCCCCCCCCCACCCCCCCCCCCCCCCACCCCCCCCCCCCCCCACCCCCCCCCCCCCCCACCCCCCCCCCCCCCCACCCCCCCCCCCCCCCACCCCCCCCCCCCCCCACCCCCCCCCCCCCCCACCCCCCCCCCCCCCCACCCCCCCCCCCCCCCACCCCCCCCCCCCCCCACCCCCCCCCCCCCCCACCCCCCCCCCCCCCCACCCCCCCCCCCCCCCACCCCCCCCCCCCCCCACCCCCCCCCCCCCCCACCCCCCCCCCCCCCCACCCCCCCCCCCCCCCACCCCCCCCCCCCCCCACCCCCCCCCCCCCCCACCCCCCCCCCCCCCCACCCCCCCCCCCCCCCACCCCCCCCCCCCCCCACCCCCCCCCCCCCCCACCCCCCCCCCCCCCCACCCCCCCCCCCCCCCACCCCCCCCCCCCCCCACCCCCCCCCCCCCCCACCCCCCCCCCCCCCCACCCCCCCCCCCCCCCACCCCCCCCCCCCCCCACCCCCCCCCCCCCCCACCCCCCCCCCCCCCCACCCCCCCCCCCCCCCACCCCCCCCCCCCCCCACCCCCCCCCCCCCCCACCCCCCCCCCCCCCCACCCCCCCCCCCCCCCACCCCCCCCCCCCCCCACCCCCCCCCCCCCCCACCCCCCCCCCCCCCCACCCCCCCCCCCCCCCACCCCCCCCCCCCCCCACCCCCCCCCCCCCCCACCCCCCCCCCCCCCCACCCCCCCCCCCCCCCACCCCCCCCCCCCCCCACCCCCCCCCCCCCCCACCCCCCCCCCCCCCCACCCCCCCCCCCCCCCACCCCCCCCCCCCCCCACCCCCCCCCCCCCCCACCCCCCCCCCCCCCCACCCCCCCCCCCCCCCACCCCCCCCCCCCCCCACCCCCCCCCCCCCCCACCCCCCCCCCCCCCCACCCCCCCCCCCCCCCACCCCCCCCCCCCCCCACCCCCCCCCCCCCCCACCCCCCCCCCCCCCCACCCCCCCCCCCCCCCACCCCCCCCCCCCCCCACCCCCCCCCCCCCCCACCCCCCCCCCCCCCCACCCCCCCCCCCCCCCACCCCCCCCCCCCCCCACCCCCCCCCCCCCCCACCCCCCCCCCCCCCCACCCCCCCCCCCCCCCACCCCCCCCCCCCCCCACCCCCCCCCCCCCCCACCCCCCCCCCCCCCCACCCCCCCCCCCCCCCACCCCCCCCCCCCCCCACCCCCCCCCCCCCCCACCCCCCCCCCCCCCCACCCCCCCCCCCCCCCACCCCCCCCCCCCCCCACCCCCCCCCCCCCCCACCCCCCCCCCCCCCCACCCCCCCCCCCCCCCACCCCCCCCCCCCCCCACCCCCCCCCCCCCCCACCCCCCCCCCCCCCCACCCCCCCCCCCCCCCACCCCCCCCCCCCCCCACCCCCCCCCCCCCCCACCCCCCCCCCCCCCCACCCCCCCCCCCCCCCACCCCCCCCCCCCCCCACCCCCCCCCCCCCCCACCCCCCCCCCCCCCCACCCCCCCCCCCCCCCACCCCCCCCCCCCCCCACCCCCCCCCCCCCCCACCCCCCCCCCCCCCCACCCCCCCCCCCCCCCACCCCCCCCCCCCCCCACCCCCCCCCCCCCCCACCCCCCCCCCCCCCCACCCCCCCCCCCCCCCACCCCCCCCCCCCCCCACCCCCCCCCCCCCCCACCCCCCCCCCCCCCCACCCCCCCCCCCCCCCACCCCCCCCCCCCCCCACCCCCCCCCCCCCCCACCCCCCCCCCCCCCCACCCCCCCCCCCCCCCACCCCCCCCCCCCCCCACCCCCCCCCCCCCCCACCCCCCCCCCCCCCCACCCCCCCCCCCCCCCACCCCCCCCCCCCCCCACCCCCCCCCCCCCCCACCCCCCCCCCCCCCCACCCCCCCCCCCCCCCACCCCCCCCCCCCCCCACCCCCCCCCCCCCCCACCCCCCCCCCCCCCCACCCCCCCCCCCCCCCACCCCCCCCCCCCCCCACCCCCCCCCCCCCCCACCCCCCCCCCCCCCCACCCCCCCCCCCCCCCACCCCCCCCCCCCCCCACCCCCCCCCCCCCCCACCCCCCCCCCCCCCCACCCCCCCCCCCCCCCACCCCCCCCCCCCCCCACCCCCCCCCCCCCCCACCCCCCCCCCCCCCCACCCCCCCCCCCCCCCACCCCCCCCCCCCCCCACCCCCCCCCCCCCCCACCCCCCCCCCCCCCCACCCCCCCCCCCCCCCACCCCCCCCCCCCCCCACCCCCCCCCCCCCCCACCCCCCCCCCCCCCCACCCCCCCCCCCCCCCACCCCCCCCCCCCCCCACCCCCCCCCCCCCCCACCCCCCCCCCCCCCCACCCCCCCCCCCCCCCACCCCCCCCCCCCCCCACCCCCCCCCCCCCCCACCCCCCCCCCCCCCCACCCCCCCCCCCCCCCACCCCCCCCCCCCCCCACCCCCCCCCCCCCCCACCCCCCCCCCCCCCCACCCCCCCCCCCCCCCACCCCCCCCCCCCCCCACCCCCCCCCCCCCCCACCCCCCCCCCCCCCCACCCCCCCCCCCCCCCACCCCCCCCCCCCCCCACCCCCCCCCCCCCCCACCCCCCCCCCCCCCCACCCCCCCCCCCCCCCACCCCCCCCCCCCCCCACCCCCCCCCCCCCCCACCCCCCCCCCCCCCCACCCCCCCCCCCCCCCACCCCCCCCCCCCCCCACCCCCCCCCCCCCCCACCCCCCCCCCCCCCCACCCCCCCCCCCCCCCACCCCCCCCCCCCCCCACCCCCCCCCCCCCCCACCCCCCCCCCCCCCCACCCCCCCCCCCCCCCACCCCCCCCCCCCCCCACCCCCCCCCCCCCCCACCCCCCCCCCCCCCCACCCCCCCCCCCCCCCACCCCCCCCCCCCCCCACCCCCCCCCCCCCCCACCCCCCCCCCCCCCCACCCCCCCCCCCCCCCACCCCCCCCCCCCCCCACCCCCCCCCCCCCCCACCCCCCCCCCCCCCCACCCCCCCCCCCCCCCACCCCCCCCCCCCCCCACCCCCCCCCCCCCCCACCCCCCCCCCCCCCCACCCCCCCCCCCCCCCACCCCCCCCCCCCCCCACCCCCCCCCCCCCCCACCCCCCCCCCCCCCCACCCCCCCCCCCCCCCACCCCCCCCCCCCCCCACCCCCCCCCCCCCCCACCCCCCCCCCCCCCCACCCCCCCCCCCCCCCACCCCCCCCCCCCCCCACCCCCCCCCCCCCCCACCCCCCCCCCCCCCCACCCCCCCCCCCCCCCACCCCCCCCCCCCCCCACCCCCCCCCCCCCCCACCCCCCCCCCCCCCCACCCCCCCCCCCCCCCACCCCCCCCCCCCCCCACCCCCCCCCCCCCCCACCCCCCCCCCCCCCCACCCCCCCCCCCCCCCACCCCCCCCCCCCCCCACCCCCCCCCCCCCCCACCCCCCCCCCCCCCCACCCCCCCCCCCCCCCACCCCCCCCCCCCCCCACCCCCCCCCCCCCCCACCCCCCCCCCCCCCCACCCCCCCCCCCCCCCACCCCCCCCCCCCCCCACCCCCCCCCCCCCCCACCCCCCCCCCCCCCCACCCCCCCCCCCCCCCACCCCCCCCCCCCCCCACCCCCCCCCCCCCCCACCCCCCCCCCCCCCCACCCCCCCCCCCCCCCACCCCCCCCCCCCCCCACCCCCCCCCCCCCCCACCCCCCCCCCCCCCCACCCCCCCCCCCCCCCACCCCCCCCCCCCCCCACCCCCCCCCCCCCCCACCCCCCCCCCCCCCCACCCCCCCCCCCCCCCACCCCCCCCCCCCCCCACCCCCCCCCCCCCCCACCCCCCCCCCCCCCCACCCCCCCCCCCCCCCACCCCCCCCCCCCCCCACCCCCCCCCCCCCCCACCCCCCCCCCCCCCCACCCCCCCCCCCCCCCACCCCCCCCCCCCCCCACCCCCCCCCCCCCCCACCCCCCCCCCCCCCCACCCCCCCCCCCCCCCACCCCCCCCCCCCCCCACCCCCCCCCCCCCCCACCCCCCCCCCCCCCCACCCCCCCCCCCCCCCACCCCCCCCCCCCCCCACCCCCCCCCCCCCCCACCCCCCCCCCCCCCCACCCCCCCCCCCCCCCACCCCCCCCCCCCCCCACCCCCCCCCCCCCCCACCCCCCCCCCCCCCCACCCCCCCCCCCCCCCACCCCCCCCCCCCCCCACCCCCCCCCCCCCCCACCCCCCCCCCCCCCCACCCCCCCCCCCCCCCACCCCCCCCCCCCCCCACCCCCCCCCCCCCCCACCCCCCCCCCCCCCCACCCCCCCCCCCCCCCACCCCCCCCCCCCCCCACCCCCCCCCCCCCCCACCCCCCCCCCCCCCCACCCCCCCCCCCCCCCACCCCCCCCCCCCCCCACCCCCCCCCCCCCCCACCCCCCCCCCCCCCCACCCCCCCCCCCCCCCACCCCCCCCCCCCCCCACCCCCCCCCCCCCCCACCCCCCCCCCCCCCCACCCCCCCCCCCCCCCACCCCCCCCCCCCCCCACCCCCCCCCCCCCCCACCCCCCCCCCCCCCCACCCCCCCCCCCCCCCACCCCCCCCCCCCCCCACCCCCCCCCCCCCCCACCCCCCCCCCCCCCCACCCCCCCCCCCCCCCACCCCCCCCCCCCCCCACCCCCCCCCCCCCCCACCCCCCCCCCCCCCCACCCCCCCCCCCCCCCACCCCCCCCCCCCCCCACCCCCCCCCCCCCCCACCCCCCCCCCCCCCCACCCCCCCCCCCCCCCACCCCCCCCCCCCCCCACCCCCCCCCCCCCCCACCCCCCCCCCCCCCCACCCCCCCCCCCCCCCACCCCCCCCCCCCCCCACCCCCCCCCCCCCCCACCCCCCCCCCCCCCCACCCCCCCCCCCCCCCACCCCCCCCCCCCCCCACCCCCCCCCCCCCCCACCCCCCCCCCCCCCCACCCCCCCCCCCCCCCACCCCCCCCCCCCCCCACCCCCCCCCCCCCCCACCCCCCCCCCCCCCCACCCCCCCCCCCCCCCACCCCCCCCCCCCCCCACCCCCCCCCCCCCCCACCCCCCCCCCCCCCCACCCCCCCCCCCCCCCACCCCCCCCCCCCCCCACCCCCCCCCCCCCCCACCCCCCCCCCCCCCCACCCCCCCCCCCCCCCACCCCCCCCCCCCCCCACCCCCCCCCCCCCCCACCCCCCCCCCCCCCCACCCCCCCCCCCCCCCACCCCCCCCCCCCCCCACCCCCCCCCCCCCCCACCCCCCCCCCCCCCCACCCCCCCCCCCCCCCACCCCCCCCCCCCCCCACCCCCCCCCCCCCCCACCCCCCCCCCCCCCCACCCCCCCCCCCCCCCACCCCCCCCCCCCCCCACCCCCCCCCCCCCCCACCCCCCCCCCCCCCCACCCCCCCCCCCCCCCACCCCCCCCCCCCCCCACCCCCCCCCCCCCCCACCCCCCCCCCCCCCCACCCCCCCCCCCCCCCACCCCCCCCCCCCCCCACCCCCCCCCCCCCCCACCCCCCCCCCCCCCCACCCCCCCCCCCCCCCACCCCCCCCCCCCCCCACCCCCCCCCCCCCCCACCCCCCCCCCCCCCCACCCCCCCCCCCCCCCACCCCCCCCCCCCCCCACCCCCCCCCCCCCCCACCCCCCCCCCCCCCCACCCCCCCCCCCCCCCACCCCCCCCCCCCCCCACCCCCCCCCCCCCCCACCCCCCCCCCCCCCCACCCCCCCCCCCCCCCACCCCCCCCCCCCCCCACCCCCCCCCCCCCCCACCCCCCCCCCCCCCCACCCCCCCCCCCCCCCACCCCCCCCCCCCCCCACCCCCCCCCCCCCCCACCCCCCCCCCCCCCCACCCCCCCCCCCCCCCACCCCCCCCCCCCCCCACCCCCCCCCCCCCCCACCCCCCCCCCCCCCCACCCCCCCCCCCCCCCACCCCCCCCCCCCCCCACCCCCCCCCCCCCCCACCCCCCCCCCCCCCCACCCCCCCCCCCCCCCACCCCCCCCCCCCCCCACCCCCCCCCCCCCCCACCCCCCCCCCCCCCCACCCCCCCCCCCCCCCACCCCCCCCCCCCCCCACCCCCCCCCCCCCCCACCCCCCCCCCCCCCCACCCCCCCCCCCCCCCACCCCCCCCCCCCCCCACCCCCCCCCCCCCCCACCCCCCCCCCCCCCCACCCCCCCCCCCCCCCACCCCCCCCCCCCCCCACCCCCCCCCCCCCCCACCCCCCCCCCCCCCCACCCCCCCCCCCCCCCACCCCCCCCCCCCCCCACCCCCCCCCCCCCCCACCCCCCCCCCCCCCCACCCCCCCCCCCCCCCACCCCCCCCCCCCCCCACCCCCCCCCCCCCCCACCCCCCCCCCCCCCCACCCCCCCCCCCCCCCACCCCCCCCCCCCCCCACCCCCCCCCCCCCCCACCCCCCCCCCCCCCCACCCCCCCCCCCCCCCACCCCCCCCCCCCCCCACCCCCCCCCCCCCCCACCCCCCCCCCCCCCCACCCCCCCCCCCCCCCACCCCCCCCCCCCCCCACCCCCCCCCCCCCCCACCCCCCCCCCCCCCCACCCCCCCCCCCCCCCACCCCCCCCCCCCCCCACCCCCCCCCCCCCCCACCCCCCCCCCCCCCCACCCCCCCCCCCCCCCACCCCCCCCCCCCCCCACCCCCCCCCCCCCCCACCCCCCCCCCCCCCCACCCCCCCCCCCCCCCACCCCCCCCCCCCCCCACCCCCCCCCCCCCCCACCCCCCCCCCCCCCCACCCCCCCCCCCCCCCACCCCCCCCCCCCCCCACCCCCCCCCCCCCCCACCCCCCCCCCCCCCCACCCCCCCCCCCCCCCACCCCCCCCCCCCCCCACCCCCCCCCCCCCCCACCCCCCCCCCCCCCCACCCCCCCCCCCCCCCACCCCCCCCCCCCCCCACCCCCCCCCCCCCCCACCCCCCCCCCCCCCCACCCCCCCCCCCCCCCACCCCCCCCCCCCCCCACCCCCCCCCCCCCCCACCCCCCCCCCCCCCCACCCCCCCCCCCCCCCACCCCCCCCCCCCCCCACCCCCCCCCCCCCCCACCCCCCCCCCCCCCCACCCCCCCCCCCCCCCACCCCCCCCCCCCCCCACCCCCCCCCCCCCCCACCCCCCCCCCCCCCCACCCCCCCCCCCCCCCACCCCCCCCCCCCCCCACCCCCCCCCCCCCCCACCCCCCCCCCCCCCCACCCCCCCCCCCCCCCACCCCCCCCCCCCCCCACCCCCCCCCCCCCCCACCCCCCCCCCCCCCCACCCCCCCCCCCCCCCACCCCCCCCCCCCCCCACCCCCCCCCCCCCCCACCCCCCCCCCCCCCCACCCCCCCCCCCCCCCACCCCCCCCCCCCCCCACCCCCCCCCCCCCCCACCCCCCCCCCCCCCCACCCCCCCCCCCCCCCACCCCCCCCCCCCCCCACCCCCCCCCCCCCCCACCCCCCCCCCCCCCCACCCCCCCCCCCCCCCACCCCCCCCCCCCCCCACCCCCCCCCCCCCCCACCCCCCCCCCCCCCCACCCCCCCCCCCCCCCACCCCCCCCCCCCCCCACCCCCCCCCCCCCCCACCCCCCCCCCCCCCCACCCCCCCCCCCCCCCACCCCCCCCCCCCCCCACCCCCCCCCCCCCCCACCCCCCCCCCCCCCCACCCCCCCCCCCCCCCACCCCCCCCCCCCCCCACCCCCCCCCCCCCCCACCCCCCCCCCCCCCCACCCCCCCCCCCCCCCACCCCCCCCCCCCCCCACCCCCCCCCCCCCCCACCCCCCCCCCCCCCCACCCCCCCCCCCCCCCACCCCCCCCCCCCCCCACCCCCCCCCCCCCCCACCCCCCCCCCCCCCCACCCCCCCCCCCCCCCACCCCCCCCCCCCCCCACCCCCCCCCCCCCCCACCCCCCCCCCCCCCCACCCCCCCCCCCCCCCACCCCCCCCCCCCCCCACCCCCCCCCCCCCCCACCCCCCCCCCCCCCCACCCCCCCCCCCCCCCACCCCCCCCCCCCCCCACCCCCCCCCCCCCCCACCCCCCCCCCCCCCCACCCCCCCCCCCCCCCACCCCCCCCCCCCCCCACCCCCCCCCCCCCCCACCCCCCCCCCCCCCCACCCCCCCCCCCCCCCACCCCCCCCCCCCCCCACCCCCCCCCCCCCCCACCCCCCCCCCCCCCCACCCCCCCCCCCCCCCACCCCCCCCCCCCCCCACCCCCCCCCCCCCCCACCCCCCCCCCCCCCCACCCCCCCCCCCCCCCACCCCCCCCCCCCCCCACCCCCCCCCCCCCCCACCCCCCCCCCCCCCCACCCCCCCCCCCCCCCACCCCCCCCCCCCCCCACCCCCCCCCCCCCCCACCCCCCCCCCCCCCCACCCCCCCCCCCCCCCACCCCCCCCCCCCCCCACCCCCCCCCCCCCCCACCCCCCCCCCCCCCCACCCCCCCCCCCCCCCACCCCCCCCCCCCCCCACCCCCCCCCCCCCCCACCCCCCCCCCCCCCCACCCCCCCCCCCCCCCACCCCCCCCCCCCCCCACCCCCCCCCCCCCCCACCCCCCCCCCCCCCCACCCCCCCCCCCCCCCACCCCCCCCCCCCCCCACCCCCCCCCCCCCCCACCCCCCCCCCCCCCCACCCCCCCCCCCCCCCACCCCCCCCCCCCCCCACCCCCCCCCCCCCCCACCCCCCCCCCCCCCCACCCCCCCCCCCCCCCACCCCCCCCCCCCCCCACCCCCCCCCCCCCCCACCCCCCCCCCCCCCCACCCCCCCCCCCCCCCACCCCCCCCCCCCCCCACCCCCCCCCCCCCCCACCCCCCCCCCCCCCCACCCCCCCCCCCCCCCACCCCCCCCCCCCCCCACCCCCCCCCCCCCCCACCCCCCCCCCCCCCCACCCCCCCCCCCCCCCACCCCCCCCCCCCCCCACCCCCCCCCCCCCCCACCCCCCCCCCCCCCCACCCCCCCCCCCCCCCACCCCCCCCCCCCCCCACCCCCCCCCCCCCCCACCCCCCCCCCCCCCCACCCCCCCCCCCCCCCACCCCCCCCCCCCCCCACCCCCCCCCCCCCCCACCCCCCCCCCCCCCCACCCCCCCCCCCCCCCACCCCCCCCCCCCCCCACCCCCCCCCCCCCCCACCCCCCCCCCCCCCCACCCCCCCCCCCCCCCACCCCCCCCCCCCCCCACCCCCCCCCCCCCCCACCCCCCCCCCCCCCCACCCCCCCCCCCCCCCACCCCCCCCCCCCCCCACCCCCCCCCCCCCCCACCCCCCCCCCCCCCCACCCCCCCCCCCCCCCACCCCCCCCCCCCCCCACCCCCCCCCCCCCCCACCCCCCCCCCCCCCCACCCCCCCCCCCCCCCACCCCCCCCCCCCCCCACCCCCCCCCCCCCCCACCCCCCCCCCCCCCCACCCCCCCCCCCCCCCACCCCCCCCCCCCCCCACCCCCCCCCCCCCCCACCCCCCCCCCCCCCCACCCCCCCCCCCCCCCACCCCCCCCCCCCCCCACCCCCCCCCCCCCCCACCCCCCCCCCCCCCCACCCCCCCCCCCCCCCACCCCCCCCCCCCCCCACCCCCCCCCCCCCCCACCCCCCCCCCCCCCCACCCCCCCCCCCCCCCACCCCCCCCCCCCCCCACCCCCCCCCCCCCCCACCCCCCCCCCCCCCCACCCCCCCCCCCCCCCACCCCCCCCCCCCCCCACCCCCCCCCCCCCCCACCCCCCCCCCCCCCCACCCCCCCCCCCCCCCACCCCCCCCCCCCCCCACCCCCCCCCCCCCCCACCCCCCCCCCCCCCCACCCCCCCCCCCCCCCACCCCCCCCCCCCCCCACCCCCCCCCCCCCCCACCCCCCCCCCCCCCCACCCCCCCCCCCCCCCACCCCCCCCCCCCCCCACCCCCCCCCCCCCCCACCCCCCCCCCCCCCCACCCCCCCCCCCCCCCACCCCCCCCCCCCCCCACCCCCCCCCCCCCCCACCCCCCCCCCCCCCCACCCCCCCCCCCCCCCACCCCCCCCCCCCCCCACCCCCCCCCCCCCCCACCCCCCCCCCCCCCCACCCCCCCCCCCCCCCACCCCCCCCCCCCCCCACCCCCCCCCCCCCCCACCCCCCCCCCCCCCCACCCCCCCCCCCCCCCACCCCCCCCCCCCCCCACCCCCCCCCCCCCCCACCCCCCCCCCCCCCCACCCCCCCCCCCCCCCACCCCCCCCCCCCCCCACCCCCCCCCCCCCCCACCCCCCCCCCCCCCCACCCCCCCCCCCCCCCACCCCCCCCCCCCCCCACCCCCCCCCCCCCCCACCCCCCCCCCCCCCCACCCCCCCCCCCCCCCACCCCCCCCCCCCCCCACCCCCCCCCCCCCCCACCCCCCCCCCCCCCCACCCCCCCCCCCCCCCACCCCCCCCCCCCCCCACCCCCCCCCCCCCCCACCCCCCCCCCCCCCCACCCCCCCCCCCCCCCACCCCCCCCCCCCCCCACCCCCCCCCCCCCCCACCCCCCCCCCCCCCCACCCCCCCCCCCCCCCACCCCCCCCCCCCCCCACCCCCCCCCCCCCCCACCCCCCCCCCCCCCCACCCCCCCCCCCCCCCACCCCCCCCCCCCCCCACCCCCCCCCCCCCCCACCCCCCCCCCCCCCCACCCCCCCCCCCCCCCACCCCCCCCCCCCCCCACCCCCCCCCCCCCCCACCCCCCCCCCCCCCCACCCCCCCCCCCCCCCACCCCCCCCCCCCCCCACCCCCCCCCCCCCCCACCCCCCCCCCCCCCCACCCCCCCCCCCCCCCACCCCCCCCCCCCCCCACCCCCCCCCCCCCCCACCCCCCCCCCCCCCCACCCCCCCCCCCCCCCACCCCCCCCCCCCCCCACCCCCCCCCCCCCCCACCCCCCCCCCCCCCCACCCCCCCCCCCCCCCACCCCCCCCCCCCCCCACCCCCCCCCCCCCCCACCCCCCCCCCCCCCCACCCCCCCCCCCCCCCACCCCCCCCCCCCCCCACCCCCCCCCCCCCCCACCCCCCCCCCCCCCCACCCCCCCCCCCCCCCACCCCCCCCCCCCCCCACCCCCCCCCCCCCCCACCCCCCCCCCCCCCCACCCCCCCCCCCCCCCACCCCCCCCCCCCCCCACCCCCCCCCCCCCCCACCCCCCCCCCCCCCCACCCCCCCCCCCCCCCACCCCCCCCCCCCCCCACCCCCCCCCCCCCCCACCCCCCCCCCCCCCCACCCCCCCCCCCCCCCACCCCCCCCCCCCCCCACCCCCCCCCCCCCCCACCCCCCCCCCCCCCCACCCCCCCCCCCCCCCACCCCCCCCCCCCCCCACCCCCCCCCCCCCCCACCCCCCCCCCCCCCCACCCCCCCCCCCCCCCACCCCCCCCCCCCCCCACCCCCCCCCCCCCCCACCCCCCCCCCCCCCCACCCCCCCCCCCCCCCACCCCCCCCCCCCCCCACCCCCCCCCCCCCCCACCCCCCCCCCCCCCCACCCCCCCCCCCCCCCACCCCCCCCCCCCCCCACCCCCCCCCCCCCCCACCCCCCCCCCCCCCCACCCCCCCCCCCCCCCACCCCCCCCCCCCCCCACCCCCCCCCCCCCCCACCCCCCCCCCCCCCCACCCCCCCCCCCCCCCACCCCCCCCCCCCCCCACCCCCCCCCCCCCCCACCCCCCCCCCCCCCCACCCCCCCCCCCCCCCACCCCCCCCCCCCCCCACCCCCCCCCCCCCCCACCCCCCCCCCCCCCCACCCCCCCCCCCCCCCACCCCCCCCCCCCCCCACCCCCCCCCCCCCCCACCCCCCCCCCCCCCCACCCCCCCCCCCCCCCACCCCCCCCCCCCCCCACCCCCCCCCCCCCCCACCCCCCCCCCCCCCCACCCCCCCCCCCCCCCACCCCCCCCCCCCCCCACCCCCCCCCCCCCCCACCCCCCCCCCCCCCCACCCCCCCCCCCCCCCACCCCCCCCCCCCCCCACCCCCCCCCCCCCCCACCCCCCCCCCCCCCCACCCCCCCCCCCCCCCACCCCCCCCCCCCCCCACCCCCCCCCCCCCCCACCCCCCCCCCCCCCCACCCCCCCCCCCCCCCACCCCCCCCCCCCCCCACCCCCCCCCCCCCCCACCCCCCCCCCCCCCCACCCCCCCCCCCCCCCACCCCCCCCCCCCCCCACCCCCCCCCCCCCCCACCCCCCCCCCCCCCCACCCCCCCCCCCCCCCACCCCCCCCCCCCCCCACCCCCCCCCCCCCCCACCCCCCCCCCCCCCCACCCCCCCCCCCCCCCACCCCCCCCCCCCCCCACCCCCCCCCCCCCCCACCCCCCCCCCCCCCCACCCCCCCCCCCCCCCACCCCCCCCCCCCCCCACCCCCCCCCCCCCCCACCCCCCCCCCCCCCCACCCCCCCCCCCCCCCACCCCCCCCCCCCCCCACCCCCCCCCCCCCCCACCCCCCCCCCCCCCCACCCCCCCCCCCCCCCACCCCCCCCCCCCCCCACCCCCCCCCCCCCCCACCCCCCCCCCCCCCCACCCCCCCCCCCCCCCACCCCCCCCCCCCCCCACCCCCCCCCCCCCCCACCCCCCCCCCCCCCCACCCCCCCCCCCCCCCACCCCCCCCCCCCCCCACCCCCCCCCCCCCCCACCCCCCCCCCCCCCCACCCCCCCCCCCCCCCACCCCCCCCCCCCCCCACCCCCCCCCCCCCCCACCCCCCCCCCCCCCCACCCCCCCCCCCCCCCACCCCCCCCCCCCCCCACCCCCCCCCCCCCCCACCCCCCCCCCCCCCCACCCCCCCCCCCCCCCACCCCCCCCCCCCCCCACCCCCCCCCCCCCCCACCCCCCCCCCCCCCCACCCCCCCCCCCCCCCACCCCCCCCCCCCCCCACCCCCCCCCCCCCCCACCCCCCCCCCCCCCCACCCCCCCCCCCCCCCACCCCCCCCCCCCCCCACCCCCCCCCCCCCCCACCCCCCCCCCCCCCCACCCCCCCCCCCCCCCACCCCCCCCCCCCCCCACCCCCCCCCCCCCCCACCCCCCCCCCCCCCCACCCCCCCCCCCCCCCACCCCCCCCCCCCCCCACCCCCCCCCCCCCCCACCCCCCCCCCCCCCCACCCCCCCCCCCCCCCACCCCCCCCCCCCCCCACCCCCCCCCCCCCCCACCCCCCCCCCCCCCCACCCCCCCCCCCCCCCACCCCCCCCCCCCCCCACCCCCCCCCCCCCCCACCCCCCCCCCCCCCCACCCCCCCCCCCCCCCACCCCCCCCCCCCCCCACCCCCCCCCCCCCCCACCCCCCCCCCCCCCCACCCCCCCCCCCCCCCACCCCCCCCCCCCCCCACCCCCCCCCCCCCCCACCCCCCCCCCCCCCCACCAAGAAGAAGAAGAGGAGGAGGAGGAAGAGGAAGAGGAAGAGGAAGAGGAAGAGGAAGAGGAAGAGGAAGAGGAAGAGGAAGAGTTTGGATTTATATCCCCCCTTTTTTCTCCTATAGGAGTCTCAAAAGGGCTTACAATCTCCTTGCCCTTCCCCTTCACAGCAAACACCCTGCGAGGTAGGTGGGGCTGAGAGAGCTCAGAAGAACTGTGACTAGCCCAAGGTCAACCAGCTGGCATGTGTGGGAGTGCACAGGCTACCGGTAATCTGAATTCCCCAGATAACCCTCTACACCTCAAGCTGCACAGCGGGGAATCAAACCCAGTTCCTCCAGATTAGAATTACCTGCTCTTAACCACTACGCCACTGCTGCTCCATACCATTCATGAACTGCCCTGCTGGGGCAACCTTCAGCAAATGGCAGCAGGGAGAATCCCTTCAGCGGCGCACAGAATGTCGGGCAGAAGCAGAGGGTGAAACTGACCAGACAGCAAAACGGGCAGGAAAACGCCTCTTTTCCCCTCATACACCTTTGTTGTCCGGAAAACACAACTGAAGCCACTTCTCTTTAAGATGCTCCCAGACACCTTATTTTGGGTGTGCAGAGTGAAAAGACGCCATCGCCTCTCTTAAGATGTCCCACAGTTGTTTATTGTACTGTGCAGAATGGACCCATGTGAGGTAGGCTGCACTAACAGAGAGAGAGAGAGAGAGAGAGGCCAAAAATCACATACATTCATGGCTGAGAGTCAGAACTTGCCCCTGCCTTAACCTGACAGAACATCGCCCCAGAGGAAGAGAAAGACTCCTCAAGAGCTGGGGAGCCCCTTTTCTGTACCCCAAAGCCTCCAGGAGAAGACCCCTGGAAATGGGTGGCTGAAGCTTTCCATGGTATTGAGATAAGAAATATCATATGGTAAATAACATCCAGTGGTGGGATCCAAAAATTTTAGTAACAGGTTCCCATGGTGGTGGGATTCAAACAGTGGCGTAGCACCAATGGGGCTGGGCTGGGCACGATGGGGGCGTGGCCGGGCATTCTGGGGGCGGGGCATTTCTGGGCGGGGCTGTGGCAAGGACGCAGCCACTGCGTCAGTCCTTGGGTGGGAAACGAATGCACGCAGGCGCAGGCTGCTACGCATGCCGGTGCACCTCCTGCTAGACTGCTTCAAGTTCTGCGCGCTACTGCTGAGAGGAGGGGCGTAACTAAGGCAAAAATCACGTGGCAAAATCACCAATTAGTAACCCCCTCTCGGCACACACAAATAATTAGTAACCTACTCTCGGGAACCTGTGAGAACCTGCTGGATCCCACCTCTGATAACATCCCATTATGCCTTTATTAAAGGGACATGATACTTTTTTTCTGCAGACCTGCTGACAACACTAGGTGCAAGAAAATCCATAGAATGCACCTCGTAGTAGTGATTAGGAGCAGCTGACTCCTATCTGGAGAATTGAGTCCGTTTACCTACTCCTCCACATGAAGCCTGCTGGATGACCTTGGGCTCTCAGTTCTCTCAGAACTTTCTCAGCCCCATTTACCTCACAAGATGTCTGTTGTGGGGAGAGGAAGGGAAAAGAGATTGTAAGCCGCTTTGAGACTCCTTACAGGAGAGAAAAGAGGGGTATAAATCCAATCTCTTCCCCTCTTCTTACTGCCATCCAAAATTGACACCTTCAACAGATCTTCTCGCTTCTGCTTCTCAAGGTGAAACAGATTATTTATACGCACAGAGAAGCCCTTCAACTGTCGTCAAACTATTGATGGATGTAACTAACAAGGTCAGTCCCCTGGAATCAAGTCTCTCTTCTCCCAGATCCTTTCCTAGAGGGATCGAGATGCCTCCTTACTTGCATCTGTCTCTTTAATGGCGTATATAGTATCAAAACAATTTCAGCTTTCAGAGAAACATGCTTTAAAAAGGCAGCCGAGGGAACGCTGCAGGGGGAAAAGCCAAGCAGGCTCCCGGATCAGCATCTGCAGTAGCAAAGAGCAAGAAAACAAAGATCCATTAGCCTTCGCAAGCTGCAGGCTCAACTCCTGCCCTGGGGCCACCGACGTGTTCTGCCATGGAACTTTCTTTTGAGACAAAGGAGGCTGGGAAAAGGCTTAATGATCCCTTCTTTGCTTTCTCGTTCTCTTACTCCGGACTAGGGTAGAAGGAGGAGTATAATTTGATTAACAAGCCGGGCCGCTCTACCCTCTTGCTTAAAGCGAAAGTCAGGTAGCATCTTTTATTATGAGCAGCCAAAACAACAGGCAACTCCCGGAGAATCTTCTAGAACTCTTCCATCACCTCCATCCGGTTGGTCTCCTCCTAAGGTGGCACACTTGACAGCCACTACAGCAACAGGTAAAGTCTGGAATCCGCCGGAAAGGTTGGCGGTGGGGACATGGTGTGTGTAGTGGGGGAAGGGTATTATCATGAGTGCAATGATGTCACTTCCAGAAATTCCTAGAGCAGAAGTGGCGTAGAGCAGCAGTGGTGTAGGAGGTTAAGAGCTCGTGTATCTAATCTGGAGGAACCGGGTTTGATTCCCAGCTCTGCCACCTGAGCTGTGGAGGCTTATCTGGGGAATTCAGATTAGCCTGTACACTCCCACGCATGCCAGCTGGGTGACCTTGGGCTAGTCACAGCTTCTCAGAGCTCTCTCAGCCCCACCTACCTCACAGGATGTTTGTTGTGAGGGGGGAAGGGCAAGGAGATTGTAAGCCCCTTTGAGTCTCCTGCAGGAGATAAAGGGGGGATATAAATCCAAACTCTTCTTCTTCTTCTTCTACTGCCCTAGCATCCAGGTTTTGCTCGGAAGTGAAGTCTTCACATTTGCAATGACAGTGAGTTTTTCAATATTTTCCCCCACTGCTCCAAGACACAGAAGCCCTAACTAGAGGCCGTTCATTTTCTCTAGCAGTACCCAGCTTGCCCAACCGACTCTCTGAAGGGTTGTCATCTTGGAAAGTTTTAAAGAGGCAATGCCAGACTGGTTTGTGAAGCCTTTTAGTGTTGTTTAAGGGGAAGGCCTTTCCGTAAGGCAGTTAAAGGGGCTATAATGTATTATCTATGTTTTTAATCTTAGAACTAGAAGCTGCTTTGATCCCCAGAGAAGAGGTGAGATATAAGTATTTTAATAAATATATTAGTGTGGGTGTTCAGTACAGGGGGAAAATATAAGTGATAGTGAACACAATGAGTCTAGGCATGGTAGTATCACCCCTGTGGCTGTCCAGTCTAACTGGCCATGAGAGAATCCTTGCTTCACCTGCTTTCGTAAGGGGAAATCTCCTCTGGACCACGCCTTGGTGCTATTACACCTAGCCATTAAATACTCAATCAATGCAGATAACAAACTCTAAGCTGCCTTTATTGATTTAAAAGCTGCCTTTGACTCTGTGCCAAGAGTACATCTCTGGGCAAAACTCGCTGCCCTCAACATTGATGCCAGACTCCTGTTCTTAATTAGGCAACTGCACACAAATACCAGTTGCCGGATCAAGTGTTCCCACGAAGGCCTTTTGACAGACAGTATGTCAATTTCCAAAGGGGTCAAACAGGGCTGCGTCCTGGCCCCCACTCTTTTCAATCTTTTCTTAAGTGACCTCCCCTCTGCTCTCTCAGCAGTGAACAGCCATGCCCCAAAACTGGGTACATCCCATGTATCAATTCTGCTCTATGCAGATGATGCTGTCCTCTCTCGATCCAGAGTTGGCCTCAGATGCTTAATGAAGTGCTGTGTGGATTACTGTGAATCCAACAGACTGACAATTCATTATGAAAAAAACAAGGTTTTGGTCTTCTCTAGGCACTTTAAGAAGCTCACATGGGCCTAATTTAAGAAGCTCACATGGGCCTAATAGCACCCAATTTGAACAGGTAAAGTGCTATAAGTACCTCAGCCTTTCATTCTCCTATAACCTTTCATGGGCAACCCATAGGAAGGCTGCTTTCCTTGCTACATTTAACAGTATGTCAGAATTACTATGTTTCTTCTACAGCTGTGGCCATTCCTTTATCCCTCCTGCCCTCAAATGTTTCAATGCCAAAGTCGCCTCAAGATTGCTTTACAGAGTTCCAATTTGGATTCAAGATATTAACCACTCCTTGAATTCCCTTCAATCCAAATTTTTTCATACGATAACTGGACTCGCAAATTGCGTGCCCTATGCAGCCCTTTGTCTGGAGTTATGTCAAAACTCCTTGGAATCAGCCGCTTGGCTGAGGACTTTTAGATTCTGGCTGCGAATCTATTTTCTCTCGGAATGTAATTCCCTGGTCCACCGTCTGCTCTCTGACACCCATTCCAACCCCTGGTTTTCCATGATTGAAGAAAAAATGGCTTCTATTGGACTGCCAGTGGATTCACTTTGCCCTTTGTCCTACTCAGAAGCCTATAGAAAATTAAAAGGTCAGCTATTGGATAGAGAGTTCTCTACCCTAATCACCGCAGCCAAGAAAACGTGCTCCCCCCTGTATTTTTCTCTCCCATTTGAACAGGGCCACTTGGCACAATACCCTTATTGTTTAATAAACCCTGCTCAAAGGAGAGCCATAATGCTTGCCAGGTTTAATATTATGCCTTCTGCCTTGTTACATGGCAGATTTAACAAGCAAGAAAAGGCTAAAAGATTGTGCCCGTGTAATGATGGCTCAGTTGAATCTCTGGCCCACCAATTACTACACTGTTTCAGATTCAAGGAAATCAGATCCAAGTATGTGAATCTTACTCCTTTACATTTACCCGCTCTCCCTGATTTATTCAGATTACACCACTTGCTGGACAATCCTGATCCTTCTCTCTGTATGATAGTGGCAGACTTTCTCCTAGAAATTACTAAATGCCAGTAGATTTCCCTCCACTTAACATTTATTTCCTGTACTGTATATGTTTTTTAAATCAGTTTTTTACTATTGTTGTACTGTTGTCTATGCCAGTAAAGGCTTGCTGCTGCTGCTTCACCTGCTTTGTACTGTATCAGGGAACCTATTATTTAAATAGACCTATTTAAAGTAGACCAATAATATCCTAGTAGAGGGGACTATGAAGCCAGGTTGGGAAACTCCTGGGTATTTGAGTGGTAGAGGCTGAGAAAAGTAAGTTTTGGGCATGGGAGAAGCTTCAATGGCATGGAGTCCACCTTCCAAAGCAGCCATTTTTTCCCAGGTGAATTGGTTTCTGTCGCCTGGTGATCAGTTGATCAGCTACCACCTGGAGGTTGGCAACTTTAAGCCAAAACCCTCACAGTATTAAGGCTTCCTCTGAAACTTGCTACTGGTGTGTAAGTAAACAGTTTCCCCACAGCTTTATTTTGCTTGCAGTGAAGACTCATTGTGTTTTGTCGACTGAGGTAGCAGCAAGAGGGGCTGCCCCCTGCCCACTTCTGCTTCTACCACCTCCAGGCAAGAACTAGAAGAAACAGTCCTATTCACTACTTTGTTGCACGTGCTCTATTTAAAAGTAGCACAGTAGGCAGCACACGCTATCCCGGGCTTCCTGATCGCTCAAAAGATCACGAATGAGAGTTTGGTTGCTGTGTTGGTTGCCCTGGCAACATGTAGAAAAAAAGATGTACCCACCATATTGGCCAATGTAAAATCCAGAAACAAGAATAAATTAAATGTAATTGGGACCAACTAAGTTGACACAAAGCATTGTGTAAGCTTTCAAGCCCACCAGGTTCCTCCTAGCAACCAGCAGGGGGTAGGGGAGTTTACCAGTATCAAAAGGCAGTGATGTCACTTCCAGGTTGCACTGGAGATGATGCTATCACATTGATGATGGTGTGGGTATGCTCTGGTATCTGGGCAAAAACTGCATGGGGCTGTAGAGTTCTGCCCACTTACCAGAGCATCCCTGAATCTCCAGCAACTTGATGACATCACTTCTGTTGCACACTGGAAGTGATGTCACTGTGAGAGCAGCCTAGGCCTCCCTTTACACCTGATTGGCAGCAGGTGGAGGGGCCTGAAGCCGGGTTTACTCCAACCCCAGCAAAGACCTGAACACCCTAAGCCAGCTATGATACAAAAACTTAAAAAGCAGCAGCCTAAAAGCAGATTTCTCAGGCCTTGCTTGCATGCATCTCTGAGGAATGTAAACAGGTGATCGGCTTAACTTAATTGCTGGTATGGTGTCACTTTATAGCAGTGGTGGCGAACCTATGGCACAGGTGCCAGAGGTGGCACTCAGAGCCCTCTCTGTGGGCATGCGCAAACCAAGTCGCCCCCCCCACATCTAGGCTGGCCTGGGTCACTGGGCTCAATTATTAGCATTAAACCTAAGACCTAGTTTTGGGGAAGCAGTGTAGGTAACCCTGTTAAGCGCTGTTAAACCCCACTGATTTTCATGCGAAGAACTAAAGCACAATCCTTAACCTGGGAGTAAGCTTGGTTGCTGGCAATGGGGCTTGCTTCTGAGTAAACCCTCCTAGGGTTGTGATTCACCCATTGGAAGAATTGCATGGTTGCTTCAAAGCAAAGCCACTGACTACCACCAAGCTTACTCCCGAGTAATACACGCCGCGGAGCCAAGCATTTTTTCCTAAACTAAAACCTCAGTATTCAGGTTAAATTGCTGTGTTGGCACTTTGCGAAAAATAAGTGGGTTTTGGGTTGCAATTTGGGCACTCGGTCTCAAAAAGGTTCGCCATCACTGCTTTATAGCATCTTCACTATTGTCCATTTTTTTGAATTCTTTCACGACACACCATCAGAAACAGTATTCAAACTCTTGTGACAAGGAATATCACAAGAGTTCACAAAGTCAGGCAGTTCTCAGGTAAGTAGGCGAGCTGTAAGCAAGAGGGGAATTTGTCACCACCCCAAATCTGCTTCCTGAGGCGATTACCTAAGCAAGTCAGTCCTGCTTGCTAGGGGTCCTTCCATTTTGACCTCCTTTTGAATCACCACAGAGATTGCTCTCCATAGAAATCTACGCTCTGAAAAGGTGGGGGGGGGAGGGACTTATACACCATCACATTAACGGAATCAGTCTTACCACAATGAATGTATATATTTGCAGCCTTTTTGACAAAGAACAGCAGGCAAGAGGCAGCAGACCTTGGAGTTAATGTTCTGTGCTTTTAGAGAAATGCAAATACATGAGAAAAGCCAGTGGAGTTTGTTTGTTTGTTTTCAATGAAAGAGAAAAACGATGTGACTGGAATGTCTTCTTTTTCTGATACTTGACTAATAGTGCGATGAAGCACGATTGGAATTTGCCCAGGTGACGTCTGTTGTTATACTGAACCCTCATTTCACATATTGGTCATTTGCATAATGGTAACTTGTCAGATATTTATGTTTCGGTCTCATGATTCACAGATTTGGCAAATTTAATTTCACGAGCAGGGTCCAGTATAAAAATCCTACTGCCAAGTTCCATCATCATGGTTTAAACATTTCAAATCATATACACAACTCCTGCATATCCAAACCTCAGGTTACTCCCAGACACAGCTTTCTTCTCAGCTCTTTTAGCCACCTATTTTATTTATTTTTCCACCTGAATAATCGCCATTGGGAAAGAGAAAATGTGCATACATTTCAATGAATGGAGCGAATCAAGGTGGAACAATGTAAATCAAGGTGATTTTAATCAGCAATGTAAATCATTACTTGAATGGCGAAGGGGGGGAGGGGGGAGCCCAGTTTAAATCAAGTTTCCCATTCTGAAATTCACGCATTTGCTGAACGAGAGTTGCTGAACAGGTTAACTGTTCTATCAATTAAAGGACAGTCATTTGCAGTTTATAGGGTTATCAATTGCATGGAGAAACAATGTCAGACTCTTTAGCAGAGGCTTAATGGGAGGTTATTTACTAGGAGATGCTATTTATCTCCAAAGCCATGAAAAGTTCCAGTTGCACATTTCAATTCATTAAGATTCTATTAAAGGGACAGGACATTTTTCTCCAGGCCTGTTGGCAACTCTAATTCAATTTGATCTAATTAACTCAATTTAAGCAAAGCCTTTACGCTCCCTGCAACCTCTGGTCTCGGTTTCTTGTAGCCTGCATGCTCTTTTGCACCATGCCGTGACTGCTGCAGTCCTGGGAACATTTTTGTGGAAAGTAATTCAGTGGGCCTTCTGAGTAAACTTGTTTAGGTTAGCTCCCTGAATCTGCAACCTGCAGCTCTCCAGATGTTCAAGGACTACAATTCCCATCAGCCCCTGCCAGCATAGCCAGTTGGCAGGTAGGGGCTGATGGCTGGCAGAGGCTGATGAGATTTGTAGTCCTTGAACATCTGGAGAGCCGCAGGTTGCAAACCCCTGGCTTAGAGGCAAGGGGGCAGGGGGAAATGGCGAATGTAATGGATTTTTCTTTGGCTCACATGCAAGGATAATCCAGCGCAACCCTAGCTACACAGGTCCGTCTCCAAAATCTTTCCAAATGGAATACTGCAAACAAATGAGCACTTCCAACCCAGCTCCATGCCTTCTTTCTCCTGCTTCTTACCAGACTGACGGGAGAGAGGGGAGTGTTGCCTTCTTCAGGTTGGGAAACAACTGGAGATTTGGAGGTAGAGCCTGGGAACGCAGTGTCCTGACCTGCCAGGCTCACAGAGGGGCAGCAGGTTCCAGCTGATAGGAGGCACAGATACAAGAGAGGAAGAGAGCAGTCTGAGTCCAAGGAGGTCTGGTAGGAGTCTGAGTCTGAGAAATTCAGTCTGGTAAGCAGTCTGAGAAACAGAGTCCAAGGAGGTCTGGTAAGAGACAGTCAGGGGTCCAAGAGAGGTCAGGTCAGGCAAAGTTCCAAATAACCAGTCTGCAGGCTGTCAGGTTTCAGCAAGGTTGCTCCTGCAACTTCCACTTCCTAAAGCAGTCTCTCATAAGCCTGTGTTGTGGCTCAGTCTTGATCCTGAGCTCACAGCATTCTTTACACTGCCTTAGGAGTAGCAATTGCGTAGGAGGTTAAGAGCTCGTGTATCTAATCTGGAGGAACCGGGTTTGATTCCCAGCTCTGCCGCCTGAGCTGTGGAGGCTTATCTGGGGAATTCAGATTAGACTGTGCACTCCCACTCACGCCAACTGGGTGACCTTGGGCTAGTCACAGCTTCTCGGAGCTTTCTCAGGCCCACCTACCTCACAGGGTGTTTGTTGTGAGGGGGAAGGGCAGGGAGATTGTAAGCCCCTTTGAGTCTCCTGCAGGAGAGAAAGGGGGGATATAAATCTAAACTACTACTCCTCTTCTTCTTCTTCTTCTTCTTCTTCTTCTTCTTCTTCTTCTCCTCCTCCTCCTCCTCCTCCTCCTCCTCCTCCTCCTCCTCCTCCTCCTTGTCCTCCTCCTCCTCCTCCTCCTCCTCCACCACCACCACCACCACCACCACCACCACCACCACCACCACCACCCTCCTCCTCCTCCTTCTCCTTCTCCTTCTTCCAAGCATGCACTGCGCCTTTTAGAGTGCAGTTCCTGCCCGGTGTGAATCTTCAGCTGCCTTACAGACTCAGGTGAGCTGGGTGGACTGCTTGGTTGGCCCACACTGGCTGGAGGTGCTTCTGCAAACACTCTGGCTTCTAACTCTTGACTTGGGCCAGCTCTGACTGCATCCTGTGAGGCATCTATCTGTGCATGAGGTCTAGTTGACTGGGGCTCCAGCACAGTGGGGTCATCCTGCCAGTGCTCCTCATCAGAGGACTCTAGGCTGGCTGACTCTGAGCCCACGGCACACAGGGAGAAGGGAAGGGTTTCAGCATTTGAGAGCAGCTTACCATCACAATCCCTCCCTCCCTCCCACAACAGGCACCTTGGGACACAGGTGGGACTGAGAAAGTTCTGAGAGAACTGGAACTAGCTCAAGGTCACCCAGCAGGCTCCATGTGAAGGAGTGGGGAATCGAACCTGGTGCTCCAGATTAGGGTCTGCTATTCTTAACCACTACAGAAAAGCAGGCTTTAAGACTGCAATCTGTATAGGTTATTTCTCCACATTTGCTTCTCATCCTGCAGCCCATTCTGACTAGTCTCTGTTGGAAGAAAGGGACTGTACGCTGTTTCCTGCCTCATCCTACAGAGGGGGTTTTTTACTAGCGAGCTAGTGGCTAGATAGGGACTTAGGAATTTGTCACCTTTACTCTATCATGCTGAGTCTATCCCTTTGATTTAGACTGATACTCTTAGGGACTTCCTCCCTTGCTTCCGCCTTCTTCTCGGACACCCTCCATCACTCTTACCTTCACCATGCCTAGGGAGAGGATGTGTCTTCTACGCATCCGCCTCCATCCAGCTAGATTAGACTAGATAGTGAACCTATCTCTACACCTTTCTATCCAGAATGGAGTTCACTAATAAATACTCCTTTTATTAGATAAGAAACTACAAATGACTCTGATTTTTTTCTTTTATTGTCTAGAGTTCTCTCTAGCAAGCTCAACCACGTGTTTATACCCAGGTAAGCTTCCCTGTGTTTTAGCCTCTGTGCCGCTCTGCTAATTTTCAAGGGATACACACGCACCAGGTGTGGATCTTCCAACAGTCCCATGGTATCGGGGTGCATGTGGAAGAACAGCCATAAAGGTTGTGTGGGCAGGAGTGGTGAAGGACAAGGAGGTGAAATTGATCTTCCTTCCTTTTCCCCAAACATCCCTTTCTCCCTCCCCACTCTAGTTAAGGTTCCGAACTTCCAGGTGGAGTTCTCCCAGGATTACAACCAATCTCCAGAGTACAGGGATCAGTTCCCCTGGAAGAAACAGCAGCTTCGGAGGGCAAACTCTATGGTATGCCATAGATTCCAGGCAAAATCGCTCCCCAAATCCAGCACTGTGGCCACATCTCCTAGAACACAGGTGTCAAACTTGCGGCCCTCCAGATGTTATGGACTACAGTTCCCATCATCCCCTGCCACCTATGTCCTAGAACTTCCCATGCTAGAGGAAGCAACCCTAATTCCAGCTGACAAGGCTTTTCCATTGCACAGACCCTGTAAATCAAGAAATTATCTTTCCAGGGGTCAGAAAGAGCTGCACGAACACAGAAGAAGTTGCGGGGAAGAGAGGTTCTGTGTGCCTTCCATGCAGCCCCAGGTCTTTGATGGAGAGTTGTGCCCTAGGTTCTGCAAAAGTCTGCCTGCTTGATGACATTTAATGTAACTGAAATGTAACTTTTTCTCCCCTAAAAAAGGAAAATTAAATTTAAAATTCATGTTTGCTTGTTGTTCCTATAGAAGCCACTGGCTGGGACTCAAAAGCCATCTCCACCTTGAGCGGGTCTGCTTGTGTAAAGGGGGTTGGTTGCTGTTGATTCCTGCTTGATGCAGCTGTCATGCCCCCACAGAGGCTTTTGCTATTTCCCCATTAAGCTTTAGTTTCCCCACAGGTAGCATGGTTTTAGTTCTTTGTTAAGTCTTCTAAGGGAGGGTATTTAGTTAGCTCCTGTTCCTTTAAGACATTTCGCAATAGGCAGTTTCCTTTCTTTACCCAGCAATCCCCTGTTTTAGTTCTAGCCAGTCAGTCATAGTGAGGTGCTAAGGGTAGTTGGAGAACGGAATATTCGTGACGTGCATATTATTATATGGTGGTCCAAAGAATACAAGTCAAGTTTAGTAGCAGTTAGAACTGGAAAAAGACTGAAAGAGCTGAAAGGAAGCAAGACACAGTGGACTTTCTTGAAAGCAACCAAGAGAAGACACAGTCTACAGCTTCAAACCTGCTCAAGACAAGCAAGTACTCTGACTAGACACAAGGGAGGAGTTAGGGTCTTGTTTCTCTCCAGTAATAAACGCATTGTAAGAACTGTTGAACCTGGCTTGGGTCTCCCCCACTCTGTTGTAGTCAAGTACAGGGTACCTCAAACAGATTCACTTGGGGGGCAGAACAGCAGTCACTTGGGTGGCTTCCAGTCTTAATTCTAGGCATACCTCGATCCTCAGGAATGGATCTCGGCAGGAGGCTGCCAAAAGGAGAAGGAAGGGAACAAAGTCTGTTCCACGTGTGAAGCTCTTCTCGTCCTTCTGTGGATCCAAGCCATCGATTACTATCTACCCTCTAAAGAACATATCCAGAAATGTTGGTTTTTAGATGCAGTTTTTACTAATGGAGCAATTAGTCCAACCTATCATTTAAGCCAATTGTTAGTACAATGAAAGCACTCCAGCGGGTAATTCTTGGTGATCAATTCCCTGGTATCCATTATTTTCAGAATGTTTACGTGGGAACACAAACACTCACCATGAGTCCACTTTCTTTATTTTGCTTTGCTTATTTTTTTTTCAGAACCATTGTGGCTGTAGTTCATTGTCTCCGTCGTCTCTAGAGAGACAAAAGAAGAGCAGTAAAATTCATTCACTGTCATCAACTTCACCAAAGGAGATTCTCTGACACCATGCTCTCCCTAGCAAACTCTTAACAGAGAAAATGGCTGTCGCAGGAGGCAGAGCCAACCACCAAATGGAGCGACAGTCACAGAGAAAATCTAAGTGGGGGTGGGGGGGAGGAAGGGATAATTTTTTTAAGGCTCCGGGAAAATGGGACGAAACAGAATAAAACCAATAATTGTCAAGCCTGGCTGTGGGTGGGTGGGTGAGGAGGAGTGTTGTTCTGAGTTGCTTTCTCTTATGCAGGTACTTGGCTATCTTTCAGCTTGGCCTTGAGTGTCTGCTGCTGAGATGGGCCTCAAGTCTGGGTTTCTTTCCACTGTATTGTTCTTCTGTGGGGGTGGGCATGTGTGAAGAATATTATCACTTGCTTGATGCCTTTTCGCCAGAATCATCTTTTCATTGTTCTCTGAAGTCTGCCCATAAAATCCTTGAGTGTTTACCGGGTCCTGATCCAGGTATCTGACAATAATGTAGTGGCGGCTGCCATTGAAACAACTTTATTTTAATCTGAACAGCCAATCAGCTGTCCAATTGCCAGTTAGAATCTCTGGGCAGCAAATCAGCTGTCCAATTGCCAGTCAGAAGCCCCACCCGCTTTGTACAAACACTTGGTGATAACCAAGAAAGATGTCAGTAGGCATGTGGCACCCACAAGCACTTCCTTGGGAACCCTCTGGTCTAGTGCATCCTATTATGCTTCATTGTAATGTCAACCTGATTTAGAAAAAAAAACATCTTGCTCTATACCAGGGGTAGGGAACCTGCGGCTCTCCAGATGTTCAGGAACTACAATTCCCATCAGCCCCTGCCAGCATGGCCAATTGGCCATGCTGGCAGAGAACTGATAAGGAATTCCCTGAATTTTATCTGGAAGCTGGAGATTCCTACCCTCTATATACTTTTTGAAAAGGACAGTCTGTATCCAGTAGCAGCAAAGAATGGAGCCAGCAGGGTTATTTTTGAGCACTTCTGCCTATTCACAGGCTGTTGCACATGCCAGAAATGCTCCATGGGAGTTTATTAAAACTGAATTCTAATTGTGGAAATCAGTTTCTGCCATGTATTATGTTATCGATTTCATCAGTGCTTACCGTACAGAGACATGGCTTGGCAATCGACTTCATGCATGGGATTACCGGCACCTTTCTCAGACTCCCTCAGCCCGAAATTTCCCCGGAGACAGCTCTCCATTAACTTTTGCAGGCATGGCCAACACAGCTGCCAAAGTCGTATCTCTATCATTATAGCTTATCTCCCCAACACAGTTTTTTTCTTCACACATAAGCTATAGAGGCAAAATAATTCCTAATAGCAGTTGAAATACAAGAAGAGGCAACAAGATCACTTGAGGATTGTCAGTCACAACTGGTTATGATGACCCTGCTTCCGGGTTTTCAAAGGCAAAGGCGTTGAGGGTGGTTTGCCATTCGACCATTAATATGTCATATGGAAAATAGATCAAGATGCTCAAAGGAATTAATAGAATATTATGAAATGTTTTAAAAATACGATCTCCACCTCTTAATGGAAAGAATTATATTTTTGTGTTATAAGGAATGAAAAGGAAAAGTATTGATTTCTGGAATTGCTGATGAATTTATGAAATGGTTGATCTTAGGTTAGTAAGAAAGCTTAGTTGGAAATCTGAAAAGGAAAGGGTTAGGGTTAGGGTTAAGTTCTGATCCGTTACAGTACCCTGGTATTCCGTAGAGTCTCCCCATCCAAATAATAGCCAGGATCATGGCTCAGAAGGTGTTACTGGCCAAGGTCACCAAAGCGTGCTTCATAGAACATAAGAACAAGCCAGCTGGATCAGACCAAAGTCCATCTAGTCCAGCTCTCTGCTACTACTTGATGATGGCCACCAAGGTGCCTTTGGGAGCTCACATGTAGGATGTGAGAGCGCCCAGTGGCCTTCTCGCGGCTGTTGCTCCCAATCTGCCTGGTCTGTTAAAGGCATTTGCAATCTCAGATCAAGGAGGGATCAAGATTGGTAATATAAAATCAGCTTCTCCTCCATAAATCTGTCAAAGCCCCTTTTAAAAGCCCTATCCAGGTTAGTGGCCATCACCACCTCCTGTGGCATATTCCAAACACCAATCACCGCGTTCGTGAAGAAGTGTTCCTTTTAGTGATCTAATTCTTCCCAGCATTTTCAATGAATGCCCCCTGGTTCTAGTATTGTGAGAAAGAGAGAAAAATTTCTCTCTGTCAACATTTTCTACCCCATGCATAATTTTGTAGACTTCAATCATATCCCTCAGCCGCCTCCTCTCAAACTAAAAGAGTCCCAAGCTGCAGCCTCTCCTCATAGGGAAGGTGCTCCAGTCCTCAATCATCCTTGTTGCCCTTCTCTTAAATTTTTTCTATCTCCTCAATATCCTTTTTTGAGAATCGTGACCAGAACTGGACACATTACTCAGAATGCCCAGTCAGCACCACTGCTTCTCTCGAATCAGTAGAGTTGAGCCTGGGTTTCCCAGATTCTAGACCAGTACCTTAACCACTATACCGCTCTGGCTCACAGATACACTATTATAGCAATAGCATTTAAAAAGACACACTGAAAAAGCCCATTAGTATATGGTCTAAAAAACTGCTTGAAAATGGCGCCTGCAAGATGTTGACCATGACAAAATGGCACTAATGTGGATGGGACCTTTGCAGGCAGGAAGATGCCTACAAGCGCCTTCTCCAGATGGCTTCCCAACTTGCTTGAACCCTGTTCAAGGTTGGGAATATAGAACAGATTTGGGATAGTGGAGTAGTAAGGGATGGAAATCTGGAAACTGGTCAAATGCAGGACAACACTGTGTGGAGAAATTGAGAAAAAGGAATTAAGAGGATTCTCTTAACAACCATAGCTGTTGGCCATGAAGAATCTTATTTGTTTCCCTCTAATAGCCTGAGGAGTCACGTCAATAAATCTTTTTCTCTGGCTCATACCTATGCTCACATCTTGACTCACACGCAAAGATTAGAGTTACTTAGGAGGATACAAAAACCACAGGTACAGGTTAACCATTAACAGTTCATTTCCCTGTGCTTTCAAGCTCCCACTACTATAAAGTTCAAAACAAGGTTTCCAGCTGGAAATAGGGTCAATAGGAGAAAACAAAGAGGCTTTTTTTCTGCACAGGGCATTTAAAGCGTTTTGCAAAATTTTGAAAAGTAACTGTTTTGAAGCTTTTTGGGTCTGCATAGCGCAGAAAAATAAAGTATTTCAGATGAAAACAGTTCTTTCCAGTTTGAAAAAACATACCACCTTTTCTTCGAATCAATTGTGGTATAGGAAAATAGGCTGAAAAATTGTATTTGGTATTAAAAATGTATAATGGATCTATATAACCAATGTGACCAAAGATTCAAGAAGGTGTTCTCTCTAGGCCAGGTGCTTAGCAGTTAGATGCTGGTAAAAGCTCGTCACTAAAGAATGTGTGGTACAGCGTGGTACGTGGTTCAGAGGTCAGAAGTCAAAGGAGACAAAATTTGTAGGAACAGTGAAATTGTATTTCACTATATTTTAAGTTCCTGAACATCTGGAGAGCCGCAGGTTCCCTACCCCTGCTCTATACCTTATGCACACCGAAAGGACAGTCTGTATCCAGTAGCAGCAAAATGAGCCAGCAGGGTTTATTTTGAGCACTTCTGCTTCTTCACAGGCTGTTGCACATGCAGAAATGCTCCATGGGAGTTTATTAAAACATAGTTCTCTAATTGTGGAAATCAGTTTCTGCCATGTATTATATTGTCGATTTCATCAGTGCTGCAAATGCAGAGACATGACTTGGCAATGCGACTTCCATGCATGGGATTTTTCGGCACACTTTCCTCGAACTCCCTCCGCCCCGAAATTTCCCTTCTGCATGTGTTCGGAGGCAACTCTCCATTGGCTTTTGCAGGCATGGCCAACACAGCTGCCAAGTCATGTCTCTGTCATTGTAGCTTGTCGCCCCCTTTGTTTTTTTCTTCACACATGCGCTATAGAGCCAAAATAATTCTAATAGCAGTTGAAATAGGAAAGGCGCAACAGATCACTTGAGGGGATTGTCGAGTCACAACTGATTTATGATGACCCTGTCGGGTTTCCAAGGCAAGAGACGTTGAGGGGTGGTTTGCCATTCGACCATTAATATGTCATATGGAAAATAGATCAGAATGCTCAAAATTAATAGAATATTGTAAATGTTTTTAAAAAATGCGATCTCCACCTCTTAATGGAAATAAATTATGTTTTGTGTTATAAGGAATAGAAAAGGAAAAAGTATTGATTTCTGGAATTGCTGATGGTTATGGAAATGGTTGATCTTAGGTTATTGAAAGCTTAGTTGGAAGTCTGAAAAAGGGAAAGGGTTAGGGTTAGGGTTAGGGTTACAGTCTGTTACAGTACCCCTGGTATTCCATGAGGGTCTCCCATCCAAATAATAGCCAGGATCATGGCTCAGAAGGTGTTACTGGCCCAAGGTCACCCAGCGTACTTCATAAGAACATAAGAACAAGCCAGCTGGATCAGACCAAAGTCCATCTAGTCCAGCTCTCTGCTACTCGCAGTGGCCCACCAGGTGCCTTTGGGAGCTCACATGTAGGATGTGAACGCAATGGCCTTCTGCGGCTGTTGCTCCCTTTATCACCTGCTGGTTCAGTTAAGGCATTTCTGTAATCTCAGATCAGCGGAGGATCAAGATTGGTAGCCATAAATCGACTTCTCCTCCATAAATCTGTCCAAGCCCTCTTTTAAAGCTATTATCCAGGTTAGTGGCCATCACTCACCTCCTGTGGTAGCATATTATTCCAAACACCAATCACACGTTGCGTGAAGAAGTGTTTCCTTTTATTAGTCCTAACCCTTCCCCCCAGCATTTTCAATGAATGCCCCCTGGTTCTAGAGCTGTGATGTTGAGAGAAAAATTTCTCTCTGTCAACATTTTCTACCCCATGCATAATTTTGTAGACTTCAATCATATCCCCCCTCAGCCGCCTCCTCTCCAAACTAAAGAGTCCCAAACGCTGCAGCCTCTCCTCATAGGGAAGGTGCTCCAGTCCCTCAATCATCCTTGTTGCCCTTCTCTGCATTTTTTCTATCTCCTCAATATCCTTTTTGAGATGCGGCGACCAGAACTGGACACAGTACTCCAAGTGCGGTCGCACCACTGCTTTATATCGAATCAGTGGGGATTTGAGCCTGGGTTTCCCAGATTCTAGACCAGTACCTTAACCACTATACCGCTCTGGCTCACAGATACACTATTATAGCAATAGCATTTAAAAAGACACACTGAAAAAGCCCATTAGTATATGGTCTAAAAAACTGCTTGAAAATGGCGCCTGCAAGATGTTGACCATGACAAAATGGCACTAATGTGGATGGGACCTTTGCAGGCAGGAAGATGCCTACAGCGCCTTCTCAGATGGCTTCCCAACTTGCTTGAACCCTGTTCAAAAGGTTGGAATAGAACAGATTTGGGATAGTGGGTATTGAGGATGGGGGAAATCTGGAAACTGGTCAAATGCAGGACAACACTGTGTGGAGAAATTGAGAAAAAGGAATTAAGAGGATTTCTCTTAACAACCATAGCTGTTGGCCATGAAGAATCTTGTTGTTTCCTCTATTAGCCTGAGGGTCGATAAATAAATCATTTTCTCTGGCTCATACCTATGCTCACATCTTGACTCACATGCAAAGATTAGAGTTACTTAGGAGGATACAAAAACCACAGGTACAGGTTAACCATTAACAGTTCATTTCCATGTGCTCGCTCTCCCACTACTATAAGTTCAAAACAAGGTTTCCAGCTGGAAATAAGGTCCAATAGGAAAACAAAGAGGCTTTTTTCTGCACAGGGCATTTAAAACGTTTTGCAAAAATTTTGAAAATAACTGTTTTGACTTTTTTGGGTCTGCATAGTGCAGAAAAATAAAGTATTTCAGATGAAAACAGTTCTTTCCAGTTTGAAAAAACATACCACCTTTTCTTCGAATCAATTGTGGTATAGGAAAATAGGCTGAAAAATTGTATTTGGTATTAAAAATGTATAATGGATCTATATAACCAATGTGACCAAAGATTCAAGAAGGTGTTCTCTCTAGGCCAGGTGCTTAGCAGTTAGATGCTGGTAAAAGCTCGTCACTAAAGAATGTGTGGTACAGCGTGGTACGTGGTTCAGAGGTCAGAAGTCAAAGGAGACAAAATTTGTAGGAACAGTGAAATTGTATTTCACTATATTTTAATGAACACTGAAATTCAGTGAGATATATAAAAGGTATGCATAGATGTAGTCTAATAGAATCACATATTATAAGTATTGTTATAATCATTTTTAATCTTTTAAATGATTAAGCTATATGTTTGTTAAATCATTTTACACTGGAGAAATCTCCCTCTTGGTATACTAATCCCTCAGGAATTCAGGGGTCTATCTTGAGAAAAGTCAGACACCCCTTAGCTCACTCTGAAGGGAGGGGCACCATGCTGTCTTTGTTCAAGGAAGACAGAAGAGTCATTTTGATTTTAGCTTATCTCATGAGGGCTGGATCTTAGAGAAATATGATAATACTGGGTATGTATGTAAAGAGGAGGGATTTGAATTGTGACGTATGTTTTCTTTGTATCTATAAAAGATGAAGGTCTTTGGCTCTTAGAGACCACCCTGTGAATAACACAGTAAAAAATATTTTTTTTTCTTTCTTAAAGCCCGAGTCTGGTATTTTAACTTCATCAGTCTTTCAAAACGTAACTGAGCGGGGCTAAATATAGATTGTAGCCCCACACTACAGAGACTCAAAATCTGTGTAGCCTCCTCAATCCTCACATCATGTCTATATAGCTTTGAAGATACCTCACACAAAACAAAACAAAACTTGCAAAAATGGCACGTTCATGTAATTGGCAGTCAGTACTGAGTGTATTAGTGCACAACAATGACAAAAATGGCAGGCAGCCACGATGCCAGATGACAAAATGTCCACAGAACACTTCAGCAAATGGCAGACAGCACGGGGATTCAAACGGAAGCAGAAAATGGCAGGTGGCGAGCGGCAGAGAAATGAAAGTGAGAGATTCAAAAATCAGGCAGGAGAAATAAAATGTTTCCTGATCTCCACACAGCAAGCAGGAAACATTTTGAAACTGTTTTAGGGGGAAATATTTCAAGACGACATTAATGACTGGCTGTTGTGGGTTTTCCGGGCTGTGTGGCACAGACTCCATACTATGCCACATTACTGTGACATGCTTCTAAAGGTGCCATGCTACAGGGGTCAGTGCTATCAGTCACAGACCAGGAAAGGGATTTGGGTGTCTTAGTTGATAGTTCCATAGGAATGTCAACTCAATGCATGGCAGCTGTAAAAAAGGCAAACTCTATGCTGAGGATAATTAGGAAAGGAATTGAGAATAAAACTGCCAAGATTGTCATGCCCTTATATAAAGCAGTGGTGCGACCGCACTTGGAGTACTGTGTTCAGTTCTGGTCGCCACATCTCTAAAAGGATATTGAGGAGATAGAAAAAGTGCAGAAAAGGGCAACGAGGATGATTGAGGGACTGGAGCACCTTCCTTATGAGGAGAGGCTGCGGCATTTGCGGCTCTTTAGTTTGGAGAGGAGACGTCTGAGGGGGGATATGATTGAAGTCTATAAAATTATGCATGGGGTAGAAAATGTTGACAGAGAGAAATTTTCTCTCTTTCTCACAATACTAGAACCAGGGGGAATACATTGAAAATGCTGGGGGGAAGAATTAGGACTAATAAAAGGAAACACTTCTTCACGCAACGTGTGATTGGTGTTTGGAATATGCTGCCACAGGAGGTGGTGATGGCCACTAACCTGGATAGCTTTAAAAGGGGCTTGGACAGATTTATGGAGGAGAAGTCAATTTATGGCTACCAATCTTGATCCTCTTTGATCTGAGATTGCAAATGCCTTAACAGTCCAGGTGCTCGGGAGCAACAGCCGCAGAAGGCCATTGCTTTCACATCCTGCATGTGAGCTCCCAAAGGCACCTGGTGGGCCACTGTGAGTAGTAGAGAGCTGGACTAGATGGACTCTGGTCTGTTCCAGCTGGCTTGTTCTTATGTTCTTATGTTCTATAAATGTGGTGGGCAAAATATTAGCAGCTAACGCTACAAGATCATGGCCACACAACCCAGAAAACGCACAGCAGCCAGTTGATTCCACCAGTGAAAGAGTTTAATATATAATATCAATGTTTAACATCATATTTGAACTCCATGGAATAGTTAGTAGAATGTATCAAATTTATTTGCACTCTAATATGAATAGAAGACAGTGCAATTTGAGAAAGTTGTATCAGCATTGCAAATGGTGGTGGTGGGCGTATGAAAACCCCTAGCTGGAAACAGACTTGACTGAACCAGCATTTTCCAAATTGCTTTTCTGTTTGTAATACAAAGCTTCCTTTCCTCTTCAGGTGGCTAGCAACACTTAGCCCACTCCCTAATGCAGTGATTCTCAACCAGGGTTCCGTGGTACCCTGGGGTCCCATGAGCACGTCCCGGGGTACCATGACAATGCTACTGCCTGCTCCCCCCCCCCACCAGAATCAAATGGATTTTGAAGGGGGGGAGTTGGAAACTTCATGGGCTCCCTTTAAACAACACTGAAAAACAGCATTGTTTTATTTGCCTAAATTCGGTGTGGATTGGGGGGGGGGTAGATTTAAACGGGGCTCTCCCTTTAAATCCCCCCAATCCATGTTGAATTTAGGCAAACAAACAACGCAGCTGTCAATGCTGCTTTCCCTCCCCTCCCCCTGCTTGCCACTCCCCCCACCTACAGGCCAAAAATGGGGGGGGGGAACCTTAAAAATGCAAAAAAAAATCAAATGAACCTCAGGGGTACCCTGAGATATGAAGAGCGAGGTCAAGGGTACCACGATGTCGAAAAGGTTGGGAAACACTGCCCTAATGTAATCATATGTCCGTTCCAACAGAAGCCATGTTGCTGGGTTAGCCCAGGAAGAGAGAACCAATTCTGAGTCTGTCATTCCCCCCCCCCCCAATCCCACCATGGATAATCATTAACAATCAGACCCCCCCACACACAAAATCCCTTCCGTAGCCACAGTGCTGCTGCCTCCTTTAATCCCAGTGGGAGGATATTTTTCTGTGTAATTGATTTATACGGCCAGGGGTACAAGACATACAGGGGCTTGTGAGGAAGCAAAGGGGAGCAAATGCTGAATAATTGCTAGATCAAGGGCAGGGCTTCAGAAATGCACCACTGGATTTATTTAATGAAAAGAATATTTGATGGAGACGAATAAATTAACCCCGCCAAGGACAACCGCTGTTCTCAAGAGCGCAGTTAAGGAAGCCGCTCTCTCCTGTGTGGATCAAAGGGCTGCAAATGCCTTCCCCTGTCTCCGCTTTGCTACCCAAAGAGACACCCCCCACTTTTTCAGCGTTGCAAGATGCTAGAGCTGGGAGTGACCCTCTGTTACTTGCAAGGAGGCAGGGCCGACCTTCCGTTTTCATCACTGGTGTTTTCAGAGGGGGAAGGCCAGCAACAGCCTGAAGAACAATGTCTCTTGCCTTTAGGCAAGGCTTCACAGGGCGTTATTGGTTTACAAGGTGTTGCTATTTACCTCCATGCCATAAAAAGCATCAACTGCCCGTTTCCACAGGGCATTTCCTCCAGGTTTTCGGCAACCCTATGATGGGCATCAGAGGTGGGATCCAGCAGGTTCTCACAGGTTCCCGAGAGTAGGTTACTAATTATTTGTGTGTGCCGAGAGGGGGTTATTAATTGGTGATTTTGCCACGTGATTTTTGCCTTAGTTACGCCCCTCCTCTCAGCAGTAGCACGCAGAACTTGAAGCAGTCTGGCAGGAGGTACACCGGCATGCATGGCAGCCTGCACCTGTGTACATTCATTTCCCACCCAAGGACTGGCGCAGTGGCTGCGTCCTTGCCACAGCCTCGCCGAGGAATGCCCTGCCCCCGGAATACCCACCCCCGTCATGCCCCGCCCAGCCCCATTGGCGCTACGCCACAGTTTGAATCCCACCACCATGGGAACCTGTTACAAAAATTTTTGGATCCCACCACTGATGAGCATCAACTATGTGCAAGAGGGAGGGACTTGAAGCCATTTTCTCATCGCTGTTGGCAGGTGATGGTGGGAACAAAACTGTCCTCCATCAAGTGCCCGTGTCTGAGGGAAAGGCACAAATCCAACCCTTATTTTCCCTACAGATTACTACGCCCATGGTTATGTGGCCCTGATGTTGCCATAGGCCAATTATACACTGGTGCTCTGCAGTGAGGGTATGTTTCCTTCACGGCAGAGCCACAGATCCTGGAAGCCTAAGAGCGGGCAAACTTCAATGTTTTCGCTTGCTTTGGAGTTTCCACTCCTTCAAGTCCTCCCCCGCCACACTCCTCACAGGCATTCCTGGCAGATAAAGTCGGCTTTTAAAAAAAAACACCCTAAAATTTAATGATAATAAGCCTATGCAATAGTGATATGAGGAATGTAGATATAAAATTTAAAGGGCTCAAAAACAAAGACTGGCAATCTTGCTATTTTGTGAAGAATATCGACATAACCCCATGCGTATGCTCTCACTTCTTCTTCCCTCCCCCTTTTCCCACCCTCCAGGCCCCCCGTTGCTTTCTGGGGGAAGAAGAAGAGTTTGGATTTATATCCCCCCTTTCTCTCCTGCAAGGAGACTCAAAGGGGCTTACAATCTCCTTTCCCTTCCCTCACCCCCCAGCAACAAAACCATATGAGGTGGGGCTGAGAGAGCTCCAAAGAACTGTGACTAGCCCAAGGTCAACCCAGCTGACATGTGTTGGAGTGCACAAGTTAATTTGGTTCACCAGATAAGTCTCCACAGTTCAAGTGGCAGAGTGGGGAATCAAACTCGGTTCTCCAGATTAGAGTGCACCTGCTCTTAACCACTACACCACTGAGGGGCGGGGAAGCAGGGGTTTGCCTGGCTGTGGCATTGTCCTTCACCAACAATGATCGATCACGCCTGCCCTGCCTCCCTCCCAACCCCTCCAGCACTGCAGCAGAGGAAGAGAGCAAAACCACACCATGGAAGCTGGTGGGATTTGTAGTCCATGAACATCTGGTGAGTCGCAGGTTGCAGACCCCTGCCCTAATGAGTGTTTGCCCAGAGATGTTTTGGAACAAAAGAAAGGGCAATTGGAATTGTGCTCTGTTGCAAACAGATCCAACTGATGCTGATCCCACTTCTGAAAGATAGAAGCCAGATATTTGTTGTTCAGGGACCACTCGCTTTTATCTTCCACTTCCCGGCTTAATACATCCGCTAAGATGTTGTCTTGGCCTGCTATGTGCGAGGCTTATAATACCGTTTGATGACAAACAGCCCATTGTCAAATACAACTAGAACAGGCTCTTTACATGGTGCCACTGATCCTGTGCCCCTTTGTTTGGAGATGTAAAATGTTGCTGCTACGTCTGTGGTGATCAATAGGGACTACCCTGATACCAGGGCTGACAAAGAAATAAAAGCTAATCTTATAGCTCTGAGCTCCAATAAATTAATATGAAGCTTTGTTTCAGCCACTGACTAGGAACCTCTTTCATGAAACTCATTACAGACTGCTCCCCAACCTGATAAAGAGGCATTGATAAGCAACTGCAAATCATGGCCCTCTTCCACACATACAGAATAATGCACTTTCAGTCCACTTTCAATGCACTTTGCAGCTGGATTTTACTGTGCAGCATAGCAAAATCCACTTTCAAACAATTGTGAAAGTGGATTGAAAGTCCATTATTCTGCATGTGTGGCAGACATATTCTACATGTGACAGACACTTAATGGGACGTCCTGTAACAGGTTGTGCAAGTCAAGAAATTAAGAATTGGCCTAGGGATAGAAGATTTCAGCCATTGGAGGTCCGAATTGGTGTTAAGTTTTTGCAGAAACCAATTTTGAATGGTTTTCATGAGTACTGTAGAGTGGGCAACCACTGAAGGGATAGAGGCCATGAGTTCCAAAACTTTCTGAATATGTATTACTTTTTGGAACCTGTTATCAGTCTCTGAACGACTGTTGCTCTGTGCAAAGAGAGGTATACCCTAGCTCCATGGTGGCGAACCTATGGCACACCAGATGTTCATGGACTACAATTCCCGTCAGCCCCTGCCAGCACGGCCAATTGGCTATGCTGGCAGGGGCTGATGGGAATTGTAGTCCATGAACATCTGGAGTGCCATAGGTTCACTAACCAGGCAGCAGTAAATTCAATATCCTGCTTGGACTATAGTCTAGATTTTTCATAATTGATCATCAGTCCCAAATTCTCCAATGCACAGAACATAAGAACATAAGAACTAGCCGGCTGGATCAGACCAGAGTCCATCTAGTCCAGCACTCTGCTACTCACAGTGGCCCACCAGGTGCCTTTGGGAGCTCACGTGCAGGATGTGAAAGCAGTGGCCTGCTGCTGCTCCTGAGCACCTGGTCTGCTAAGGCATTCGCAATCTGAGATCAAGGAGGATCAAGATTGGCAGAAAGATAAAAGTGATATGATTTGAAAATGTGTCCTGTGAGTTACCCCCAAATAATCAGTCATCTAAATAGGAAAATACACAACCATTTTGTAATGTAAAATGGGTAACTACTGCAGAAAGATATTTGGTAAAGACTCTTGGCGCTGTGGCCAAGCCAAAAGGTAATGCAGCGTACTCATAACGCTGTTTAGCACAAGTAAATCTCAAGAACGTCCTACATTTTTTGTGTATTGAAATGTGGAAGTATGCATCTTTACGATCAAGGACTGCAAACCACATGTTTTATTCCCACAGTAGGAACTTGTCGTTCAACAAGAGCATTCTAAACTTTCTAATATGAAGGTATTTCTTTAGCTCCCTGAGATCCAAGACTGATCTTTTACCACCTTCCTTCTTGACAATTAAGAAGAATGTAGAATAAAAGCTTTCCACAGTTTGTGATCGTGGGACTTCATTACTAGCCCCCTTATTTAGCAGTTCTGAAATCTCTGGTGGTAAAAGAGGTGATGGACTAGAATGTGAGATTGTGGATGCAAGAAAGGCAGGTGACAATTTAAATTCCAAAAAAATAACCAACTTTTATTATGTTAAGAACCCAGGAATCTTGAGTGATTAATTACCATACAGAACTAAAGCAAGATAACCTGTCGCCAAGCCTATTAACCTGTAGTCATGCAAACTGTTTATGCTTGGGAGGGCAACCTCAGAGCGAGCCCTTCCTGCTCTTATGGGTAGTTTGAAATTTCTTTCCCTACTGAGGATTAGTAAAAGATTACCAGTACTGCCTCTGCTGGTTTAAAGGGGAGGGGGTTGATACCTATAAGACCTTTGAAATTGGTGGGTATGTCTCAGGCAATGCCTTTGTTTATAAGGAATAGATGAATGAGGGGTAATACCCACAGATCCTGCCATATATTTACTCTTTCTGCTCCTGTCCAAGGCAGCATCAGTTTGATTACTAAAGAGGGTTTTCCCCTCCCAAGATAAATCCTTTACTCTCTCTCTCTGGTGTCATGCGGAAAAGCTGAAGCTCTCAACCAAGACGGTCTGTGCAGGACAATGGAAGAAGCCATTGTCTTACTGCAGCTATTTGCTATATGATCAGCAGCATTCAACTGCTGTATTCTCAGATGCAAGCTCTCCGTTTGCAGAATCTTAACTGAGGATCTCTTTTCCTCTGACAAGGACTCTATGTATTGAGTTATTTGGTCCTAAAGAAAGACCTGATACCTGCCCATAATAGCCAACAAGTTAGCAGTTCTAAGTCCTAGCATGCCTGACAAGTAGCATTTTCTACGCCACATGTCAAGCTACCTTTCTTCCTTATCTATCAGGGAGGAATGAACCCTGTGCTTAGATAGTAGCACCTCAGTAATCAGAATTAGCTGGGGATGGTGAAATAAAAAAATCATATCCTCCCTCTTAATCTTATATAGGGTTTCCACTTTTTTAGTGGATGAGTAACTCAAGGCCAGTTTAGACCAAATGCTGTTCACTATGTCTAGAATGGGCAACACAATCAGGCCATTGTCAGTTATGTGAAGAAGTCCAAGATTGGAGCCAATGGAACGGGATTCTCTGTTTCATAATCTATGTTCTGACATCTGGATGAGATGCTCTGCGTGCAGTTTGATATCCTCTGTTTGAAGAAATTGGTGTTGAATCCTTACCCCATCACCTGGAGATAACATAGACATAGTATTAGATTCTTTTGAATCCTGTCAAGCTAGATCTTCTGAGTCGGATGGTGGAAGGCCAGCAAGAGTTGGAGGTGGCATCTGAGCTTTCAACTTCAATGGACCTTTAGACTGGGTGTCTCAACATAATGTTGAGGATCAGGGTTGTGGAACAGGTTGACCCTATTCCCACTGCAGCTATGGGTGTATACATGTTTGATGGCAGGTTCATGGGCCTTGAGGGCACCAGTGCTGCTAGTTGCCTGGGTCCACCTGATAGAAGTGAGATGCAGCTGACATTCCATGGCACTGTCATCTGAAAATTGTGAATGTCTATCACCCAAAACATCAGTGTACAAGGTCTTGTCAAATGTGAAGGAGATCAACATCGATGAGATGGACTATGGGGTTGAAGCAGTGGCGGAGCGGCAAGGGGATGGGTGTGTGTGTTGTGCACCGGGCGCATGCCTGAGGTGGAAAATCACCCCAGCCCCTCCCCCTTTTCCTTGTGCCCCCCACACGTGCCCCCCGTGGTGCCCCGCCCCCGCCCCCTTCCCACATTTACCTTCATTTCTTTTCTTTTTCTAGTACTTTTTCAGGCTGAAAAAAGTGGCCTATTTACAATTCAGGCTAAAAACTGCCTGAGGAACTACAGTTCCCAGGAGACCTTGGGGCTCACAAGCCTGAACTGTGAAGAGGCCACTTTTTTCAGTCTGAAAAAAAGTAGATTTCAGAAAAAAAAAAGGAAATCAAAACAGAAGGTAAGTGTGGGAAGGGGAGTGAGGAGTGATGCCGAGGAGGTGCCACAGAGGCGTGAGGCCGCGGGGGGCCTTGGGGGGGCGGAAAAACACACTGCACACCGAGCGCAATTTGGCCCAGCTACGCCTCTGTGTTGAAGTGGAGATGGAGTCTAACATTGACATGGAGATGGACTTCAAAGCCAAGATGGCCGACTTCGAGGTGGCGATAGAGTTCAGCATTAAGTCGAGAAAAGTTCCTGATGCCAAGAAGATAGTGGATTGTGGCCATGGGATGAGTCCCTCTGACGATTTATCAACATTGTGATCAGCACTGAGTTGATAATGATGGGGGATTGACATCAAGATGAGGTAAGGGAGGCACTTGGTATTAGAGGAGACTCCTGGTCAGGTTGTGGTTTTTTTGTCTCAGAGAGCTTGTTTGTCTCAGAGAGGTTACTTTGGGATTTCTTTTCCTTGCCTTTTCGCAGGCGGCTTAGATGTAGCTTTTTGTTCTTTAGCAATAGGAACTGCAGTAGTTGCAGCTATCGGCACAGAAGCCAACAGAGAACGGATTCTCTTCTGTTTTATTGGTAACTCAAAGATTTTTTTCCTAGCAACGTTGCTTTTAACCGAGAGACCCCCACCTGTCCGGTTTTTGGGATAAGCAACCCACAAGCACGGCAAGCTGAGGGGTTATGGCCCTCTCCCAGGCATTTGAGGCCTTCAGTATGTTCATCATTTCATGCCATTTTAGTGCCACATTTTTGACGCTTCTTAAACAACACTGTCTTTTCCCCCTCTATTTTCCTCACAGAAATTCAAGAGGAGAATGAGGCCAGAAGTTTTTAAAAAATGTCCTCTCTTCGCAGTGGCAGAAAGAGAACTGAGAGAGAAGCGCTTCCTCCTCCCTCTGTAATGTGACTGTTTTGGCAGGAAATGCCTTTGACTTTAGTGCAGGGCAGAAAGGAGGAGGAGCTCTCTGAAGAGCTGATCTTTCTAGAAACTTCCAAATTGATTCTCCATGGTTGGCCTGTGCCCCATGTGGGACTGTTCAGAGCCCACACAGATGAAAGTGTAGTTTGACTCTTTGCTTCATGCCATAGGAAGCTTCAACTGCCCATTTATGCTCATTAAAACTCTATTAAAGGGTCAGGACATTTTTTTCCCTGTCAGTTGGCAACCTTACCTAAAACTTGCTCACACCATAATGTAATCCAGGGATGGCGAACCTTTTTGAGACAGAGTGCCCAAATTGCAACCCAAAACCCACTTATTTATTGCAATGTGGCAACATGGCAATTTAACCTGAATACTGAGGTTTTAGTTTAGAAAAAACAGTTTGCTCTGAGATGCAAGCTTGGTGAAGCAACCGTGCTATGCTTTGAACGGGTGAATCATGACCCTCGGAGGGTTTACTCAGAAGCAAAACCAGCCTAGATATGTGTGTGGGGGGGTGATTTTCTGCTCCCTCCACATGACGAACTCTGTGCGAGTGTGCCCACAGAGAGGGCTCTGAGTCAGTGGCGAAACTATAATAGGGACATCCAGGGACATTTGACCCGGGCACACCCCAGTTAAGTCACATGGGGGGCACAAAATCACCACCCACACACCCCCCTTCCCCTCAGCCTGGCCCAGCCCCAACAGACTGCTCCCGACAGAGCTGGCTGATGGAGCAGTCTGTTGGGGAGGGGCCAGGCCAAGGAGGAAAGGAGGCCCAGCCCTGCCAGGCTGCCTGAGACAACCCCAGTACCAATGGTAAGTGGGCCGTGGGGGAGGGGGTGCAACCTGGCCCGGCAGAAGCCCTCCCTCCCTCCTCCCCCACCCCAAAAGCCCAGCTGGGCCTGCTCTGGGCAGTGCCAGCTCTCCAGCCCCCACCCACCCCCAGCCAGCCTGCTCTCCTTGCCTCCCCGCCCCCCAATCCCCTTTGAAATGACCTGGTGCAAAAAAATTGTTTGGTCATGGTGGGGGAGGGTGGTTGCCTACGGGGCGGGGGGGGCGCAAAACTCAAATTCTGCCCTGGGCTCCATTCTTCCTAGCTACACCTCTGCTCTGAGTGCAACCTCTGGCACGCAAGCTCTGAGTGCAACCTCTGGCACGCCACCACTGATGTAATCCATCGCTGCTTAGGGATCAAAATCGGAGGAGCAAAGGGAACGTTCTTGGAGGTGGAATACATCACTCCTTCTTAGCACACCTTTTCAGGATAAGCTTTCTTTTTAAAAATAAAGAGATAACACTTCCCCCACCCCCAAGTAACTTTGAACAATGGGGTTAAGCCCACAAGTAGTGTGGGATGCACTGAAAACGACAGGCTGGTGTATCAGCCAGACAGTATGCCTAAAAAAAGAATGGCAGGTGGAACAGAAGTGCTTGATTAAACAATTACGTTCAGCATTCAATTATTAAAAACAGCAACAGGATCAAATAAAAAAAGTTCAGAGAGCTCACAGCTGTTAAGGAAAAAGCTTGAGGTATTAGAGGCAGGCAATGTTCAGAGAACGGTTACAAACAGGAGACAAAAGCTGCTTTGAATATGGGAATCAGCACATAAAAATGCTGGTGAAAGCTTCAGATGAAAAACAGTAGAAAAGTTTTGTCTTTTGGAGAAAGCTAGGAATAACTTTCTCTTCTCATTCTGTGGAAACCTGCCACCTATTAGCAAAATATTGTAACACTTCCCACACAGCTAGATTCAAGTCTAGTAGTACCTAAGATACCAACAAGATCTAGACGTTCTACTGCAGACCAACATGGCTACCCTGTGAAACTCTAGCATGGTGTAGTGGTTAAGGGCCAGTGTGGTGTAGTGGTTAAGGGCTAGTGTGGTGTAGTGGTTAAGAGCAGGTGCACTCTAATCTGGAGAACTGGGTTTGATTCCCCGCTGTGCCACTTGAGCTGTGGAGGTTATGCACTGCAACACATACCAGCTGGGTGACCTTGGGCTAGTCACAGTTCTTTGACGCTCTCTCAGCCCCACCCACCTCATAGGGTGTTTGTTGTGGGCAGGGGAGGGAAAGGAGATTATAAGCCCCTTTGAGTCTCCTTACAGGAGATAAAGGGAGGTATAAATCCAAATTCTTCCTCCTCTCCCTCCTCCCCTTCTTCTTGTTCTTGTTCTTCTTCTTCTTCTTCTTCTTCACCTCCTCCTCCTCCTTCTTCTTCTTGTTCTTCTTCCTCTATACAAATACTAAGGAGGACCCAAATACTATTAAGCTTCGATATCCTTGCCTCCCTGTGCCAAGTGGTCTTTTTGAAAGGAGTTTTACACCTTATGTAATACACCCAGGCTAGCCCAACCTCAGAAGCTAAGCACGGTTGACCCTGGCTCGTACATGGATGACAGACCACCAAGAAAGACCAGGATTGCTGTGCAAAGCAGGCAGTGGCAAACCACCTCTGTTCCACTCTTAACTCGAAAACCGTATGGAGTCACCATAATCTGGTCATGACTTGACAGCGCTAGCCACCATGACACTCAAAGAAGGGAGATGATTTTAAAAGAGAATTTCAAAAATCAGATTTTTGGGGCACCTGGAGGGTTTCCAGCAAAATTTTAGAAAGGGTTTGAACAACAGCTGGTTTGTTATCTCACAAAATTGTTTAATGATGTTATGACGTACAGAACTCGCCCTCCTCTACTCCCCACTAAATGAGGCCAACTGATAAGCCCGCCCAATCCTGGCAAAGATCACACAAGTGGTTCCGCCTCCTGATCTGTAATACTCCTTAATCAGGGTAACTAGATGGTTTGCCGCTGTTCTCATTGGCTCAACCAAAGAGGGGACCAAACTGAGTTGATGGCTCAGAGTGACATGGGGGAGAAGGCCTAATAAAATACTTGCTTGACTAGAGGCAACACTTCCTGGAGATCAGCCATTTTTGTCTCCTCACACACGCACGCACGCACACACATGCACAAATCCTTTTTAAAATAATTGTTTTATTGTATAGTCTGAATCTTCAATACATTTAAGTATAATTGTTTCCACTTTTTCAAACCATACATTTTCCCCTTTTTTCTCTCCCCCCCCCCCCAAAAATTATATTTTCTTGGTTTCTTAACTAAGCAGCAGTAAGTTCATTCTTTGTTGCCTCTTCTCCCATTATATTTCTTTGTTGACTCCGGCTTCTCTCATCCAATCCACAAACATTGTCCATATCTTCAAAATTTCTCTCTGTTTGTCTTGCCATAATTTATTCCTTGACATTATTTCAAACATTTCTAATTGCACTTCTTCCCAAATATATTCTAACCATTTCTGAATTGTCCACTTTTTCTTGTCTTTCCAGCCCAACGCTATTAACTGCACGTGCCGCTCTTATCATTATTTTATACATTTGTCTGTATCTTTTGTCCACCCTACCATCACCAATTACGCCTGTGAACAATAAATCATTATTTAAATCTATTTTAACCTTCACAAATTTCTCTATACACACACACACACACAAATCCTATATGGCTATTTGGACTAGCTTCTCCCCAAGTTTGCTAGATTATATTAACTTTGGATATTGATTTCTCAAAACAGCTAACACACTCTACTGTTCTTTTAAAGATTTTCTTCTATCAAAGTTAACAGACAGTGCCTCTCAACGGGCTGTCTTGCAACTCAGTACCTTTCCCCCGCCCCGGCCCCCATCCCTCAGCAACTGAACCTTTTAGAACAAGCAGATTTAAGGAATAGCCTGAACGTCCCAACACTGTCTTGGCAAATGGAAGGAGACTAGAGCGGGGAGAACAGCATTTGTGGATGGTGTGATGTCACTTCCGGATGATGCCAAAGCCAACCCCTCTTTGTCTCTATGGGGTTTACCATAACAATTAGGAGAAGACAGCACTACAGGATGAAAATACTGGGGAAAGAATAAGGATTAATAAAAGGAAACACTTCTTCACGCAACGTGTGATTGGTGTCTGGAGTATGCTGCCACAGGAGGTGGTGATGGCCACTAACCTGGATAGCTTTAAAAAGGACAGATTTAAGGAAAAGTCGATCTATGGCTACCAATCTTGATCTTCTTTGATCTGAGATTGCAAATGCCTTAGCAGACCAGGTGCTCGGGAGCAGCAGCAGAAGGCCATTGCTTTCACATCCTGCATGTGAGCTCCCAATGGCACCTGGTGGGCCACTGCGAGTAGCAGAGTGCTGGACTAGATGGACTCTGGTCTGATCCAGCAGGCTCGTTCTTATGTTCTTATGTCACCTATGGTGGTTCAGCAATTAGACACAGAACTTTTGGAAGCTTGCACTAGATGAAGAACAAGATCCCCCTTAGATCCTCTATCAATTCTACCTGGTGGAGCAGGCTCCCAAGGGAGATCAGGGCCCTGCGGGACTTGCAGAGTTTCCGCAGGGCCTGTAAGACGGACCTGTTCCGCCAGGCATTTGGCCAGCCTGGCTAAGTACATCTGCCACCATTCCATCTGGCCTCCCATGGGTGCAAGGGTGGGGGAGGGAGGGGAGTCCAACACCATCTGATATTAATATTTATATGTTTCCTGTTTTAATTATTGGGGTACTGTGCTGGTTTTATTGTGTTTTAATGCTTTGTTTTCTGTGGTTGTTCACCGCGCTGAGCCCTTCGGGGAAGGGCGGTCTATACATTTAATAAATAAATAAATACTTAATAGGGATGGCAGGAACTCCCCTTTCTGACTTAGGAGACATTTAAATAACTATGCTCTGCCACGATGCAATGCAATGCCCAGTTATGGAAGCCATCTACATTCTTTTCACATCATTTTCAGCGATGTTGCTGCATGCGAGTAAATTGATTGAATTAATCCTAGTAGTTAAAAGCCAATGTGGGAAGAATGGAGTCTGAGAAACAAGGTTATGTTTCGTTTCACATGCTGATATGAACAAGCAAAATGTTCCTCCAGACAGAAATGATCAAGACTATTTAACTTTTGTAATTGATGGTACATTTATGAATTCCAGTCTCTTCACAGTTATGTTGTCATTATCAGGAACACGAGAGGTGCCATTCTATATTAACAGCAGTCCAGAAAAACATAATAGCCTTCATATGTAAAAGACACCCTCTTCTGATTTCTGTTTATCTAATGGCTTCTTTTGGCTGTTACATCAGGAAAGTGTTTAATGGAATAAATAAAATCCATTCCCTGAGGAGGAAAAGGAGGGAGGAAACCAAATAAAACAAGACACCATGTGAAGTATTCACACAAGGATTTTTCCCAGGATAGTGGGAAGCTGCAGGGGCATACCACCCAGAGGGCATATGGGGCCAAATGTCCCTGGGCTGTGGCCATTTAGTCACGTGGGGGGCGGAAAATCACCCCACACACCCCTGCTCCTTCCCACTGGTGGAGTTGACCTGGTGCAAAAAAGAGTTGTTTGGTCATGGTGGGGGAGGGCACCCACCCATACCGGGGGGCTGGGGGTGGATCAGATTTTGCACCAGCCTACATTTTTCCTAGATTCGCCTCTAGGAAGCTGTCATAGCAAATGGGAGCCCGTACAATACATGCTGCTGTGGTGGATCTGGATATGGCATTGGTTCCCCATCCCCCCAAATATTTTCTGGCTCAAAGGGGAAGCTACAGAGTAGCTGCTGGCAGATCATCCATTCGGACAGCCCACCCTTAGCCATTACAGGGAAGGGGTGGAGATGAGCTTTGCTATCAAAATGGTGCAGGGTTGCTCACGTCAGCATCCCATTTGATTATCTACCTCCATTCAGCCTAGAAGATGGCTCCCTACCTTGACGTGCCAAATCTGATCATGTGGACCCATGCCACTGCCACCTCAAGGCTAGACTACTGAATGCACCCTACATGGGTCTGACCTTATAGTCTATTCAGAACCTCCAGTTGATACAGAATGGTGCAGTTCAGTTAGTATCAGGAACTAAGCAGAGCATGCATATCACCCATTCTGCAGGAACTTCACTGGATTGTGTATTCAGTTCAAGGTAGTGATTGTCACTCACAAAAGCCTTAATGGCTTTGGACCCCCAGTTAAGCATGGCTGCCTATCATGCTATGTTCTGCCATGTGTGTTTCATTCATCTGAGCAAAGTCTTCTGAGTGTGCCCCCATATAAATGTGTAAGATCAACAAAAGCCCATAGATGTTTATATGAACGAACAAACGAATGAACGAACGAACGAATGAACGAACGAACGAATATTCATACTCTATGTCTCCCACCTTGCCCTGCATGGAATATGCCTTTTTCAGAGCAGCTGCACAATGGATCAACATTTTCGTTGAGCAATCCACCGTCACCCCAAGATCCCTGTACTTGTCTGTTACTGCCAGCTCAGATCCCATCAGCATATATGTGAGGCTGGGATTTTTTGCCCCAGTGTGTACCACTTTACACTTGTTTGCATTGAATCATATTTGTCATTTCAATGCTCATTCCCCACGTTTGAAGAGTGGAGCTCTTGCTTTTGCATCACTGTCTTCTACCTTTGTAGTCCACTAGTATATAGTACCCTAGACAGGGTTTTTAAAAATTGTTTTCCAGTTGTGTTCTCCTAGTTGGGCCCTAACATGGTTGTCCCAGGGTAGCTCAATTATGTCAAATCTCAGAAGCTAAGCAGGGCCAGCCCTGGTTAATACTTGGATGGGAGACCACCAAAGAAGTCCAGGGTTGCTATGTAGAGGCAGGCAATGGCAAACCACCTCTATTGATCTCTTGCCTTGAAAATCCAATAAGAGGTTGCCATAAGAGGGGGGCACGAGTTGAGAGGGTTCTGAGAGAACTCAGCCAGCAATCTTTATGTGCAGGAGCAGGGAAACAAAATAAGCCTTTTTGGGGAGCCATAAGATTGAACCCCCAGAAGCCTGGATGCTATTACAAGGAGGGCCTCCTGAGCCACCCTGAAAGTCTGATGCCTCTATCTTCAAAAATGTGCAGCTTGCTCACACGCTCAGAAATTCCCCATTGGCTACAATGAAGCCAAGGCATTGCAAAACAAAGAATCTTGGGCAAATTTCTTGGGGTGCCTGGCTGTCAGAGGTTTATTTTTAAAGCTAGTGACACCAAAATTTCAGGGTATCACCTGTTAACTATTCTTATAATACCACCCAAGTTTGGTGAAGTTAGGTTCGGGGGGCCAAAGTTATGGACTCTCAAATGGGTAGCCCCCAGCTCCTGTTAGCTCACATTGGAAAAAATGGGGGATGGGGCACCCCCTTTAGGGGTCCATAACTTTGCCCCCCCCTGAACCAAACCTCACCAAACTTGGGTGGTATCATAAGGACAGTCTCTGGATGATACCCTGAAATTTTGATTCAGCTAGCTTTAAACATGCGCCCCCTGCAGGCCAAAATGTGAAAAACACCAAAAATTGAAAAAACACACAAACGACCCTGAAATGTTGGCGCCCCCCACGTGACCAAATGGGGGCGCCCAGGCACATGGGGTACCTTTTGTCGCTAGACAAATACACCACTGCTGGTTGCTGACAGAATTCGAGATGCACAAACAGCCACCAGTTTGGCTCCTGCCGTTTGCCAGTTGCAGAAATCTGATTTTTCACATATCAGTTTGATAGTCTGTTGATCTGTTTGTGGGTAGGTTTTTCACCATATTCCTTCCTAACTACGCAGTACAGAACCAAGAGTTCTGCTATCCCCAGCACCACCATTCTTGCTGCATAACTACACTGCTCAGCTGGGAATTGCTTAAATAGACAATTAGATCACTCACAGATCTCATAAACTAAGCACCAACGGATGTGTTTCTGTAAAATCCTACCTTTCATTGTTCATCTAAGTAGTCCTTGGTGACACTAATGGCTGCCAATCAGTTTAAAGTGTCTATGCCTATGTGCATGCACATTTCTGGTAAAACCCAATGTAAACATGTTGAGCAGGCATTCATAACTGCATAGCACAAAGTAAATATGAGTGATAACCTCACAACTATTTTCCACCTTCGAACACACTAACCTCAGCCATCTAATGTGTTTGTAGTCAAATTTGCAGCATCCCTAGACAGAAGATTTTGCACCATAAATTAGGAGGGCTGCTTGCGGCAATATGACCCAAATGCCTTTGTGAGTCACAAATGCTCCCCTTCCCCTACTAGGGGCTACCAACTCCACCTTGGGGAATGTCTAGAGATTTGCAGACAATGGGGAGGTTGAAGTTTGGGAAAGGGCGGATCTCTGAGAGGATGTGATTCCACAAAGCCCACCTTCAAAACCCCCCACTTCCTTTAGGGCATTGATGGCAAACCTTGTCGAGGCCGAGTGCCCAAATTGCAACCCAAAACCCACTTATTTATCGCAAAGTGCCAACACGGCCATTTAACCTGAATACTGAGGTTTTAGTTTAGGAAAAACGGTTGGCTCTGAGGCATGCGTTACTCGGGAGAAAGCTTGGTGGTAGTTGGTGGCTTTGCTTTGAAGCAACAGTGCAACTCTTCCAATGGGTGAATCATGACCCTAGGAGGGTTTACTCAGAAGCAAGCCCCATTGCCAGCAACCAAGCTTACTCCCAGGTAAAGGATAGCACTTTAGTTCTTCGTGATGTGAAAATCAGGTGGGAGGGTTTTGTGGCACAGCTTTAACAGGGTTACCTACACTGCTTCCCCAAAACTTCGATCTTTCCAGGTTTAATGCTAATAATCGAGCCCAGCGGCCCAGGCCAGCCTAAATGTATGTGTGGAGGGGGGGCGACTCTGTTTGCACGTGCCCCCAGAGAGGGCTCTGAGTGCCACCTCTGGCACCCGTGCCATAGGTTCGCCATCACTGCTTTAGGGGGACCTTTCTCTGTAGCCAAGCAATCAACTGTACTGCCCGGAGAAATCCAGGCTAACTCTCCCAGAATTACAGCTGGTTTCCAGCCTATAGAGATCACTTCCTCTGGAGGAAATGGCTGCTCTGGAGAATGAACTCTATGACGTTCAGCACCCACTGAGGTCCCTTCCTTCCCCCAATTCCACCCTCTCCAGGCTCCACCCTCAAATCTCCAGGAATTTCCCAACCCAAAGTTGGCAACTCTATGCCTGACCCCACCTAAAAGTTGGCAACCCTACCTCCTACAATGGATCGACATTGTTTACAGACCTGGCATTGGGTCAACATTGTTTAGAAAGGCTTACATGCAAAGACCACCAATGTCCTTGTTGTAAAGTAGAAACTGGGAGATTGCTTGGTGAAGAACATCACTGGGACTATGGCTGTTTATACACAGGTGTTCTGCCCTGCAGCAAGTATACAATTCCTGTGGGGCAGAGATTCTTATACTGATGCTGTTAGAGTTGCATTGTCAGGATCCTGAGTGCCCCACAGTTTGTGAGAGTGGGGAAACCACAGCATTTCCCTCTCGCTGTTGTGTTTCCCTTCTTCTGAGTCACTGCTGTCAAAAGGAAAGATGAAGGTTGCCTGTTTTGTTTCTTGAATGCCCTTTAAACTAAGCTGACCATCCGTCCCGCTTTTGGCGGGACATTCACGGCTTGAAAGAACTTGTCCCGCATCCCGAGGGTTTTCCCCAATGTCCCGGGTTCTGGAAGGCTGCTGCACTGCCTTCTGGGGCGCAAGGCAGTGCGGCAGCCTCCCGCGCGGCCACAGGAGCACACTGCCTTCTGGGGCACTGCCGTTTCCCGCCCTGTCACAGTGCGCTCCTTGTCTGTGTGTGCGAGTGTGTGTGTGCGAGTATGTGTAGCTCCGTGTGCATGTGCGAGTGTGTGGCTGCGCGAGTGTGTGTGTGCGAGTGTGCGCTCCGTGTGTGTGTGCGCGAGTGTGTGTGGCCGCGCAAGTGTGTGTGTGTGCGCGCACGCACGGGGGGGCCGCCCGCCCGTCCCGGTTCTTGAAGGTGACCATCTGGTCACCTTACTTTAAACATAATGTTGATTTTGAAACTGTTGAGGCTGCTTTTCATGGCTTTTACATTTTAGGGAAAAGTCAGCTGAGGATCCCTGTGAGGAGTGAGTGGGAGACTGTTCCCTGTCCCAGGGATCCACAACCAGCTTTTGCCTAAAAACGCAAAAGCAACGAAAAGCAGCCTTAACAATATTCGGTCATGAGGCGGCCTATAAATCCAACCAACCAACCAACCAATAAATAAATAAATATATTGATATCAGAAATATCAATGTTATCTTTAAAGGGTAATATCTTGCCTTTTTAGTGGTTGCAGGCAGCTGAAATCATGGCTGAGTGTCAGACGGTAGGGCTCTTCCTCGTGTTCAAATAGGGAAACACAAGGAGACCCCACTGTGAAGGGACCATTGGGTTAGGAGCAGGGGCAGAGCTAGGGGAAACTGCACCCAGGGGAAGTGTGCGCCTTGTGCCCCCGCCACACCTCTGTCTGCCCCTGCCATGGCCGGAATGCCCCCAGAACACCCCCGCCATGCCCCTGCACCAGTGCAAGCCCGGTGCATCACGCCCCCCTTGGCTACACCACTGGCTAGGAGTGCCACAGAAAGTATTCCATTCAGAATGGGCCTATGCCTTTTTGCAGTCTCTTGTCAAGCCAAACAGTGGTTCCAGATGAGGCCTAGCAAAAACTCATGGGTGCTTCGCCCTCTCTGAGAACAAAGGTCAAGCGGACTCTAGCTTCAGAAAGTTAGATAAGGGTGATGGGAGGCAAGCCAAGTGCCAGTCAGACCATTAGGCCTGGCAGTTTCAAGACTGCAATAATCTAGTAGGATACACTCTATTTCCCCCTGCCACGAATGGAAGAAGGTACTTCTTGAATTGGACTGCACGCAGCTGCAGAGTGTGTGGTCTAATTGGCAAACTCACCTACTTGGTTGAGACGCCTGGTTAACAACATACCTGACTGTTCCTCACTTTCTAAATACTAGGTCTCTTTAATAATTCTGTGCGTTTGTATTCTACTGCTTATGCATATAAGTGTATTACTTCACTTTTCCAATATTTTCCTGTGCTTTTCCAAAGAGAAAGACCCCTGTAAACTTTGGTGGGAGATCTCAAAACCCGACCTTTCACATTGGTAGGTCTGCCCCTTGCTAATTCTACATCCTAAAATGGGACAGACCCTACCATTTTGGGTTACAGGTCATTCCTGATTGGTCAGCTAGAATCAAGCCAATGCAGGTCATGGAGCATAAATGAGAGTTTTATTTCATTTTAGTTTTGCTCTTTGACAGGATTATGTCTGACTTGGAGACATTTTTTTTTATTTTGTGTGGTCTTGCTGACTGGAGCCCTTGTTAGACATTAGACTGGATAACATCGGGATCTGGAACTAATGCCTATTAATGTTTTTAGCTCAGATATACAGTTTTATTATTTTATCCTCACTATTCATTACTCCTGTTTTGTATATTCCTGCACAAACGTTATATAAATCACTTTATATTTTGTGGTGCTCTTATTATTTGGAGGCTTCAATCTGAATCCAGTACTTGTGGCTTCAGATAGTACAATAATAATTTTGGAGCTCAACTTGTCAGCAGTCTACCTTGAAGGGCTGGTTTTCTTATACTTAGAATTCAGCTGGAGGCTTAGCCTCTGGCTTTCTGACTAGCAGGATAGTATATTATTATTATTATTATTATTATTATTATTATTATTATTATTATTATTATTATTATTATTATTATTTAATTTGTATACCGCCCGATCCCCGAAGGGCTCCGTAAGGGGACTAGTAAGGGGACCGTAAGGGCTCCGTAAGGGGACTAGTAAGGGGACTAGTAGCAGTGATACCATGAGATGTGAGGATTCACACTTCAGCCTTTTGGGATTTTGTCTCACCCAACCTGCCCCCCTAAACCAGACTTTGGCTTTGAGGTACTTTGGCATGTAGGTCCACTTGTTTAGCCTCCAAGCCAGTGTTTCCCAACCTTTTCGAGGTCAGGGTACCCTTGACCTCACTCTTCATATCTCACGGTACCCCTGCTGCCACCCTCCACCTTCCCTTCCCATTGGCCCTGCTTGTCATACACCCCACCTTCCCCTCCCAGGGTGAAGGGAAGCACTGGGGGGGAGTGGCTGCTGACCTTGCGGCAGGCCCTGCCCCATGGGCCAGCTCTATGTCCTTGCTGGCGCCGGTGGGAGACACCACAAAAATGAGGGGGGTAGTGTTGCCGCGGTACCCCTGGGACATGCTCACGGCACCCCAGGGTACCACGGAACCCTGGTTGAGAATGGCTGCTCCAAGCAGAAGGAATGGAGCAAGAGGGCTAACCGGAGCTTTGTTTGGGGGTAATTTTGTGTTATCACACTGAAAGGTAGCACTCAGTTGACGATGGTATCTCAGCGGTATTTTTTTCCCCAAGAAAGATCACAGACAGAATCACACAGTTCAAATCTAAAAGGAAAAAAGGAACGCTGTTCAAATCCTAGAAAGGAAGCTCTGAAGATACATATTGTAGATAATTATTGGTTTGGAGATTTGCACTAAACTGAATACAAATGCATGAAATTTCTATTCTGCCTATCTGCCCCAGTGCCATGTGCATACATTCCCTGACTGACAAGAAGTACAAATAATAGATTCCCTCCCCACCACGACCTTTCTTAATGCTTGAAATAACAGAAAGAATCCCTGTCAGGGAGTCCCAATCATCCCCTCAGAAGCCAGCCACAAACAGCACACAACTTCCCTAGTGGATGCCATCTTGTCAAAGGGGAAATCAATCCCTCCTTGTCCGTGCACCTATTTATAAGCAAAAAAAATGAGATAACCAGGTACCATTCTTATATTGCAGACTGAGTGCAGCCCTGACTTTTCTAGAAATGGCCAACCCTCTAATGAGACCATGCACCGTCACCTGAAGCCCTGGGGGCTGAACTCTGAAAGTTCCCAGCTTCTAACTGTCAACACAGTAATCTAAGAAGTCACCAGTCACTTCCTTCACTTCTCCTCAAGGGTTTCAGTGCTCATCTAGAGCTAGAAATTCGGCTCGGTTTGGACTGCATTCCTGATCCTCATTTTCATCACATCCTCATTCTTTTTTGTACACAAGCCAGGCCTTTTTTTAAATTTTCAGTATTAGAAAATGGCTATTGGTCACATCTTTTAAGAAGTCTCAAATCTCTAAATCTTTATTGTAGGGATACTAGCCTCCAGGTGGGACTTGGGGATCCCCTGGAATTACACCTCATCTCCAGACTGCAGAGGAAAATTCCTCTAGACCCATGGTGGCGAACCTTTGGCACTCCAGATGTTATGGACTACAATTCCCATCAGCCCCTCCCCCCCCCCCCACCCCCCCCCCCCCCCCCCCCCCCCCCCCCCCACCCCCCCCCCCCCCCCCCCCCCCCCCCCCCCCCCCCCCCCCCCCCCCCCCCCCCCCCCCCCCCCCCCCCCCTCCCCCCCCCCCCCCCCCCCCTCTACCCCCCCCTCCCCCACCACCCCCCCTACCCCCCCCCCCCCCCCCCCCCCCCCCCACCCCCCCCCCCATCCCCCCCCCCCACCCCCCCCACCCCCTCCCCCCCCCACCCCCCCCCCCCCCCACCCCCCCCCCCCCCCACCCCCCCCCCCCCCCACCCCCCCCCCCCCCCACCCCCCCCCCCCCCCACCCCCCCCCCCCCCCACCCCCCCCCCCCCCCACCCCCCCCCCCCCCCACCCACCCCCCCCCCCACCCCCCCCCCCCCCCACCAACAATTCCCATCAGCCCCTGCCAGCATGGCCAAATGGCCATGCTGGAAGGGGCTGATGGGAATTGTAGTCCATAACATCTGGAGTGCCAAAGGTTCGCCACCACGGAACTAAGCCATAATGATACCAAGGGATAATCTGCTAAAAATAACCCAAAGAAAACAACATAGCTCTCAGCTCCAACCAATTCAATGCATCAGACTGATGACCTGATGCTTCTCTCCCACAGGCATTAAGAGATGAGCCTTTTCTTGACCACAGACAGCCTTCTCACCCACAACAATGCCCTTCCTGGCATGGACATGGAATCTGGGACTAGGGCCTGCAACAAATCAAGATTCCAGCTCTGTCCTCATATTTACTCTGACAAGAAAATAACCAAACATAATAATACCTGCCCTACCATCTCAGGTACGTCCTCTTGTTCATCTTCCAAAGTTATATATGCCATCCAATGTCAACAATGCTTGCCTATGTATTGTTGAAGGCTTTCATGGCCAGAATCACTAGGATGTTGTGGGTTATCCGGTTCTCCTCTAAAGATTCCAGCCACAGATGTATTTTATTTTTATTTTATTTTTTATTTATGTTTTTTTTTTGGACTTTTATCCTGCCCTGTCCCCGAAGGGCTCTGGGCGGTGAACAACATGTAATAAATACAATCATAAAACCATCATAATTTAATTAAAATCTATAAAAGCAGCGAGAGACTAACTGTGGTGCTAATAGTTATAAAGTAGTTGGCGCCCAGTAACCCATTATTAAATTCTTTCCCAAAGGGAGGATCGGCGAGTCCCCTCAGATGGTATCAGGCTCGGATGTAAGAGCCAAGGGGTGGGGGGCACCATCAGCGGCCGGTCCCTCCAAAGGCCCGGCGGAACAGCTCCGTCTTACAGGCCCTGCGGAATTCACCGAGGTCCCGCAGGGCCCGGACAGCTGGTGGGAGAGCGTTCCACCAGGCCGGGGCCAGAGCCGTAAAGGCCCTGGCCCGTGTGGAGGCCAGCCGCATCATCGAGGGGCCAGGGACCACCAGTAAGTTGGCCTCCACTGAACGAAGAGGCCGTGTAGGGAGATATGGGGTGATGCGGTCTCAAAGATACGAGGGTCCCAGGCCGCGTAAAGCGTAGGTGAAACATCAGGAGAAAATACTACTGGAACGTGGCCATACAACCCCAAAAAAACCCACAACATCCTAATGCCGTTCTGCTCTCTACGTTGCCCAAACAGGTCAGTCCCTATACAAAAGAATAAGTGCCCATAAGTCAGATATTAAAAGCCAGAGCTCTCAAAAACCATCGGGAGAACATTTTAGTCTTCCAGGTCATTCCATTGCTGACCTAAGAGTGACAGCCCTCCAACTAAGAAACTTCAAGGGGAAATTAAAAAGCGAGATTGCTAAATTGGAATTCATTCACAAGTTCAGAGCAATGGACCCACCCCCGGGGCTGAACAAGGACATAGGATTCTAATTTCACCACAGATGCTAATTTTCTGTCCCCAAGCATTTCCCTTCTGCTCTAATCAAGCTGATTACAATATTCACTGTAGCTTCACATCCTGAGTTCCATCTTTACAACATCCCTCCCAAATTCTGTCAGGGACATAAGGACTCCGAGACCCCATTCCTAATTGTATACGATGTAGGGAGCATTGGCTCTCAAAAGCTTATGACCCGAAAATCTTATTGCTTTCTACAGTGCTGCTGGACTTGCGTGAAGAGGTTAAAAGCTGAGATTGTACTAGTTTATTTCTATAGGATGGAGATTTTTCAGCATAGATCTCTGTCCAGTGTCCCTGATTGCAGGTCAGTGGTAAATTGTCTGCCAACAGCCAAAAGGGTGTGCTTGCATATTGTGCCAAAATAAACACTAACTCAGATAATGGATGATAATAACAGCTGAAGAATATATTCATTAGAATAAGACAAATGCCCCCTAAGATAGCTAGGCAGGACAATAATATTTGATGCATGCTTGGAATTTCTGTCACATAATTCGCCGGCAATTTAGATCTGGCAGCTGCCGGAACTCGTGTTAAATGGGGGGACTGTGATGCGGCCGTCGTGGTAGACATTCAATAAAAGCAAAAACCTCACATTAAGATAGTCAAGGCCAAGATGGAAAGAGAGGTGGAGGAGGAAACTGTGTCCCTTCCCGCACAATTCATTTAAAATGTTTTGAGGCAGGAACCAAAATGTTTCCTCCATGGAGTTCCGCTTCGTTTTTACCCCCAAAGTTTTATTTCCAGCCTCAAAAAGTTTTAAATGAATCCCCTTTTAAAACAATTCTTGAGGCTGAAACAGTTTAACAACGTCTTCAATTGTTGCGCCTATCTCTTTAGGAGCAGCAGTGGCGTAGTGGTTAAGAGCAGGTGCATTCTAATCTGGAGGAACCGGGTTTGATTCCCCGCTCTGCCGCCTGAGCTGTGGAGGCTTATCTGGGGAATTCAGATTAGCCTGTGCACTCCCACACACGCCAGCTGGATGACCTTGGGCTAGTCATAACTTTTCGGAGCTCTCTCAGCCCCACCTACCTCATAGGGTGTTTGTTGTGAGGGGGGAAGGGAAAGGAGATTGTAATCCCCTTTGAGTCTCCTGCAGGAGAGAAAGAGGGGATATAAATCCAAACTCTTCTTCTTCTTCTTTAAAACATTTCCCAAGTCTACACGGATTTCCTCCTCGGCACCATTTTCTGAGCTCGTTCTCCGCTTCTCCTCTCTTGGTTTTGAAGCCTTTCTCTTA